>NW_024582370.1:789371-811008 GCF_018398535.1 Haplochromis burtoni
CACACACACACACACACACACACACACACACACACACACACACACACCATGTGCCTTACTGGATTGTCTCCCACTTCCTTTTGTCGGAAGCTTACCCTCCCCTTCTCCCTCTGCCATTCTGCTCACCCTCCATCCTTTCATCTCGCCGGCCCTCTCTCCGCTCGTTCTCATCTTCATCAGCATTGTTCACTTGGTCACTCTCCTTTAAATTTTCCATTTCTCGCTGTTATAGATTCTACATTGTCTACTCACCCCACCCTCCCCCTTCAGTTTATTTGTTAACACATCTTTTTTTCCCACTTCTTTTCTTTTTGTGGCCCTCCTCTGGCTCTCTATGTTGGGCTGATGGCCAGTGTAGACCAGAGACAGGTTGCAATTACTTTACTCCTACTCTGACAGCTGTAGTGAAGCAAGGAAGGGAGATAAAGGGACTAAACAAAAAGATAAACAGAATAATTAGGGCTAAACTTAACACCCTGATCCATTTATTTTGCCCACTAACGAACGATTCTGAATCAGGAGCATTTCTGTCATCTCTACAGTCCTGTTCACAATAATGCAGAATCCAATTAAGCGTGCTGCTCCTCCCCAAAGTTATCCGTCTTTTTCATCCACTGACTTGCTGCACAATCAGACATCAAGAGACTTATAATACAGTAATGGAGAATGATTTCTTCCACATGCTCAGTGTAGCATACAAGAACTGGCCTTAATTGGTGTAGCTATATTTGAGTTGTGATGTAGGGCGGGCATTGCCTCCTTGACTTGAGCACTGTGTTGGGACAAATTTGCATATCTTTAAAAATCAATAATATGAGACAAGAAAAGAAAAAGCAAAACAAAGCATGAATTTTTTCACTGAACGTGTCTCTGGGATCTGACCTGGGCCATGCTGCAGTTTTCAAATGTTTTCCTCAAAGTAGCAGCTTAAACAGAAGGAGAGCTCATTAGTTAAAGGTTGTAACAGGTATGAATGGGTATTGTTTGAAGATCGTCAGCTAGATTCATCTGTGTGAATGATTTTGTTAATTACCAGAACAACTGAGGAGGAGAAAGTTTCATTGTTGGCTGGAAGCTGGGCTCCAGATGCTATTTTTGTCCCGGGTGATCGATGATATTTCTCTGGGGGTCAAAACTTACTGTGACAGGTGCCACCAATTAGGTGGAGCCGGCAACCTTTATCGCCCTTCTTTTTTCAGTAAATAGGCAGGTTTTCACACACGTGTACAGTAAGTGAGGCATCTTGCACCCACACATTTATGGTGTGAATTACTTAAATTCATACATACGCATACAGTTGTGGTCAGAAGTTTACACCCACTCATCATGAGCATGAATGTCTTGGTCATTTGGGGCCGTTAGTTTCTTTAATCTGTTCTTTTTTGACTGTACAGCATTTATCTTTAATTACTTTCAAATAGAACACTTGGGTGCACAATCTTGAATTCATTTAGGATTTCTAATCCACAGAGGCTTTAATAACATATATACATACGGGCTCAAATACATACATGCAGTCACGTCATTATTTTAGTGGTGGTGCTGAAGGATTTGAAAATAATTAAAGCCTATTTAATTATCATTAGCGAATCTGAGTGATGCAAATTGCGAGTTTCTCTTTGCAGCATAAAAAGGATTTGCATGACAGCACTCGTTGGACTGACCAAACAATCGTACATTAAGTATAAGGTTTTTTTTTTAGATGCATCTCTACTTTGACAAGATCTGAAAGATGAGCGGTTGGTTAGGATGTTCAGTAACACCTCAGTGTTTGCCATGATATGGAAATTGCTGGAACACCAGTGTCAATGTCCACAGTGAGGTGAGTTTTACATTGTCACAGATTGAGACGGTGTTGACCAAGAAAGAAGCTTCAGCTCAACTCAAACTCAACTGAAATTTTGAGCTGCCCACGTGGACGAGACAAATGCCTCTGGAGATGGTTTTATGGTCAAATGGGCCAAAGAAAGAAAGGTGCGGCTTTCCAACCTAAGAACAGTGCTCCAACTGTCAAGCATGATGGTGGTAGCGTCATGCTCTGGGGCTGTTTTGTTGCCTGTGGCACTGGTACATGCATGGAAAAGTGAACTACCTCTAAATTCTTCAACTTCAGCTCAAATAAACAGCTGGGTGGTTTGACATGATTGGGAGTCCCAACAGGAAATTTATGTCAAACATACATCAAAACTGCTTTTGCAACGGATAAAGCAGGGTAACATTAGGCTTTTCCCCAAAAATATCAGACAGACTATGACAGAAGCTTGTTGATGGTTACCAAAAATATTAGTGGGATGCATAAACTCAATATACTGTTTTAAGGTTGTGTATATACTTTTGACCTCGTGTGGAAGAGAGAAAATCCAAACTAAATTCAAACTTGAGCACACAAGCAATATTCTTTCAGTCATTAAAGATGAATTGTGTACAATCATTCCAGAAAAATCAATCATTAAAAGCCCCAAATTACCACGACTTTCATGCCCATGATGAGTGCATGCAAACTGTTGACCGCAACTGTACATAGAGTAGATTTGCACGTTTTTACGAAAATATTTATTTAGATTATGATGAAAATTACAGCAGTGACATTACAAGATTAAAAAAAAAGAAAAAGAAAATAATTGGTACTCATGTGGAATCAGATCTAAATATAAGAATTCCTGCCCATACATGACTTCACCCATCCAGCCACCTATCTATCCATCCAGTCATCAGACCAGTGCTAATCCAGTTCTCGATGGTAAGGAGCAAGAGCCTTCCCCAGCTGTCACTCGACAAGAGATGTAGTACAGCTTACAATACAATCATTTATATGAACTATATGACAAAAAAATTGAACTCCAAATGAAATGATGGCAGCCTGGGTAAATATTAAAATGAAAAGAAAGCAAAATAAATCCTGAGATGGCTGCCAGTCACTCACAATCAGGGAGGTGGGGTGGAGGTAAAAATAAGGAGTGAGGACGTGAGCTACTGTACATGTTACTGGTAAGCCCTCTGCCTCAACTAGGTTGATTATTTTAAGCACCGTGAGATTGATTTTGAGCCCCTGTGGGAGCCTTGTGGGTCTGTGTGAGTGAAAGTGAAGGTGCACACAGACAAAAAGGGAAGGTGGAATAAAAGTTAGGACAGGGAAGATCACAAAGGAGAGTAGAGGAGAAGTGGAGAAGAGCTGTCTAGAGGTGTTCTCCAGATTCCCGAGGTTCTTAATAAGTGTCTTCAAGGACACCAGAGATGATTTGGGTCAAAGTAGTTTCTCTTCTTCCTTCCAAAAATGGCCCTAGTACTAAAAATCTCTCTGTTACCCAACTTAAAATAGGCTGAGAGAGCAAAAGCCTCAGATGACAGAACATATTGAGCTGTTTGATATTCTCAGAAAACACAAATCGTTCTAAAATCAGCGTTATGGCACCTTTCTTTTCCATATTGGGTGGCAATTCAAAGGTGTTAGCAGCTGGTGAGAAAAGAATCATTTATAGATGGAAAAGCCCCAGAAAACAGATTATTACATGTTGTCCTTGGTGATGCTGTATTTCCTGATTTCATTCATTGGAAATCTGGACTGTCCCCCCCATCAAGATGTACATCCACTCTTTATTTGTGGCTGTCTCGCTGTGTGAAGAGGACCTTGCCTTGACCATTTATTATATGACTGAGGAAGCAGGATGTTCACTGCCGCCTACGGAGCTTTCTCTGTGCACGTGTATAGGAAAGCTATGCCGTTTAACAGCGACTCAGCCTCATTTCCTTCGTACGAAAACACAATAAATACCTTTTCTGTGGGCTCAGAACCAAATTTCCCTGCATGCCATCTGTGATCTGGCCATATTCATTTTACACCTGTTCCTCTGAGCATTGAGTTAATTATATCTCCTTGGGGTCTGGGAGCTTCATAAAACATTTCTGCTTGTGTGAATTATACTCTTCACCTTACAGCTGCCTGTGGGGGAGAGTTAAACAAGCTGATAAAATCACAAGATGCAGGAACACACGAGTTCCCCACAGCTGAGAAGACAAGTCTGGTACTGTGCTTGGCTGACATCTAGTGTTTGGATACAATCACAGCTTTATTTACACGTCTGGGTTTGGCTGCTCGTCTTCTATTGTAGCCGATTTCAGCGATGTAGTCGTGATTGCAACAGCTTCATAATGGAGCAAACATCAGTCTTTGATGTAGATCTTCTGAAAGCATGGGCTGAAATGTTATTTGTTAAATTCCTTATCTTGACAAAGGTTTCCTATAAAGTCACTAACAACACGAAAAGCAACCAACAGGTTGTACTCACACATTAGCTGAAGTTTTCCTGCTTATATTTTTTTCTCTGCGCTATAAAATACATTTTAAAAAGTCTTCTTGATCGAAATAACAATAATCGCAGTGAACGGCGTGTACTGAACGGCCCAGAATGCAACGGGGCGTTCAGTACCTTCTTTTATTTAAATTAATTAAAATTAAATTAAAAACAATCTAAACACATTTGTGAATTATGTTTCCCTCTGGGATAGTTCAAATTCTAACCCTCCCAAAATACTCGTTAAAGCAACAAACCGTGATAAAGATTCCACGCGCCTTTTTGACCGTAGTTATACCTGGTGTGCAGCGCGTGCTAATCCGTGGGAGGAAGCTCATTGAAGAGGTCACGTGCCGAGTGCTTGTCACTCCACCAATCACCTCGGGGAAGGTCTGAGAGAAGAGCCAATCGTTGCCCTTGCAGGGCATCACCTGAATCCGGGTGAGCGAGTGAACAGAAAGCATGGGTCAATGAGAGCAGGTGTAGCAGGAGAAGCCGGTTGGCAGGTGGATGCATCTCTCTGATGACTTGGAAGCGCTCGCGGCTGGCGATTGAGTGCGATGAATGAGTTGGGGCAGATCTCCACAACCCAATTCAGACTACTCTCCCCCCACGTTTTGCACAAATATTGAACATTCACCATCAAGGATCATGTGACTGGAGGGTCATTTATGTCCTCTTGATGACAGTAGACCCTTCTGGACTGTGGCACACGCATAAGACAACATTGTGAATGCAAATCATAAATCTGCATCTCACATGAAATGCTTGTAGGAAATATTCATATTCACATCTCTCTGTAAGAGAGGGCAATGTAAACACAAGGCTAAAAGGAAATGCTTCTGGATTTAGACACTGAAAGCATCTGTTTCCTCATGTATGTTAACGATGAATGTTAATGTTTCTTAATACGCTTGTTTGGTCTTGCATTGGCCTATATTCACATGCAGTTTGTGCATATGACATTGGTGAGACACAAGAAGTGCCAAGAACCTGTTTTTTATGACATACTGCTTACATGTGCAAGTTATCATACAAAAATAATGCATTTTCAGTGGAACACTTGAGGTGCACAGTGCACAACGCTGAAAAATACTGGCATTGTAATTTAGGTGTCTTTACGGATGATGCACCTGTATGTAAAGTGTTTACTGTGGATCTTTATTTAATACTGCTTTTTGGTTTAACATGTAACCACTTAACTAAACTTTCAGAAAACAACTCTGTGATCATATTGTGTCCTACTGTCCTTGGTGCACAGCTGCAGTTTTGCCCCCAAACAAAACCAGTTCATGTTTCTGCCCCACTTTTTAGCCTTATTGGAACACGAAGTGTTGCCCGCACGATCTTGAAACACAGAGCCACAGAGTTTAACCTCGAACATCATCTGATGATGCCACAGTGATAACACATTCACAGAGTGGGTTGAACAGGAGGCAAATGAAATGATGTCTATTGAGTTGGCCTACTCCAAGATGAGTTCTGGATCCTTCTATCTGTGTGACTGACTACTGCAGTTAAGCACAGAACAGCAAACCAGCCCAGCAGCATCTGCTAAATCTCAAAACATCTTTAAGATTCCCATTGTAACCTACAGGTTAATCTGTAAGTATCAAATATTTTAAATTGTTTAACATGCATACTTTCTGATTTTTCTGCGTGCTACTTGAAAGTGTGCAAACCTGTTTTGTTTCTAAATGAAATAGTAGCTTTGTGTGCCAGTTCCATATACTATGGAAGGATTATTGCAAGAAGTCAAAAAATGTAAATATTTATGTAATTAATATTGCTACTTAAGTAAGTTAACCCTGATCTTCACTAATCAGAATATGTACCGTGTAGTATTAAACTGACACAGTAATGTCTGGAGAGAGATATGAATCAGTTTGATTGTTCTCTTCTCTCATACCTCATACAAATAATAATCCGCTGGTCTCAAAAAAGCGGGATGTGTGTCGGCACAGATAATTGGTGAACTGTCCACGACCCAGTTTGCTGTAATTATCTGATGGCTGCAGTATATAACTGCGACCGTCATGTTAAATGTAGAGCGAAAACAGAGTGACAACATCAGGGACCAGGTCGCAAGAATAAAGAAGTTTTAATGTCAGACTGCATGGTGAGTATAAGATGAATAATTTAATAAAAGCGTAGTTAATGTATTTCAGGGTGGATTTTATATGGTTTATCATCAGAAAAATGGAAGCTTAATCTAATCAAAGTTAGAAATACATTTACTGTTGAGAGATTTAACCTGTAAGAAAAAGAAGCTGCATTTGGGGGTTTCTCAGATTTTTAGAATTATACACAAAATTGCATATTTTTCATTTAAATTTTATATCTCGGTTATTATGTAAAGTTGAGTCTTGAATAAAATTAAAGAAGTTTGAATTTTGAAATTTATACATGTGCAGTTCTTTAAAATGCCTGCAGATTTAAAGGCCTCTCCTACATGTGTTGGCTGAACGTGTTTATTTACAACATTTAGTGAGGAAAAATCTGAGGGCACATGGCCACCTCTGTTAAGAACAGATGGGAATTATGGGAGCATTAATGGCTTAGCTAAAGAGGCTATACCCTTTTTACCTTACTTGTAGGACACGGGCTGACCCAGCATCAGCCAGGCCAAACCAATATGAGCAGTTACACTTACAGCAGAATTCATAAGTAAAATGAGATTATTTCTGATTTTGTCTCCATTTGATTCTATTCGGAACTTTTATACTTTTCTTTAATTGTTTTTAACATAAAGACAGAGGAATCTGTTTCTCTAGTTCCACATTTTATAAACGATTTGTTTGCTCAAACATCATCATCATTAAGTACAACAAGTGAGCGTTCACTCTGCTAAATGAGGAGCTTACAATGTGTTTTACTGACACAAGTTTGAATGCACTTTTAAACGCAGACTGAGTTTGAGGAATATTCTTTGACTCTTTCGCGTCTCACGACCTAAAACGTGTGGAATCAGTCACATGGATCAGTTTTGCCCAGCCATACACGTTTGAGGGTCGGGGCTGGAGTTGCATAACTTGTTGTTTGTGGTTTGCACAGATGTTGTGGCAGCATTTTCAACCTGCAGTGATATTGACACGATTATTGGAATAATGATGTATACCAAAGTCTACTGGGGCACTCAGGGTGGATTAAGGTTTCCATAAAAGCGGATGGGCATCCTTTATAGTTTCAGATACTTCCAGGGGAACAGGAGGGAACCAAACTCGTCTCATCATAACAGATTCTGCAATGAACTGACACTTCTGTAGTTCCAAGATATCACTAAGGTCATATGTCACAGTTTGTTTTTTTCTCTTCAGTTTAGGTTTGCGTGAAACTAAGCAAACGTTGCATTGATAGTGTTCTGATTGCATCTGTTTATTTTGTTTTCTTGCATGTATCTTTAATTGTCCGTACATTCGTATGTGTTTACAGATTTAGCATGCCTCTGTTTGCATTGAAATCCTTGCTGTTGTGTGTGCTGATGGTTGGTGCGGTGCATACCTGTATGCTGAAGAATTACACTTTATGGATTGAGAAGCAAGACTGCACCCAGTGCGTGGCCATCAACACTACCATCTGCAGTGGCTATTGTTACACCCAGGTGACAACTTCTGCACACAGTTACACTTTTCATGGAGACTCAATGATGTAAAAGTTAAGCAAACTGTATGATGGACATTATGAGAATATTTGAGACAACAATAAATGTGATGAAGGTAATGATGACATATCAAACTGTAACACATTCTGCGGATTTTTCACATATTAATCATATAAAAATCTTAATGGCACCTTGTTCCGTTCTCATTGAATATTGTGGTCATCAGCCTTGTTTCCTCATTTCCAGGACACTAATTTGAGGGGACGATTTGGGAGGACTTTCTTGATCCAGCGTAGCTGTGTTCCTCTTTCCTTGGTGTACCGGGCTGCCCATATTCCTGGTTGTCCCAAGGATGTCAACCCACAGCTGTATTATCCCGCAGCCCACTGCTGCAGCTGTAGGCGCTGTGACACACGCACACACCGTTGCGTCCGGACCAGCCGTATCCCTTATGATCAGTGCTTCACGACACTTGACAGTGTGAAGAAACAGAACCAGTCTGCTGTGGAGATCTCACAATACTCCAATACAAGCAGCAGCGCGCTTGCACGGAAGTGATTCAGCTATTAATGAAAATGACTACGTGTTTGTGTGTGTTGATGTTATTGTAGTGCATCTCATGTTCTGTTCTCTAGTTTATTATGATATTGCAATAAAACAGTCTGTTCATGCAATACAGTTGTGATTTTTTTTGTCTTTTATGACTAAAAGTGTGAAATTACAATAAATACATTGAAATAAACAAATAAAAAATAAATTAAATAAAAAAAAAAGGCTAATTCGGTAACTGCTTAGCTTAGGGGGTTGGGTGGCGATAATTTGGGACGTAAATAAACTGGACCATGAACAGACCCAGTACAATACCTAACAATAGCAAGAATGATGGTTCCAGGAAATGGGTTCCTGCTGTGAGCCAGCACGAACCATATCAGAGATATCAGGATTACTCGGCTGATTCACATGTCTGAGAGAAACGGTTATAAATGTTGCGTCATGGTCTGTTTGTCCCGCCCAGTTTTTAGAGAATCAATTTTTATTGGTTCCCAAGTCAGGTCTGAGGCGCACCTAGCTGTAGCTTGTCTCCTTCCTCTTTCTACTCATTCATTAATTTATTAACCAAGACGATGGTGGATATGAAGCAGCGTTAAAGTCTTTACCTTTATTTTAAGGCGTGCTGTCCCAGCTCTTTTCCGTAAGTAACCACGATTCTTTCGAATACAGCTCCGATGTTTTAATATGTCTTTCACATCTAAATAAATTTAACAACCCGGGAAAAAGTTGCAGGACGGGTTAAAAAAACAACCAAAAAGCAAAAAACTGTAAAGCTTTTGTAATTAGGCAGAGCAGATGTAGTTAACTTTCTAATTCAGATCACACGTTATTATGAGACGCAGTAGCTGTTTGTTTTTTAATTTATGACTTTATCCATTGTATGAGTGTATGTTTGCAATCAAGACGCCTCGAGACAAGAGCTGGATTCATCTGAAATGACACACTGCAGATGGGTGTATGCCTGCCTTGATTTGGATATTAGGATTGTGCTTTGATGTTGGTGGGTAACTGACCCTGATTTTAACTTGGCTGGTAATGCAGTGGGTGGAGAGTCAAATTTATCCTTGTCTCTGCAGGGCCGGACTTTCCTCTATATATATCACCTTGAGCTTATTTCTGCTCTTGCCTTGCTCAGTGTCTCTCAGGGACCCTCAGCCTGCTCTCCCTCTGTGCTAAAACAACTTCTGCACTCACCAAATTCAAGAACCATGGCCCAGCAACAACAGATAAGGTACGGACCTGTGCACCAAGTTAGATGAGATAATAGGAACGAGGCATGTTCTAATTGTTTTTTTGTCAATCCAATAGTTTTATACAATAAACACAGAATTTGCCACCTGCCTTTTGCTCTTGTGCCGATGTGTAGCACTTTATTACAGTTATATGTGAGTTGTTTGCTTTACTTTGTCAACAAGTTATTTTCTATAGCTTCTACAAAGAGATACACTAGTATGGGTCACACGCCAAGAAGCATAATGAGTTGCTTTCATATTACTTCAGCTTAGTTTGAGCAGGTTTTCTCGCCTCGCCTGTCAACACCCTTCTTTGTGTAACTGCAGAAATGGTGGGAAAAAGAATGATTGTTATGTCCTTGTCTGTTGCGACTTGCCTTTGTACAGTCTACCAGCCAAACTGATCAATGGAGGGATTGCAGGCATGGTAGGAGTCACCTGTGTGTTCCCAATCGACTTGGCCAAGACGCGCTTGCAGAACCAGCGCAGTGGGCAGCAAATCTACAAGAACATGTAAGACCGGCACCTGCAAATGAAAACTCACTGATAGTTTGAGACAACACTAGTATAATTTGTATCTTCATAATCCAGTGCTTCTTCTTCTTCAAAATGCATGTGAATACATTATTGTTTCTACTATGCAAGTTCCTGTTCTTGTTGCTGTGTCATCATTATGTTTCAGTGACACTTATGTTGTAATGACACCATTCTGCTACACTGAATGATAACAACCTTCACTGTGAATCTCATGTTTCTCACCAGGATGGACTGCCTAGTGAAGACAGTTAAATCTGAGGGCTACTTTGGCATGTACAGAGGTAATACTTGCCCATACTTGCAGTTTTTACAAGTGATTGTTTGCCCCAAAGTCCTTTATCTAGTTTTGCAAGAACTGCCATCACCTACATTGGCAGATATATGTAAAAGCAAAGAGATCTATGACACATTTTAATTGCCTGACCTTATTTGAAATTGGTGGAACCAATACAACCAGACTGGGTAATTTAATAAGACGCACAGATGCTGAGTCACATTCAGTGTTGGATCAAAGCCTGAGTAAACTGGCCCATTAATGGTTTGGTGCAAGGCAGCGAAAAATGCAGTCAGTTGTGTCACAGTAGCTTAGTAGCAGGCTATTTTGTTCTGTTGCTAAACATTTCCGTTTTGCTTTGCACATTCCTACAGTCAGGATAGTTTCTATACTCTTGTTTTCCTGCACTGGAAAATGTGCTGTCAGACTGATGAGTTAATATGTTTCAGCAAGTCTGCACCTTTGCTTCATTAGGAGGAAGTTTGTCACAAGCAGGTTTGTTGTTGCAGGTGCTGCAGTAAATCTAACCCTGGTAACCCCAGAGAAAGCCATCAAACTAGCTGCTAATGATTTCTTTCGCCACATGTTGAGCAAAGATGGGTGAGTAGCACTTAAGAACATATTAACATCCAGTGTCATTCTTATTTATTTATTTTTTATCTAATCGACGTGTTTGGGTCCTTAGTGGTAAGTTGACAGTGTTCAAGGAGATGTTGGCGGGATGCTGTGCGGGGATGTGCCAGGTCATTGTCACCACACCCATGGAGATGCTCAAGATCCAGCTGCAGGATGCAGGCAGGATAGGTAAAACCATCTACATCTGCAAATCATTTGCAAAACCCCCAAACAAAACTGGTGTTTGGGAGTGTTTCAGCTCTAAAATACTTAGATTTCCTGTTTCTGCCAGCTGCCCAGCAGAGAGTGATGCCCGCTGTTGTAACAACTCTGAAGATGGGCAGGGCCAGCGCAGTTCTTAGCCGTTCCTATAACACCGTCCCTGGGCCTCAAGCCATGCGAACTTCTGCCATACAGATCACCAGAGAGCTGCTGAGGACTAAGGGTGTTACAGGACTATACAGGGGTCTTGGGGCCACATTGATGAGGTAAGATGTGCAAATGTATTGCCATATCACATGTTTAATCAACCAGTTTTACATCTTTCTGTCTATCAATCCAAACATGTTTGTTTGTATTTTATCTTTTCAGGGACATCCCGTTCTCTGTTGTGTACTTTCCTCTTTTTGCACATGTGCACCAGCTTGGCCAGCATTCATCTGACGACCCATCCGTCCCTTTCTATTGGTCCTTTTTGTCTGGCTGCTTGGCTGGATCCATCGCCGCTGTGGCTGTCAGTCCTTGTGATGGTGAGAGACTCATTTGGTGCACTACGAAGTAAAGTGACATTTTAAAGAAAAACATCATTTTATTATTTGCATAATTTATAATTTTCTGTCTCATGCAGTTGTCAAAACAAGGCTCCAGTCACTCAGAAAAGGAACTAATGAAGAAACGTACAGTGGCGTGGTGGACTGTATCAGGTGAACATAGCTTAAATCATAGCTTTAGATTCTCAGCATCACCAACAAACATTCTGCTTGGCTTGGCCTCGATAGCATAAATCAAAGACTAATTCTGGGCTTGTCTTGTTAATTGCAGGAAGATCCTGAGAAAAGAGGGTCCTGGAGCTTTCCTCAAGGGAGCTACTTGCCGGGCCCTTGTCATAGCCCCGCTCTTTGGCATTGCACAGGTTGTGTACTTTGTGGGTGTTGGAGAGTTCCTGCTGGGGTACACACCCTACAACATCTGCTCTGCATAAAAAAAAAAGCTGTTTCCAACCTTTGCTGGTTTATTAAATTACAGCAGCTATGCCCTGAGCGTAGCAATGGATCCAGCTCTTTGTGTACCTTCTTTATTGTTGGAGGTTTCCAGTAAAATGCTAAATGGATCATAGATATGCCATTCATTTTAAAATGGTCTAAAAATATGACTTTAGCATGAAGATCTCTTTTTTTAAGAGACTGAGGTTGAAGTTTACCAGTCTGTGCTTCACTGGATCTTTCTGGGAGAGAGAGCTTTCCTCACCTGCCCAGAGCTCTGCTTCGGGGGCACCAGACTATTCACTGCTTTCTTAGCTTTACTCCATCACCTGCCTTTCATTGCAACCCTAATCTGGTTTTCCATCTAACTGCTCTATCTTGGCAACTATGAGGTGATGGTATTTAATGTTATGAAGAGACATAACTGTGCCAATTAGCATAAAACAATAGTGGTAGAACATTTTTACTTCACTTCTGTCCTGTTTTAAGAGGATAAATAAAAAAGGGGCATAACCTCGTCCCAAATTCTGTCATCTAGGGATGATGGTTTAGAAAAGATGAAGAAGAAATGTTTGGTCAAGAGGTCTCCTGTTCCCCATTCTCGCACCACATACACAACTGTGATTGATCTAAAGTGAATTTTAGTTTTGAGCGCGCACTGTGAATCTCTTCTACACAACTCTGTGTATTTTTTGTTTGTGTTTTTTAACTCTGCAAATAAAGCCCAACAAGGCCACCTGCAGCTGACTTTAGAGAACCACATTTTTGTGGTAAAGGAAATGTTGTTTAATGGTAAAGACTTTATTGATGGATTCATTTGGCATTTGGGACCAAACGTGGAAGAAAAAAAGGTGCTACATGACCTACATGTAGCCATGTTCTCTTAGTCTGTTGTGGTTGTCTGTCTGATTTCTAGCTGTCAGAGATGCAGGAGCACACACACAAAAATGACATTCAGAGGCAGTAAACAGTGTAATGATAGATTGCACTCTCTGCCTGCTCGACCTTTTCATGGGTTAAAGTCATTTAAACTGTTCTACCAATGTAAATATGCAGGTTTTTCTTCAGTTTTCTCAAACTGTGCAAAGTGGAGCTAAATTAGAGCAGTTTTTTGTAAATACATAAATGCTGAATAAATGTCTGTAAATGCAGCGTTTATTTCTGTTTGTGTTGAGTGTGTGTGGCTTGAAGTGTTGAATGTTATAGTCTGTAATCACTCGCTGATGGGAAACAGGCAGCAAATTAACTTCAGATAATTTAATATTTTGTTTTTATGTAGGCCTGAAAGGTGTTACCCTGCTCCTTTACACATGCACCACAAGCGTGGTTCCGATTTTGGCAGTAAAAGTGCTCGTGCTGCAGTGCTGAGGTAATTTCACCCCGGGCAGTCCTTGAGCCAGCTGGATTGCACACATAACTATACCTTTAACTTAATATCCAGCTGTCCTTACAGATCAAGTGCAGAAATGTGAACCTCTGACATGAAACTCATGCAACTAAATCTGGAAACCTACTTAATCACTGGAGATTTCACTGGTTTTCCTGGGGATCACCATTGCTTCTAAATTATGCAGTGCTGCATTTAGAAACTACTAAATTATTTGCATTTTACTTTCTAAAGGAGCTTTGCTGTGGCAGCACTTCTCATGATGTGAGGTAAAAATATCGCTACATTTAGAGCGCATCCAGGAAAATGCTGCAGATGGATTTCATTAATGGAAATTGCTAGAAGTGTGCCGTGAGTGTGTCACTGACATCCTGCGTGAACGTGTGGCCCGATCCCAAGACATTAAACAACAATCTCACACACTTTAAATCTGTGTATGTGCAAAAAGAAACGTCAATGCTCCTAGAGTTTATATATAAACTTGTATCTGCTTTAATCATCCACATACAATTGTAAATCTACTACCACTGAACACTTTTTCAAAAGGAAATGGCCAATAAAGACCAGCATGTCCTCCCTGTGTGCACTTGTGCAAATGTCTGTGATGCAATAATGGAAGGACAGACACGTGAAGCTCTACAAAACCTTCAAGAAGCTTTATTAAACTTCAAACACCTATATTCCTGAGAGGCCTGGAATGGTATCAAAATAAATTAACACACAATCATCTATGAAAGGCTTGACTGTGTACAGAGTTTTTGTTTTTGAGGTGCACAGTGTGTTACATCTCCAGATTTGCTCTAACAAATAGAAATGAGGAAGACAGCAACAGATTGGTGGCTTTGGTAGCAGTAAACTGTGCCTCTGAAGTGACAGTCTGGTGATAGTCCTGTGTTGCTTCAGTCTTCAGAGTAAACACTGCCTACTGGCACCCTGAAGTGGTTATCAAGTCTCACTTGTTGTCATCGCTTGTGCCACATTACAATGCACTGGAAAAAACAAAGAATAGTAATATTGACCAGCACTTCTGTCTGACGCAGCTTGATTGTTGGAACTTAATCAGCATTAAAATGATTGTTTTGAGTCCTCGTTACAGGATTCCTTGGTACCAAAAGCCTTTTGAAATATTTGGCAGGAAAGTCGTTGCTCGCACCACGTCAGCTTCCTTGGCTGAGCTCGAGTTGAACGCAGCACTGTGAAACACGCCATAAAATGGCGAGTCGAGCCCCGTCTTCTACTCGTCGAATACATTTGACAGCTAACTGCAGTCCAAGTCTACAAACGTGCACGCTGTTGCTACATTTATTCACTACGTTCAGCTCACCGACCAGCTTAAAGAAAGGCACATCAATCAGACGCTGTTCGAGCTGTGTGGATACCAACAATCTCGCCACTATTACACTGTACAGCTACTGCCAACATCTGTCTAAACACAGCATGTTAAATAGTAACTATCACATTTAGCACAAACAATGTACAATAGAAAAGGAAACATATTTACATCCTACTGTCCTGCCTGCTGGAAAACGTCCTATAGAATAAACAATGGCCTGATTTAAGCTGGATAGGTGGAAACAATCCAGGCTGAGTCGTCTTTCCTTCCCTCCTACACGCTGAGGTTAATGAACTGAGTCAAATATAGAGACTATTCTACTGCTTCTTTTTGAGGGTGGTGTAATTTTAAGGCACTGAGAGAAAACTGACGCAAGTGAGAAGACATCAGAGGCCTGGCTTAGATGAGCACATTTAACCACCACCTGTGCCTGTTCTCAGCTGACTGGATAGTTTAGCCTGTAAACATGGCCGCTGGGTCTGGGTCTTCAATACAGTGTCTGATGGGACGCTTTATTACATAACAGATTATTTTCATTGGACCACACAAGATGCTTTTAAATGAAGTTAATATATATTCTTTTGGATTTGCAAAAGCACATTTGTGTAACTCTTCAGGTAGCCTTCATGCTCATTCCTGCTCAATAGAGGAATTTGGAGTTTGGTGATCTGCCTAACTCATCAGCACACACCAGCTTGGGAATGTAGTACTTAAATTAGACAACATAATATGCTCGTATATGTACATTATCATGCAAAGTAACCTAGTTCTGCAAAGATATGAGAGTTCTGAGAAATACACTCACTTTCTGTCCATGAGCCACATGACAGGATGAATGCTGCTTTCATATTTGTTAAATAGGAAGTTACATCCAAACTTAATTGTTTGAGAGTAAATACTGAACACATGGAAAAAAACTGAATCCTTCCAAAGGTAACAAAAAAAGTGCGAACACATTTTTCCTTCTTCTACGAGACGACATGTTGACTGTCTTAAGTTAAGCTAACTGGCCACTGGCTGTAATGTATGTTTACTGGGCCTCAATCTGTTCACTTAACTCTAAAAATAAACCAAATAGGTGGATTTCCCTAAATATGAACGAGTTCTTTAATAAGATCACTGGATTTTGGTCATTTAGTGTAACCTGTGTGGTTTGAGTGGTTCACGGAGTGTCCGCTCACACTGTGATGGGGCATCCCGATGGATGCCTGCCAGATCGAAATACAGCGCGCATGAGTAACGCTCCACACCGATCCAACCAATCAAAACGGTCTCTGAGATGCAGAAATCTTTTTTAAGATCGTGGGCTCACGTAGCACAACATAGCTGTATTTGCGTGTCTGTGTGTGTGTTTCTGTGCGCACAGATAAGCAAACTCAGCAGCTTTCACCTCAGATTGCTTTCTCAGGCTTAAGTTTCCCACAGCCCAGGGGTCAGTGTCAAGGCTGTGTGAAAAAGCTTTGACACTGCTGTGATAGTATGTGGGTTCAAAATTTGTGGCCATTAGGAAAAGCTATTTGACAGGTTGTCTGCTCCGCAATAGAATTTGTACTGTTCCCATTTGATATGTGAAAGTCTTCCCAGAATGCTGTGAAAGGTCGACTGTGGTTGTTTGCTTTGGACTGGAAATAAATAAGCAACAAACCAAACCAAAAGATCATTGCACAAGGGAGGGGATGAGCACTGCAGTGGAAAGGGATTGTTTCGAACATGTTCTACTTCCTGGCTCCCCAGGTGGTTGACAGACAGGAGATGACATTTAATACGAATTGCTGTACAGTCTTTACGGGCTGGATACAGAAGCAGGTCAGAGCAGAGGCCAAGGATCCGTCTTAGATGACCTCCCTGCTGTTGCGAATGGCACAGCAGAGCACCATGCTGAAAATCATCCCAATGATCTGTAGAGCAGCAAACACAAATCATCTTATTATCAGTCATCACGTACGTATGTGCATTCCTGACTTTTCTCTTCTCCCTGCTCACCATGACACCAGCAATTCCTATGCCCACGTATCCGACGATGAAGAGTTTACTGTTGAAGAAGTCTTTGATGCCCGTCTCGCAGTCCTGCAGAGGAGATGTTTCGTAAGGCACCAGACTCATTCATTTGATATCAACCAATTTAATTTCTGCTGATTGTATAGAGCTGCTCGAGGTCTTACCCGGGTGTCTTTTTCAGCATCGGGGCATCGGTTTTCTATAGTTCCACAACAGCTCAGCTTAAAATGGGAGAAAAAATATGAGAAGACAAGGCCTATTATAGGGAGCATTAAAAAAAAGCAATGATTCCTCATATATGTAGTTGATCATAATTGTTTTTTTCTATATGTACCACTTTCTGGTAAGAGAGGATCAAAGTGCCGTTGCTGTTTTCATTGTAGGTTTTTGCGTAGAAGTTCTGGACATCTTCAATTATCTGTGTAAGACAAGAAAAGTGAATTTGGACTATTGGTACTGCTTGCAGTTTTCAAAAACAGTGAAACAATGAACGTACCTTGTCTTTGTTTAAGAATCCAAACACTCCTGCTGCCACCTCAGACCCAAAGATGATCAGCAGACAGGCAAAGAACTGCAAAAAGGGATTAAGCGTTTACTACTCGGAAGTATAAAATGCCGAAAGTGCATTCCAGTTGGAGTTTTGCTTATGATCTGTGTGCATTTTTACTCACTGAACCCAGCAGGCACTGTGATTCTCTAACGGCTCCACAGCAGCCAAAGAAACCGACCAGCATCACCAGACCGCCGGCACCAATAAGTATGTACACACCTGGAGGAACATACAGGGATGGTATACAAAAGATTTCTTGTGTTCATGTCAACACGCTCAGCTTTCCCCAACATCTTGTTCCTTTGGTGATTAGGTTATGTTACAGAGTCACCACAAGGGGGCAGCATAGGACTAGGATTGTAATCTGAGTTAGTCGTAGTGCCAAGGAAAACAAACAGAGGCATTATAATTTCTGATTGTACTGTTTGCTGTGTAAATTGGTGCTTGGCCACATCCCTTTTTAAGAGTAGCCCTTCTTGTTGTGCCCTTTAATGGCGTCCTCAGTAAATACCCTTAATAGCAAAAGCCTGACTTAGAGGGAGGTCTGAGTGGATGCTTCATGTCATGCCCCTTGGCTAACCATTCAGTGTCTCATTAGGAAACACACAGTGCATCATGGGCTGGTCTGTAGGGAGGAACTCAACAGATCCGCTCCATGTAATCTCATGCAAGTGGGGTCTGTTGTGAGGCAACAGCTCCACAGAGGGTGGTTTAAGGCAGGGTGCTCCCATGTTATATGGGGTCAGGTCAGAGTGAGACAGAGAGGTCTGGTTTCTCAAAGTGCAATACAGTAACCCTGCAGGTTTTTCTTTAGTTGCCTGTAAAGAGTTTTGACAGCAGGAGGTGTTAAATGTGCTGTCAGTTAAGGATGGCTAATTAGCTTTTAACTTCTTCCATCTGGTGACAAGTGATGTTGCTGCTCGCACTGCGCCACAAGCTAAACAAAACTGTTGTTTGGAAAAGAAAGAAAGAAAGAAAGAAAATACTGGAAATCAGATTTTCCTTTTTTCCTCTGTGTCCCAAGTTATTTTATCTTCCATCTTAAAAATAATTTTCAACTAAAAAGAAAGTTTTGTGTGGGTTTGATGCTATGGAAACAAGCCCTAGCAACTGTTGAGGGTGCTCAGCTGTGGGTACAGCGCTCGCTGTCAAACCCATGTGTAGCACTAGACGCTCAGAGGACCCGACAGGGGCCACCCACTCGGTTAATTCCAATGGACGTCTGACTTCAGTTCACAGGCACTCTCGCAGAAGTGTTGAAATGCCTTAACAGTGTTACAGGATTCTGTAAGCAAATATTTCTCCCAGAGGTAGTCTACCATTACACCATGTTATCCCCCAAAGCAGTTTAGCTGGACTGGAGTCAAGAGTAGAAGCATCTCTTTTCCTAAAAAGAAACCACAAATATCTTCAGCATGACACAAACTATGCGTTCAGCACATGAAAACCCTTGTAAATCCACTCCTCTCCCCCCCCTTCAACATTCAGCACTTTATTATTATGCTATGTCCAATTTTTGCTTCAAAGGTTTGCCATTTGCATGATGTAACTCTCTTTAATTGTCCATATATTTCTCCCCTCCTCCTCTTTCTTTCCATCTGGGCAGATTGACCGATTAAAAGGTGGTGCACACCCGTGCGAGTCCACTAATGTATTCACACTGCACCACAGTCACTTCCTGTTATTCCCACTCATCGCCAGCATGAAAGTTTGCTCATTTAAAAAGTGTGAGAGAACATTTGATGCTTTAATAAGTTAATGCACATTTATCAAACAAGGGCACTCAACTGGCACAATTCCTGCCTTACTTCTCCATTTCTATTCCTAATATTCAGCTTAATTGTTAACAGAAACAGCAGACCTTCCCTTGACCCATTTAAAGTGATTTCCCAGCTGCGTTTCTTTAAAACCCAAACCCAAACCGGACTTTACTAGAAAAACAACTCCCAGTGGTGACGAAAACACAATTCATCACATTCAGTTGACAACAAGCGTTTTACAGAGCTTTTACCAAAACCTGCGGTGAATTAACCCACACATGTGTTAAATCAACAGCATTGTGCTGGATGTGGTTCGGCGTATTGTTACACAATTATAACGTGCCAGACTTGGCTGTAAAGATGAGCGAAGGTGCGCTGTGGTGCTCACCAATGAAGAAGGTATCTGGTGCCTTATCGCCGCTGAGCAGAGAAACAGTTTCTGGGTCGAAACGGAGCCACAGTCCCACCGCCAGAACGAAGGAGCCCATCAGCTGGGTGGAGAAAGAACGAGAGGAGACATACTCTCTATATAAATAAATGATAAAAAATAGCTGACAATGATGTGCTGCTTTAATAGTAACCAAACCCTCAAAAATACCAGATGCATTTAATGCACTGAGTTGCAAAAATAAGCAGACTCCTGGATATATTTTACACTGAACTATGTTTTTCATACAAATACTATCTTTTCTCTTGGTCACTGTTTTAAGCCAGGATCACAAAAGCACTGCTTTTTCCCAGCACTTTTTTTTTCCATTTGCAAACCGGCTCTCTCCTTCCTCCTGCTGGTGTTCCTGAAAGACACAACAATCCCTTCACCCTCTTTATAGATTCAGTTTAAAGGAGTAGACAGGCGAACGTGTCACACTTTTGTGTGAAAATGTCTGTCCACATTAAGGGTGGATCATCTGAGCATTTTAGCCCTGGAGCAGAGCAAATCCATCTTACGTAACACGGAAACACCCTTTAACGACCACTGGCTTCCCAGTGGGGAGAAAATGACCAGCTTGGCTGTGTGCAGCACTGTGGCACCTTGAGCTTAAACAGGCTCTCCTGTTTGTTTGGAAATGTGGTTACATGTCGCTCATATTTTCCTTCATCTAAACCTCTGTTACTATGCGTTACATAAAATCATACTCAAGCCTCTTACTTTCAGGGAGCGTTACACAGCAAGAACGTGTTCCATAAGTGCTGCAAAGACCTTCAACTGTATGTATTTTTCCCTTTTTACAGAGATGTGAGTAGCAGGGGTCACTGTGGATGCTCCACTTACAGATCAGTATAGAGAGGTTTTAATGATCGCTCGGCCCCCTGAGGCCCCCTGAGGATAATCCAGTCTAAAAACCTTCATGTTGAGCTTCAAAACAACAGCACCGATACGTGTGTGTGTGTTTGTGTGCACGGAGAAATAAAACGACTTGTCTAAATTGTGAGTATTTAGGAGTCACATGGTTTCTTGGCATCCTAGTTCTAGAATTTAGGTAGACCGATGTTTGTGTGTCTGTTTATGTGTCCTCAAGCTCTGTTAGGTGAATTTATTTGGAGAAAGAAGCTCTGCTGCCAAATTCAGACAAAAACAAACTTTTCCATCTTAATGCTGCTTTTGTTTACTTTGCTCTCTCTTTTTTCCATTTCTTTGCTTTGTATATCTAATCTTTCCCCTTATTCTGCTGACTCCTGTGCCTCTTTCTTTCCACAGGTTGTATTTTACAGTGTTGGTTTAAAGTGAAGCCAGCAGCTCAGCTGTAAAGCATCGGAATGGGACAGGTGCTGGGAAGCCGGTTTCCCCCCGAATCGAGGATTTAGTGTGATGCGTGGTGATGTATGGGACAGCTGAGCTCTTGGGGTTTCAGGATTAGCAGGTCCAAAGTGATAAAGCACAGCGAAGTAAAGGCTGTAGATCTGCAGACTTACTGAACCAGGCTGGATTAGCGTGGAGAGGGGCTCTGGATCTATTTAACGGTGGTATTTGTCAGAACACCTGGTGCGATGGTGTTGGTGCAAAATGTGAAGCGATTACTGCTTCCTACTGGATTTTGTGGATATGCACACAGTGCTGTTGGAAGAGCAAGGCCGTCTCGGGCTGCTGTAGATCGTGCTGCGGCTGTTTTGAAGAGCAGGTGGTTCTGAGGTTGAACGAGGTTTGTGCTCATTACTGCTGTGATTGCATTTAAAAGCCTTTTTCCAAATCACATTTCAAAACACTGCAGTCAGTAGCTGCCACGCTAAATGCATTCCCATCATGAGCCGGACTATCCCAAAGGTCCCATTAATACCCTCTCTGCTTTCATATCCCCCTGGTTT
>NW_024582370.1:811028-856690 GCF_018398535.1 Haplochromis burtoni
CCCCTGCCACACCCCTCCCTTGTTTTCTGCTACCGCCCCCTGATTATCCCCATGTAGCCCCCCTTCTTTAACCCCACCTCATCGCAGCCTCGCCCTCCCAATCTCACCAAAGGACAAAGACCCACTGTCTCCCTGTGACTATATGCATTAGTGCACAATAGGATGGAAACTGACAGACACAATGAAAGAGAGACTGGAATAGGGATGGGAGAGAGAAAAGGACGGAGTAAGTCATTAGAAGACTCCTCTGCTTGCATGCACAGACTACGGACACATTTTGTTCAGAGTATTAAAATCTCTCGGTGTGTTCTGTATAGCCTAAGTCTCCAAAACACCAGTTTTTCCCTGTGTCCCCCCTTCAGTACCAATGCCTTTTATGTCTGGATATTTGCAGGAATGGATGGAAATCTTGGTATTGGAGCTTTATTGAGGTTCTTTTGCAGTTTAAGGCCTGCTTTTTAAAAGTGCCGTTACATAGTGTTTTTGTGAGGGGAATTTCCATGAAAGCAGGGGCTGAGCTGACACAGGGCTGTGGTCTTGGTCAGAGACAGTCTGTGGCATTATCCACTTTCTAGTTCAGACAAAAAAAGAGCTTTACTGTATATTAAACCAAAAATAGTTTATAAAAGTAACAAGAAAAATCCCTTTCAAACAATTCAAATCCAGCAGTAATTGGTTAAGCTTCTTTTAAAATAGTCTTTTGTCTAGTACATGTTTAGGAAAAAACAGAAGCAAGGGCACATTAAAAATGATGGGCAGCAGCAAAGTGTAAATAGGAGCGACATAATTATGGGTGGAGTAAATGCTATTGTACTCAGCCACAGGCGGGACTGGTGGAGTGAAACACATCTACAAAAAGTGTTTTTTTAGGCTTTTTACCAGAAATCTTCAAAACAATGTCTTCTAAATGTATCCAGACAGCGGTCAAAGTATGAGTAACCTGCTCCAGCTGAAGTGGCAGCAGGAAAGCAAACAAAAAATGTCAAATAACATGATGCCGTACAAGAATTATGTGAGCTGGAGCCAGTGGAGTCTGACATTTACAAGGGAATTAATTACTCAACGTGTCAACATGGCATACCAGTTTTTCTTGATCTCGTGTCCTTTAGCCACTTACTTTCCATCCATCCATCAATTTTCTTAATCACTTCAGCAGTTTGAGAATAGGGTGGCTTGAAGAGTTGCAAACTATCCCAGCTGACATTTGAATGTTTCCTGAAGTGATGTCCCTTTAGCGTACTCTTACCCTGTTCTGCTGCATGCGTGTTAAAAGTCCTACATGACCCCAGTGCTCTGTTTTGTTTGTCTTTTAGTTGGTTGGTTTGGTTGCATTAAATACTGTATTCATGCAGGGTTTTTCAGTTCTGTTTCAGTTCTCTTTGTACTGTTACATCTTGACTTTATGAGTCTTGTGGCTTTCATTTGCTTTGGATAAGGTCATTTCATTTCTGTGAAAGACTTGGTACGCTCCCCAGCAGGCGCTTTCATTTTCAATTAGAAAGAAAGTAAATCTTCCTTTCTAATTGATTGTGGGAAAATATGTTTTTGTATTCATTTATACCACGATTTACAGAATGCAGATTAAAATGTTTGATATGTTTGATCCGTGAAAAAGCAGCTGGCGCATACTTAGATCCTGCTCTATTTAGAAATTGCATCGAATGCTCTTTAGATGTAAAAACAGGAGAACAAAACTTTCCCTCAATGTGATACCCAGTGTTACTATAGCTGACTCATAAGTACCAACGTTGCTTGCAGTTTGACTGCATCAGATAAATGGTATCATTTGTAACAAATTGAGAAACGGTGGAAGAAAAGATTACAAGCACATGTGTGACCTTTTTAAGATGATAATCTCTGCACAAGAACAAGGACATTATTTTCTGTTGGACTGATAACCGGTAAACTAAAGTTTCCTACTGCACCTTTTGTGCACAACACTCTGAGACAGTGTTTGCCTTATAGCCTTCTGTTTACCTTGCTGGCTTAATTTTTTACTAAATAGGGCAAAGAACACAGAGCAGACAAGGCAGCGAGGTACTGATGGTCTGTTTACAGAAGAAATATGGTGAAATATACACAATAGCTTGGCCTGCGTTTAATCAGTGGCCTTTTCTTTAACAGGGTTCTGCGGGAATCTCATCTCACCCGAATGGTGGGAGCTGGAGTGTGTGTCTGTGTGTGTTTCATGTGTATAACTACAGTAATATCACTCTTTATATACTTGAGGTAAAAAAAGGATTTATTTTCTGTTTAACGGTCTACAGTCAGAGTATTAGTGTTCAACCGTCAACTGGGGCTCAGGAGGGGATTTCAAAGAAATCCTATTTGCTTTCATCATTCCCTTCTCTTCATCACTCACTCCATAAACAACAGAGAGGACTGCGGCCCAGCGGGAATTGGCGTGCAATGATTATGAGTGGTGGGTAATCAAGCAGACTAAAAACTGCAAATGAAGAATAGTTTCTGTTTTCATTTTTTCATTTGTAACACAAGCAGTCGGCATTCATCCACAGAGCACTCCAACACGCTCATACTGATCTGTTTTCTGTCCTTATCTGGGTCAAATTCAAGCCAACTGTCCCTCTTACACCATGTGAGCACGCACACACTATCCCTCGCAATCTCCCAGTGACCCTTTTCTCTTCTGTCACATTCACTGTCTGCCTCACTGTACATCCTCCATCTCTAAATCTTTAACTCTTGCCTATCGGATGGCTAACTCTTTCTCACCCTGTCATATCTCTCATTTTTACCCCTCGGCATGCAAGTGTCCACTCACAGGTGCCATCAAGCCAGGGATAGTGGAGTTTGCCAATGGTGGGACCAGTCAATCGTAGGAGAAGTGGGACTCATGCAAGCTTTGCTGCTTAGCCGGGCAGGAGCAGCCAGGGCTCGAGCAGCAGCCTGAAATTATGCCATTGTCCCACTGTCACAATAGATCCTTTCACAGGGCGCTCAGCGCCTGATCCACTCCACAGATGCTTGTTGGAAAAGTCTCTTTCACACGCGCAAAGATACACACACACAAAGAAACTTGTCCATGAGTGGTGAGTGTGAACAGCGGCATAAATAAAGGCAAAGTGCAGCCCAACACTCACGGTCACACAAAGAATCTGTAAGGAATGAATAGCCAAACCTGTGAGGTTTATTCACGTGTGGAAAGCATGTGCACAAGACAAAATAACACACCGACGTATATCCATCGTTGGCAGCCACCTGACTGTCTGGAGTAGCATGAGTTTATCTCTGAGTGCTGCTTGTAAAGAAAACAGAAGTGCGAGTAGAGCTTTTCTTGATTACAAGTCAGTTGACAGTTTGTGTTAATGAGGAAATACAGCACAGAGCGCAAAGAGCTCAGCTTGTTTTCCACGCTGCTGTGTCTCAATCTGTGTCCCTCTCTGCCTTTTCATTCAGTCTTCCTTTCAAAAACACGCTTCCCCGGGAAGAAGAAGGGGGGCGGGATTTTCCTCTGTGGAAAATCTGATTTGAGACCGGAGAGCCAAAACTAAAAAACCTCTAGCTGTCACCCTTTCAGCGCCACGCAGAACAGCCCAAACCCGTGCTGGAAAGCAACTAAACAAAGCAGATATTCGTGGGTGAAAACTGCAAAGCGCCTTTGCATCACCGCTAAAACACCACGTGGACGCGAAAGTCTGCCGCGCGGAGTGAGAGTTGCTATTCCGCACTGCTGCACTTGCTCGTCGTTTATTTACGCGCAACTTGCATCTCATCAGCACCAGAACCAAAAACATCCACTTACCCAGAATGTGAAGTTGAACACGAACAGCAGGTACTTCACGCATTTCATTCCTCCCTCCACCTTCCCCATTGCGACTGAATGACACTTTATTCTGTTTATCTCCGTAAAATACTCAGATGGTTACCCTGACGGAACAAAGAAGAAACAGCGGTTCAGCCCACTGCGACAGCGCTTCAGCATCAAGAGACGCTGTCACGGTAGCCTCTCTCTCTCTCTACCACACACACACACACACACACACACACACACACACACACACTGCAGGATCCGCTTAGACTCTTTCCAGACCGCCCCTTTCAATAATGCAGAGGGTGGCAGAAGGGGGGGTTGAGACTGCTCAATGGGGACGTTTTTTTTTATTATTTGCCTGAAAACGGAGACATCAGTTTCCCACAAACGGAATTAGGCTACTATTTTTTAATAAAATTGTAATGTTTTTAAGTTTATTTTTGGCTTTGTATATTTATTTGCTGTTTTTTGTTTGAAATGTATCGCATTCTGCATAACGGCAGCCTACCTTCAATGTGGAAAGTGAAATATACAATAAAGTCCCAGATAAAGATAAAAAAAATTAACTGGTTGGTGATTAGAAATGGGTATTAATTACATTACTCAAAATGTATGTTCAGCGCAAACTTTCAATTCAGTCTTAAATCAAATCGGGAGTTGCCTCAAGGCACTTTATATTGTAAGGTAAAGACACTACAATGACAGAGACAAAACCCCAACATTCAAATGATCCCCTTTGATGGAACACTTGGTGACAGTGGGAAGGAAAAACTCCTTTCTAACAGGAAGAACCACCAGAATCATGTTCGGGGAGGGTCAGCCATCTGCCAAGACCGTTGGGAGTGATGGGAGGAAGACAAGAGAAAGAATGCACTGTGGAAGAGAGCCAGAGCTGAATAATAACTAATGATAAAGAGTGGTGTGTAAGCACATTCCTTCCTCTCTTTCAGCTCGCTGTGCTTTCAAAAAATAATTTTGAAAAAGATGAAAAAAAACTTGCAAAAAAAACCTCTATCCTTAGCTGCCTGTGGTGCTTAATCTAATCCTGGTGGGATGAGTTCATACAAGTTCATTTTCTTCCTACTCACATAAAATATGTCAACATATTGATGTCACTAAAATCTGTTTAAATAATTAAGTGAAGACACTTTTCAAACAATGTATTACGTACGATATAATTCATAGCAAAATAATATATAATAATGGAAATTACTAAGTTAGGTAACCAGTTCAGGTTGTTAGTGTTCTTATTTTTATATTGCAGCTGGATCACTGGGTCAAAATAACCATTACTGTATAATTAACAGACTTATTTGTGCAGGTAATGAAATGGAAAGAGCAGCTCGTCTGTCGGATGTTTGTCATCGATGACATGTAATAACTGCAGAGCACCATATTCAACATATTTTCCATACAGCTATTGGAAGCAGGGAGAACAGCCAAAGAAAATTATTTATGTCTTTTTTTATCAGTGGCAGTCAGACACTGGTCAAAAAATGTCCTGATATTGGAAACAAAGTGGTCTGCCAAGCTGAAGGGGAGGCAGAATCAGATAGAACTGACATGGTAGAGATTTTAGAGAAAACATGCAACTGTTTCCAGTCATTCGCATGTGCATCTGTCTCAAAATTGAATCAGTTAAAAACCCCTATTTGTGTTCTGAGACCCATTAGAGGAACTGTGGAAGATGAAGAAACCACAACAAAGCTTACACTGGACACTTTTCAGAGCAGCTCCAAAAGTGGAAAGGCTGATAAGACCACTCAGCTTGTTGGCTGTTGTTGGCTGTTAGTGGCTCAGTTGCTATGCAGTTCCAAACATGTGAACATGAAAAGTATGTGCAGGTCTTAGCCTCCACTAAAATAGATAACAAATGACCAGCTGGATCATTTATAGCTCAACAAGATACTTAATGGGTCAATCATTGAGTTGATCTATTATGGCTCTGGTATTTCAAGGCGACTGATAGGTTTGACTTTACTTGGAAGGCGACGTGTATAAGTCGAGTCTTTTTGGAAGCATGTTGTCATCACTGTTATTGGCGTTCTATTGTAAGCAGATCATACTTTTGTTTCTTGTTTCTTGAATGTGTGGGATCATCAAGAGCAGATGTTTGCCCATTGTTTCATCCTGGTCTGGATGAAGGCCTTCGCCCTTTCCGTGAGACCTGCCAGCTGTAAAATCAATGCAGCCTCACACAAAATTGTAATTTATTTCATATTAATGAAGAGATGTTCAACACTCTCATAGCACCAAACTTGTAGGCACGTTTAAACAGACTGTCTATCCCTGGCAGCGTAGCGCCATCTGCTGGTCACACCAAGAATGAATTTTCTGTGGCTTCACTCAGTTTGCACCCTGCCAAATGCATGTTACAATGGGCTTCGTTCAAAGACTCTTTGATAGCATGTGTGCAGTGATGGAAATGTAATGGAGTCACTGTTTTGAGTCGTGCTCACCTCTATGACCTCAATCTATTTCAGAAAAGTGCACATAAAGAAGATTCATCAAAGAAAAGCGATTTTTTGCTTCTCCTTTGAGACACTGATTTAAGCTTCAAGTGTCTTGTATAACTTCACAGCAACTGCAGCAAACTCAAAGGAAAATATGTCAGGGTTAGCAGACCGCCTGTTAGCAGCTCTTTCCAAAGTGAAAGGTATTTTGAGGCCACAATTTTAACATAAAAACCCCCCTTTGATCAGACAGCCTTGCTGTGATGAGGTTTCCTGGCAACACGATCAGAGCTCAAAAGCACCTGTGAACCCGCAGGGTTAGTGCAGGTGAGAGTGCAGCCAGGTATCTGGCAAGGATGTGAAAAGAGGTGCAGAATTCAACTGCTGTTTGGAAGAAATAGAGTTATGTGAGAGAAGTTCTCTGCTATTCATCTGAGTGTTAAGTACAGTTCTCTATGTGACCACAAGAGGGTAGCAGATTCTCACCTAAACAGAGGCTTTAGCCATGAATGCGCGAGTGCATGGGCCAAGTCCGGGACTTTACGGAGCCCCGCAAGGGACATGGGAGAAAAAAAATTACGATGAAAGATTAATTTTTTTTCTCCCATGTCCCTTGCGGGGCTCCGTAGGACTTTGCCCTCAGTAAGACCTCATATTTCAGTGATAGGTGGTGTGTTGTGGTTAGTGTATTTAATTAGCATGTCACAGATCTTATCAAAACACAACATCAAGTCAAATGACAAAGTCTCACTGTTGCCCATGAATTATTGTTATGATTACATGTCTTGTAGAGAGGGAATGTGATAAATATATTTTCCTAAGTAAAAAAGAAACAACACAGGAATATGCAAAATGGTGACTGGAGTTCATGCATCACAAGGGGCCTTTAGCTCAAATATAATCAATACTTCGTATCCCTTAGTCAACAGCTTCAGTCAAGACTAATTGTGCCCCATAGAAAACTGAAAATGCAGCCGGACAGTCATTGTTGTGTGGGAGAGAACGGTGAGGACAACCTATAGTGGATTCTTGGCTGCTTGAAATATTGATCTGTTGTATCAGCACCTATGTCACATAATCAAAAGCACATTTCTAGTCTATGTTTAACCATCAAATGCATCTCATCTCTTTGACCAAACATTCCTCCAAAGCTGAATTGTTTTATCAATAGACTTCGAGTTGAATTTTTGATGAGGTTGGAGGGTTACACCTTTGCTGTAAACAAGTCAAGGCTACTTCCTTAAGCTACTTTCTTTATAGTCACAATGAGGTTTTTGTGCAACCTTCCAGCCTAGCAGACATGTTTCATATTAGTTCTTTTTCCCCTCAGTTCCCCTTGATTGCCATTTCCTGACATTTCAGATGATTGATATTTTACCTCGGAGGTGTTCATGTTTGACTTGATATGATTACAGAGTCTTTCATGGCTTTGTAAGCTTCACATTTCCACTGCCACACTTGCTGAGTATCAAAACGTTTGAAGTTGATCATGCTATAGAAGCAGTAGTTGACTTGCAGCACAAGTCCTAATAATCTGATTAAGGCCAAACAAGGTATTGAAAAATAATGTATTAGATGTTGCATTTACATGTGAAAAAAATGCTTGCATTTAGCTTATCTCATGAAAAAATGTGCATGTTTTTCCCACCAGTGTCCAAACTTTCTAAGATCAGAAACATTAAAGCTGTTGTAGTGACTCATTGTGGCCCTAGTACCTTGCTAAGATACAGTTTGCTATTTTTCTTTAGTTGTGAACCTGTCTCTATGCAATATTCATTCCTTCCAAGTACAAATGCACAGAGACTTCCCGTAGTGTTTACACCGGTATGCCAAGCTGGCGAGAAGTCACCACTACTGCTGGGAACACTGGGAACATCACAGCTAATAAATCTGTGTGTATAAAATGCAAAGCACGTCTCTCGTGCCTGCATGGAATGAATCACATTCCTTCAGGCATCGATGTTCACATACAAGTCTTTCTACTGCCTCCTCTGCTTTTGGGTGCTGTTCTCTCTCCTGGAATATCTTAATGCAGAGACATGAGTCACCAGAAATTTGGGAATTAAAAAAAAAGAACAAAAAAGAAAATAGAATAATAATAATAATTATGTGGTAACAATATTTGGAAAATATTTAAGGTGACTCAGTGTCTGGGCTTGTGACTTTTAGCTTTTGCACGTGGGAATCATTTAAAGAAGACAATGACTGTTAGAAACCCCGTGTTACTGCACGTTGAGATTTCTCTTCCCCACTTTAACTGGTATATGTGAATATGCTTACAATATTTAATATAAGCAAAGATTATAAAGAAAGAAAACACAAGTACATCAAATAAAGTTTAGTGTCTTGTTTGTTTCCCCGAAGGTTGCTGCTTTTGGATTTATCATGAGCTAAACGCTAAAGTTTATCGAACCTGTTTATGACGCTGGTTGGATTTTGTATGGTTTACAGAAGATGACAATGAAACTAAAGTTGTGAAGCAAAGAGCTAAAAGACGTTAAAACAACCAGAGTTGATCAGACCTGCAGATGTGTGACGGTCAGCATGATCTCAAACAGACACAACAAACCGGGCAAGTACTGAGGTGTTTAATAAATAACAGCATGAACAACACAAAAACAACAATAACATCAACATTAAAAGCTTGAATTCATTTTGTATATATACACATACTGTATATAATTTTATATTTGACTGTATAAACCATAAATATGACATGCAGTCCTCATAATTTAAAACAACCAGGACTTCTTTGACTGAGGTAGGGTCGGGGGGCCGAGGGGCTGGACAGATGTTCGAGTGTGTGGATGTGTGTGTTTGCATTAAGTACGTGTGTTGTTTGGATGCTTTGGTCAGTGGGGGTGTTTGTCTGGATGTGTGGGAAAGGATTACAGTATTGGCAATAAAGCTGCAGTGGCTGTTAATGAGAAATGTTTGTGCTCGGTTCATAGTCTGGTGGTCGGGCGTCCGCCTCAGTCAGTGCCCCCGCCTTCCTCCCCAAGACTTCCGGCTGAGGACGCACACACAGGCGGCATTGATGCGGATGTAACGCCAGGCTGTCTGTTCATTGAAGGTGGTGAGGGCACTTACAAAAATATGTGAGTTGGTGCAGTAGGAGTTCCAGTGGCGACTGTCGATGCCGAGACAGCCCGAGTTGCCTGATTTGGAACCTTGTTTTCCACCCCAACCCCCCGGCTTCCCACCATTTGCGTTTCCAGAACCCCTTTGAGTAGGGGATCGACAGGTGGTCTCATAGAAGTACTGTTTCTTCACCACATTGTTGATTGTAACATTGGGCAGCACTTCCACTTCGTTTCCGTACATGTCTGTGGCTTTTGTCAGGTTGCTCACCCAGGTATTCATGCTGTCACATACCGAGTACTCTCCTCGGTGCATGGTGCGTGATCCTGCTCGGCGCCTTACCCTCACCCCTCTAACTCCATCAATTTCATAGCCCTCACCTTCTAGGGCATCATGTGATGGTGGAACCTCACTGAAGACGACACGAGGTGAGAAACGGTAACGTCTCTTGGAGAAGAGCTTGGGATCCACCACTGGGTTGGAGGGGTCAGGGAGGGAATCCAACGTAGAGTGCCCAACAAGAGGGCTCCTATCCTTTGCATTTAAAGCTGCCCGATGAGGCCTCTTGGTCCTGTGGTGGCTGGTCCTATGATGCTGCTTCGAAGTGTGCTCTTCAGTAAGATGGTCCCTGGCTACTGTGTGCTGTTGTCTTGCTCTGTGATTGGCTGCCGTCTGCTGTCCTACTTTGTGGTTGGGTGCCCCGGCACTCCGGGCCAATCCACCTCCCATGTTCAGTACAGCCTGGACGCCGATCAGGAGGAGCAGGACCAGTGATGACGACCTCATGGGCACACGTCCTAAACCAAACACAAACACGCAATTGAGATAATGTCACATGAATGTCTAAAGTGAAAAGTTTCACACATTTTCTAATTGAAATGCACTTAAAAATGTATGAAAGGATTGATAAATTGTTTCTAAGTGAGCAATCCACTTGGAAAATGTAACACTTTACCTTTACTGTGCATTTGTGACATCTAAGATTCAGAATCATTGACGTTGTCATTAAGGGGGCATTAGTTCTGTTCTTAGTTTGACTCTTTTGCTCTGATTCACTGAGCACTTCTTTGGTCCTGCTCAAGTATGTCTTGCTTTTTACGTGTTACTCTTGGTGAGTGTTTAAGGGTACCTGTGGAATGTGTCCAGTTGAAGTGTGAGCCCCTGTGGACTCTAGAGCCAGACTCCAATGCAGGTCGGGCCCCTCATGCCTGCCATCTGGACCCCGTGAACTACAGCTCTGCAAAAGACACACAAAAAAACACACTAAATACTTGTGCAAATGTTATTTTAGTCAGATATAATACGCGTTGACATTTTCATAAATACATCTGGAGCTATCGTTTTTCAGATCAAACCAAATCAAAGGAAAAGTAATCTTAAAGGCAAACCTCCGACTCAAAAGGAGTATGTGTTTAAGTGCCCTGCAAAGGGACAAGATGGGCATAAAAGCCATTCAGAGCAATCAGGAATGTAAACATGCTTAACAAGCGGTTTCGTTTATTTAGACAGCCCCACAAACCTGCCACCCTTTTTTTACAGACATACACAATTTATCATTACCTAACCTTATCTCATGCCGTGTACACACACTCACCATGTTTAACTTTAAGAGCTTGCGTTTTCCGTACACTGGAATGTGAGGCATTTAACACCTCATCCAGTGTTACTCGTTACATAGTGAACCTATGCACTGAAAATAGTGCCATGCATCTGTATGTGTACATGCACATAATGCTGTTTTCATGGCTCGTTTGCACAGCGTCGCGTTGTGTGTGAATACACCCACTTCCTTCCAGACAAACACCCAGCAGGTCACAGAGGTCAGTGGAAGCTGGTGTGACAGCATTACTGTTATTTTTTTTAACTTGTGTCGGTGTTTCACTTTGCTTGCTTAGTGCTGGAACACAAGTTTATTAGTGTTATAAATATTTAACTTAACATGTTTTACTGCTTTGGTGCGGGAGGCGGAGCCTTTTGAAAGGAGATTATAGAAACGAGGAAATTAGAAAAAGCAATTAGTGATATATGATAATCTTCACAAAACAACAACAACAAAAAAGAAACCTGATTTTTTTCCGTGATATTTTACAGTTTTCTTGCAAAAACCAGTTTTGCTGTAATCCTTGCAGTGTAGCACTTATAACCAGCAGAGGTCAGTGTTGCGTCTGAACAGACCAGCGTCCACCTTTCAAACAGCTGAAAAATATCAAAATGTCACTGGCTCTGTTCCCATTAGGAACATCAGCTCAGCTAAAAGAGTTTAAATCACTCTTCAGGTATTTTCCCACAAGCTAAGAATGTTAAAGTCCTTGACTTTTAATGTTCTTTAAACATGTTTCTGCTGTTGGCTTTGTAAAAGGTAATGATGCAGTACTCGAGTACTGTATTCAGTGCAGTTTTGCTCTTTACTCAAATATTAACGCTACAGCTTTCCTGCGGTTAGACAAAGCTTTTCATATACTCTTGTTTTTGTGATTGGTAGCTTTTGAAAGTAGATCCACGCCCTTTACTTGTGTAAATCTTTTAATGCAGGGTTTAACAAGCATCCAATACTTTTACGCTGTGCTATTGTTACGACGTCTTCTGTTAATACTTATTCAAACACTGCCAAAAAGTCAGTTTGGCAGCTGATCAGTAAAACAATCAAGTAATCATGGATGATGGAAACAGCTATAGTTTTATAAAACATACCTACTGGTTTTGTATTGTATTTTAGCTTCAATAAACACAACCATACACACACTTAAACACCCACACCCTGCACACATGGAGCCGGACCAAACAGGCAGTGAGCTGATTGATCCAGGCTGATGTGCCGCTCACTATTTGCAAGGCCTATGGTGAAGGATCCTCATGTTAAAAATATGTGGCTTATGCTTAATGCTGGTGGAGCGTAAACACTGCAGAGCATGAGCACACAGGTCAGAGCAGAACACCTCTGACTTACAGAATTACTGCATCAGAATCGGCCTGACTATCCTTCTGACCTTCTCGCACAAATACACAGAAAAACAAACACACAAGCTGGTGTTTCTCCTGAACGTTGAGCAGGATTTACATCTCCTCCCTAAACTGTTTGTTTTACGATTCTGTGTAAGCACTACTGCGTTTTACACTGGAGTTTAAAAACATCGCCCACATTGAGCCTGGAAAAAAGAATCCTAGATTTAGGATTTAGGTGCTAACACCCTACATCAAACACTAGAGAAGGAAGATCATTGCAGCAGTGATAAAAAGTAAAATGTTGTACCTTGAAGAGCAGCAAAGCTAGAAGGAGACAGTCCTGTGGCCGAGTAATGACAGAGGCATTCCAAAACCGTTAAACCACAAACCAGAGAAAGGACAGACACTGTATGGTTCATATTTCCAGACACTACACATGCTGTATTAATACACTGGTGGATAAACAAAACCGTAGTTCAATATTCTTTTATGATTCATACATCAATATAAGGAGCTTCCCTTTTTTCACAATAAGCTGATTGGCCAGCTTTGTAAATCAAGACCATTTTCTCTTGAGTCATCCATCACTTTCACATGCTGGGGTTCCACGCACCACATGGCACTACCTGGTCAAACCAGACTACCAAAGTTGATGAAAGCAAGTGGAAAAGATGACATTAGTCACACAGCTGCCGGGTTGTGACCTAGAAAACTAATCATTGGGCAACAGGAAGGGAAAAAGACTTTAGAGACCACATATGTAGCCAAAGACAGTGGAAACCAGCCACGCAGTTACTGGTACTGACTTTGTAACACTTCTTTTTTTTGCTAGTCCACAAGATGATCTAATGATCAGACTACAGTTTACAGCATTACACACTCGTGTGAAACAAGAAGGCACGAGAGCATCGCCTGCCATCACTCCGGGGTTAGTTTACAGTTAGCGAGGGTGTCTTCCTGTCTGTGTGATACATTAGTTATTAGTGACATGTCCTTGTTAAAAGATATGCAGGAGCAGCGTGTCAAACAAACACACGCCGCTCTCTCAGAGCGATGACAGCGGCCATAGATTATGAGGGGGTGAGAAAGAGAGACTGACAGCGGCAGAGATAGAGGGAGGAGGAGAGAAAAGAGGCCGAGAGCAAAACAGAGAAAGGTAAACAGCTTTTCTGTGTCTTTCATCAACCCAGTGGAGCACAGTTCCTCCTGCTGTCAACCACTGGAAATAATTATCAGGCAGGATGACCACCAGGTCAACGTGCTCTCTCCTTTAACACACATCCAAATGTTGAAGATATATTTATTTCCTCTAAAAATGTTATCAGTGTTTAAAAAATTGGACTAGTTCGTGTTCAGTCTAAACGAGTTTTGCTTTTTGGAGAAAGTTTGAAATGAAAGTCTTTTTGTCACAACTCACTGTTGTAAGAGAGTTTGAACTTTTCTCCTCACAGCGACACACTCGCCGATAACATAACGCTTCGAAATAATCCTTACACTGCTTCCACTCACGATGTTTCAGCTACAGAAGGAAAATCACGTGTCACAGTTTCGATTAGCTGCCATGTGAAACCGATACAACAACCTGCCACGAGTTGTTGTCACGTAAAATGATGTCATGCAGCGTTAAAATAACAATTAAATTACACTCCCCAAAGGTTCTTGGAAGGCTGAGTCTTTTCTTGGAAACACGTTAAAACTCCTATTTTTTGGCACAGCAAACGTGCAGCAGTCACCAAAATTAAAAGAATGTTTGGACTCTCTTACGCATTAAAAGTGTAGATTTCTTCCATATTTCAGCCAAAGCATTGTTATGAGTTATTTCACCCTCGATCAGCTGACTTCTTCTTTCTGTTTTCTCTGTGGCATTTGTGCTTTTCCTGATTTCAGTTGCTGCCAATTTAAGATTATCATCATGCTAAAAGCTTTCTCTAAAAACTGCTGTCTCACACTTATCTTACCAGTGTAACCATATTATCTTATTTATTAATTGTTTATTACTTGTTCACAGTTTGTCACACTTTTTTCTGTCATTCTCCTGGTTTGTCAGGTTGTATCTGGTGATTCTTGATACCAGATGTGACCTTTACCTTTTAAGTTGTCTTAACTAAGCATTAGTTTTGCCAATTTGTAATTCAAATTGTCTGCATAAAGCCATTTAACCTTAGAGCCATCATTTTCTCAAGTGAATTTAATTGTTTAACTTAAAATATATATTTTACCGCCACCACCAACAGAAACAAAAACCAAACTATATTAGAGGAGTTTAATGATAGTTCAGTTTTCCATTTATCTATGATGCTGCCATTTTTTAAGCCTGTGTGGCGTACTGTTCTGCACCCTTGTTCCTCACCGCCCCCTGGTCTTTATGTTAAAAAGACATTTACATGGACAACAATAGCACCTGCTGTAAATCAGACATACTTCAACCACCAAACTTTGCTGCTTTAGCCACAGGACACGGGGGGAACGAGACAGGTAGTGTCACACATAACCTGCTAAAGTACTTTACTCGTCGCAGGGATGACAAACGATGCGAGATATGGAGAACAAAATAACATTTGGTGTGCAAAATGTGGAGCTGGCAAATGCTACAGCGTGGAAAAACAAAGTATGAGGTCTCGACATGAACTTGAATTCACTCGATCGGTTTAATATGTCCAACAATAAAATATGTAAGGATTTAACTATGCACAGGTAACAGCACATACAACTTTAAAATGTATTCCTCTGCAAATGAGTAGCTATCAAAAGACCGAGTGTTCATTTAAATGGTACTGGCAGCCATAGAGAGGCATGCTGGCAATCAGCTGAACATTTGGCTCAGTAGTTCAAAAAACATCTTAAATAAACCACAGCTTTGGGCTTTCTGCAAACATTTCAGTTACATTTGCCTGCAGTGTTAGAGGACTGTAAATGACAACGGCAGTAGGGGATGGTAATTGATAAGCAACCATCCAAAGGACAGCACCTAAATGATTCTTTATGAATATACTCTATTTTGCACAGCTGTTTTTGCCATCAGCTGTTGTAAAATAAAAGCTTCTGTATGTCTGCCGAGGGCATCTTGAGAATATCAGGGAAGAGGGGAGCCATGGTGTTGAAACTAAAGGGAACAAACTGGCAAAGAGCCAGCATCTTCATCCTGCTGTTTCGTGCTTTCTGGGTTTCTGTTTCTCTCCGTCTGTCTCTCATTTATCTGTCTCTCCATTTTTTATTTTTTTTTGCTCCTGGAATTTGACCTAATGTTCATCTTTACTCTCACAGTTAAAAGCCAGAGGTAACTTCCTGAGTACATGGCTGTTTCTGTGCCTAACAGCGAGCAGATCTGAGCACTATAGTGCATCTTTGCAGGTGCAAAGCACAGGGTCAGACCATTATCTTCTCGTCTTTGGGGAAAATTACGCAACCATTTTCTGATAAAATCCATAGACTCTAACTGGAGAGGGTCTTTCTTCTTTCCAACTCTTGCTGAAGTCAGAGCATACATAACTGTTTTGTTATGGGATAAAATAATATATATATTGGTTCTGCTTCAGAAGCCTTAAAGTGATTGACTTTTTTATATTCACCAAACACAAGGACAACAGGATTTCTATTAGCATTTCCTGTGGAATGAATTTTTCTTGGAACTGGAATAACTGGGCTTTGTGTCCGCATATGGCTTCACTTTTACACTTTTATTAAACTACTCAAGAGAAGTAGATGTCAAAGTGTTGTGTCAAGAGGATACAAATACAAATACATACAAATAAAAGCTGACAGTGTATCCGGCAGAATATAGGCGCAATAACATACTTATGTTGACTTTAAGTCACAGCTTTCCACAATGCAACAAAGCCCCGGGGCATTTAAGGGCGACCAAAATACTGAACAACAGTTCCAAGAATCCCAGGCCTCTTCCTATACTGTTGGACCTGAAAGTCTTTGTTGCCGAAACTTCGTGCAGCAACACATTCAATTTCATCTCTTGACAACATTTGTTCCACAGTCACGTTTTATTTACGGGTAAACCTGAGACAAAGCAAAGACGTGGCTGCAGTGCGACGTCAACCGTTCCACTGTTGTCACATGATGTCTTACAGTAAGTCGAACACTGATTCATCATAATAGAAAGACTGAATCATTGTGGCGTTCGTGAAAGGAACCTAAAATATAAACAATACTTTCATTCCAGCAGTAATTTGGAAGCAAAAGCAGCAAATCGAAGTTTGTTTGTACAAACAGGGCTAAAATTTATTCCACTGTCAATGAAAATATCAGATTAATGTCAGCATGCAACAAAACTGTTTATTAATGAACAACATGAGTGATTCGCCTGTGATACAAAGCATGAACACCAGCAGCCCTCCTCCACTTATACCTTCTAGGCTGGCTTGACTCCACTCGGTTTCCATTAGGTGAAACTTTTTCAGTACCTGCTCCTAGTAAGCTGAGTTGATATGAAAATATGACATCACCAGACGTCATGAGATGCAGATGTTTTTGGGTTTAGTGGCTGATGGTAGTATTGGTAGCAGCCCGAAACGAGAAGTTTGCCAGGAGGTCTTTGAGCTGATGGCCGATCACGGGTACCAGCACACAGTGCCAAAAACCCCTGAGAAACATGAAGTGATTGCTGGGACGAACTAAAAGGAGTGGAAGTGGTTTAATCAAATGGATGATGGCGTATATGGGCACTGACCAGCGATCAATGGGAGGGAGAGTGGCCTCGACTCTGTCACTTAAGTTCATTTAGCAATTAGTAATATGTGATCATCTAAGCAAACACTTAAGTCACAGTGGCGCCAGTGTAGAGTCAACTCTCTCTTAATGTACAATCCCCAAACTCTGCTGGACCTTCTTCTGAGAGCAAAATATGAAGCCGAAGTGTTCTCAGACCACAGCCGCTGAGGAGACAATTCTTGAACTCACAATAACAAGTACCAGACAGCTTTGAATTTGTTCAATAAGATTTAAAATCTTGGCTCACTCACTCTCTCAGCTGTCGGTGAGATGTATTAAGCAAGTTTTATAACTTTGTTTCTGACCAAACTGCTCAACTACTTTCTATAATCTTACTAAAAATGTTGGTTGTTCGATTCCAGCCGAGTTCAAGACATGACAGTTTTTTGGAAGTCACTCAAAACCTCAGTCAGAGCATCACAGTTTTGTTAGTGAAAGCCATTCTCTCCATTTTTCACCCCCTTTCTTTCTCTCCACATAATGGGCCCATCCCCAATCAACCCACCCTCTCCCTGCACTGGACCAGTGGACGTGGGAGGCTGATCCTCCAAGCCTTGAAGTCAGGATGAACACAATGATTAACATGTTTTCCAGAACCCTAGTTTTTATGACCTTGACATTCAACAATCTTCTCGTGACAAGTGTTTAATCTTTTGGCTCAGCTCTGGTAATAACTCCCCCTTCCTGGTGAGCATCTAAAAATCCCACAGCAGCACAGAGACATGAGGAGGGCCAGAGGCAAGAATGCCTGTCTGGCCACGGACAGCGATGAAGACAGAAGGATGGAGAGGAAGGAATCAGATACATCAAGGGATAGGGAGAGGCAGCAATATTGGAGGGCGGGATGCATATGGGCAATAAGATATCTAGAGAATTACACACATAAAGGAGCATGTGAGAAGCAAAGTAAGGAAGGACAAGTTTATAGTGGAACAGACACTGAGACAAAGAAGAGTTCAAGGACAGGGTCAGAGGGAGGAAATAAAGGCAATGGGGAGTTACAAAGCATTCAAAAGAAAGGAAAACGTGGAGTTTCATCACTTTGTGTCTTCTCTCAATAGCTTTAACAGAAAACCAGCAGTTTCAGGCTTGAGTTAGATCATATTGTAGCTTTATTGTTAGAGTAAAACTCAAACACCATTTATGCAGAGTTTCACTCATGCTGTTACTCGTCCAGCTGGGGAACGTGTATTATCTAATCAAAATGGCAAAGAGTGGTTTAGGATTAAAAAATTCTCTGACTTGATCCATCTTCCAATATGAATATTTGTAATATCAATACAAACACATGCACCGTTGGGAAGATGTATTTGTCCCTTTTCTGACTTTTGCTTTGTTACATATGTGTTCACTATATTTGAGTTAACTAGACTAAAATCCAGTGATCTAAAGAAACTCAAGAACAGCTGAGAAAAGGTTACAAAGTCATTTCGAAGGCTTTGGAACTCCAGTGAAACGCGGTGAGCGCCATTATCTATAAATGGAGAAAACGTGGAACAGTGGTGAACAGCACTCACAGTTAGTGTTAATGATTTATGGATAAGAAGAACAAAGAAAAAGGCACAAAAATTTGGGTAAATATTTGGAGGTCCGTCTTGTCTGTGGACTGGCAAACTCAAAATTTGAACTTTTCGCACTATTTCGGTCTGGTGTGAAACTAACACAGCATTTCATAAAAAGAACATCATACCCACCGTCAGACATGGACCTGAATGACTTGCCATTAATGATGGAACTATGAACTCTTCCAGTAAATCTTGAAGGAGAATATCCATCAGTTCATGCTCTAAAGTTTAAGTGCACTTTGCTTATGCTGCAGGATAATGATTCGAAACACACCAATAAATTCACGTCTGTATAGTTGAAAACCCTCTAATGTGATGGAATTAAAACAACTGTGCAAAGAAGTGGGCCAAAATTCCCCCACCGTGATGCAAAAGACTTATTGCCAGTTATCACATATGCTTAAATGCTGTTCTTGCTGCCAAGGGTGGCACAACTAGTTATTAGCTTTATGGGGAAATTACTTTTTCACATAGGGCCATGTAGGTGTGGACAGCTTTTTTTCCTTCAATAAATGAAATCATCATTTATCTTTACTTTTAATGAATTGAAACATTTAAATGTGACAAATATGAAAAAGAGTAAGAAATCAAGAAGGGGAAAAAAAACTTAGTCAGTATACTTCAAAGAAACTGAAGTATACTGACTTGTTATTATTCAAAGGCTGCATAGGGAGAGAGCAGGCTAAACTGGTTAGTTTTCAGGATAGCGGTGAAGTTTGCAGTAATATATTATTGTGGCACTTACAATATAAAGCGCCTTGAGACAACTGTTGTTGTAATTTGGCGCTGCATGAATAAAATTGAACTGAACTGAATCGAATGTGCGGAGCAGCTGTGATGTTCATGGACAGTGTTATGTTACATCAAGGTTGCACAAATCAAATTAAATTTAAGGTGATGTTTTTGATTAGATTAACTCACTGAATTCTGCCTTTATACTAGATCTATGCTGTCAAAGCTGGAGAATCAGCGACGATGGCTCTTATAAGATCTGCTTATATCTTAATAATTCATTTGGCCGATCACAACATAAAACACCAGCACAGGTCAGCTGATCACAAAATGTACACAAAATGTATTTCTAAGTTTTTCATTTTCCCACGCTCTACCACTTCAACCAATGTCACCTGCCAAATCCCACTTTAACCCCTGGCTATACTTACTTGAAGAAGCAAAATCATCCATCTACAATAAATGCAACAGCAAGTAGAGTCATTTATTAGATTTCCTTTGGTTACCTTTACTTGTGTCCTTCATAACATTATGTTCAAGGTGAGTATATTCATTAGAATTGGTATTTTATTTGGTAAGTTTAAATAAATTGTGTATTCCCTTATATTAATATTATTTTTGTATGATACTATTATGGCATTAGATTCAGTGAGCTGGTAGCAATGTCCTCCAAAGCTTGATTACACTCCAGAGCCTGTACTTCAACACTTCTACTTGAGTAAAGAAGTTGAATCTTAGTGCTCAAACCTTTAGCAGAGTATTTTTAACAGCAGTATCTGAGGAGACAAATGTGTGTAATTTTGCCACCTCATGGTATTGTAAACAAATCAGCAGCTGAGCAACCCCCGAGTGAGTCATCCAGGTAAATTTCAGCGCAACGTAAAGTGAAACATGGGCGTAAATAGACAGATGTGCTTGCTAAGAGACTAAAACTTTCCATTATGCACCGTTTATGTTGCGGTCTGTCTGTCGCCATGAGCACGGGTGTGGTCACGCAAGACTGAGTATATGCTATGTCAAACATTAAGATATGCACGCAAGATTTTCTCTAAATATTCTTAATTGAATTTGGTAATGGTAGCATATACGACACAGGAAACACAACTAGTTCTCACGTTTGACAGACAGCTAAAAGGAAACTTTAATACATGGAAAGTAGTTCTGGTTACATCCCTTCATGACGCTTCAAATTAATTCAAATTAATTTTAAAACATAGTCAACAAATACAGAGGAAACAGTCTGAAAGGCTGGCTGAATAGTGTTACCTTCCACTTCTTTCTCATAATACTTTTTAGATTTAACTGATTAATTGCTTTTGTTTTTGGGGTCTAGGGCGAAGTGTTAACCAATATTGCTCCATGACGCTAAAGAAGCAAAATATGCAAAAATTACCCTAATGGTTGTGTTATATTTTATAGATTTTAATAAAAAGGCAATATTGAAACAATTTAGGTGTCACGGTTTGCCGGGGCAAGCCGTGTGGAGTTGGAGAAAAGACCCAAAAGGCGGCAGCTCTGGTGCAGGTGAGTATTTATTTACAGGAGTGGGTACAAACAGCAATGGTGGGTGAACATGAAACCGGAAACCTAAACTGGGGAAACTAACAACACAAACCAGAAACGAAGATGCAGGGAGGTCCGAGGAAATACATACGGGGAGACGAGGGGAAACAACACAGACGAACCAGCAACTAAGACAGAAAACACAACTTAAATACACTCAGAGAACACAGGGAGATTACACACAGGTGGGAAACACAGCTGGGAGTGATTAACATGACGAAACTAGGGAGGCAAACTGAAAACACTCACATAAGACGCAGACCTTCACAATAAAACAGGAACTTACACATGAAAGGACACAAACTAAGAAACGCGGACTAGATACAGGAACACACGGGCAGAACAGAGTAAACACTAACCAGAGGAAGAACAGAACCAAAATCGAAGAGAAAACACAAAACGCTGGGTCAAAAGGACCCAGGATCATGACATTAGGTCCCAGTCACACAGGCCTAGAGACTGGTTGGCAAGTGCTTGGCAACCACCAGTTGCTAGGGAAATTCCCTGATCATTTGTGAATGGTTCCTGTCACTGTGAAATCAACTGCTAAGCCCCATATACACACACCTAAATTTATATTTTCTGACTCATTGGAGAGCGTTTGTGGGAGGTTGCTTGTAGTCTGCAGGTGAAATTGTTCCCAAAGTTGTATATGGAACAAAAACCTCCATGTGAAACTGTTAGCAAAGCAGTCAAAAGCACTCTCTTTGAGACTAATTTCACCCAGCAACCCCCAGCAACCACTAGGGATGGGTACCGGTATCGGTTCTGTCATAAACGGTAGTAACCAGACCGAAATGCAGCGCACATTTCGGTGCTTTATTTCGGTGCTTTTTTTCCCTAAGCTGTGATACACTTTAGATTCTAGCCAATCATTTTACGTTTCCGAGGATAGCAGGCGGGTCCAGGTACGTGCGTTCTTTTAGAGCAGAGCTACGGATTAAAAATGCCCAAAGCGAAGCGGTCAAATTCTGGCTGTACTTCACAGCAAAATATGCAAACTCAGCAGCAACAAGTGCTTTAAGCTGATACTGTGATACTGTCAAAGGAGGTAACACCTCAAATCCGATGAAACACCTGGCGGCGCATAGCGTTTTTTTAAAAGCCGACAAATGCGCCGTATTTGATAGCTTGCTGCACATCTACTGCGGGTGTGGTGCCTGTTATCGGACCCGGAGTTAGCAACATCCCCCAAGAACCCGAAGAGGAGAGTCCTGGCCCCTAGCCCTGCCAGTGTAGCAGAAATGATGAGGATGATGATGCAGCAGCAGCCGTTCTTCTCTGCGTGAGGAGCTTAATGATGTTCGTGTGTAATTTACGTTGAGGAGGCTAACCACGTTATTACATTAATGCATGTAAGGTGAACTAGCAAACACCATCATAGCTACATGCGGCTGTCTTCTTGTTTGATGGCAGATACTCCCTTCACCCTGGACGAAAAGGCTAAAATGACCAAAGAAGAAGTGGAAAACAGCTAAACATGAGAGGTTTTTAGACAAAATTGGTGTTTTTTCCATCGATTAAGCACTGCTGCCAGCCAAGAGTGATGCCATATATGCCCCATAGCTGCAGAAAAGGCTAACATTGTTATCTTTTTACAAAAAAACAGCTGAACATGAGAGGTTTTAGGACCAATTTTGTGTTCTCCATTCTTTAAGCACCGGTTTGAGCACCGTTTAAGCACCGGCACAGTTTCAAAAGTACCGGTTTGGCACCGGTATCGGATAAAACCTAAACGATACCCATCCCTAGCAACCACACGCCAAACAGTAAAGAAATACAGGTTATTCTCAAGAAGTTGCCAGAGGGTTGTTGACTGGTGACTCTTTGTGGTAACAATGGCAGAAAGTTCACAACCCAACTCACCTCAAAAGACAGCAATAATATAATAAGGAAAAAACTGGCCCCACTTTTTTGAAAGCAGCGCTCACTCTGGGTTTGGTAAATATGCATTAGGTTGGGGTTTGTTTTTTTAAATTTGGGAACTATGGTTTTATTCTTAACCGATAACTGCTATACGCCTGGTCCAGTGGAACAGACAGCCAGTGAACAGCAGCTTATAAAGGTTCACTCACTGCATGAAAAACGCAGTGCTGTTAGTTTCTGATTCAATCTTTAATAATCTTATTAACATCTCAGTCTGTGATATATGTAACATTGTGGGGCAATTAGGGAAACTAGGTGATTTTTGGAAGCCTGTCTGCAAGGCATGAGAACTACCATCCATCTGTGCTCTAGTGTTTGTGCTAAAATGCTAAAATTGTTAAAAAGCACATTCCTGTCTGTTGTAATGGCAGGCACTCAGACTGGGCCAGTTTTAAAAGAAATCTGTGGCTATTTCTAATGTTTCTTATTCTTATCTAGTAAGGCTGCAGCATTAACTTTTAAACGTGTTTATGACGCACAATCATACATGAAACAGATACTTTCACATTAAGTCAGACTGAAAGACATTAGTGGATGTCTGAAGGAGGCATAAGTGCTGTATATTGTTAATGCATCAAAAAAAAGTCAAATTTGAGGCTGAACTTTGCCAGCTTTATGAAAACCAGGATACCCAGCTTCGTCTCTAGTTAACCAAACAACACTGATTACTGCAGTCCATGTTGTTGCACTCTTATAGACAGGCTTGTCAGAAGTGCACTGAATCTGCTCAAGATTGTACAAAGAATCTTGTTTTTGTCCCTCCCAGTGTTTGTTTGATTGTACTCTGACACCTCTTACTAAAGATTTGACCGAACCAGTTTCTATTCTGTGTGGTCTCCACATCGTGCTGTCATCACTCTCTCTCTCTGCTTCTATGTCTCTCACTCTCCCTATCTCCCTTTTCATATCTCCCTCCTTTCCCGACCCTCCCACACTTTTCCCCTCTGGCTGATGTCTAACACCTGTCTGCATGGGACCTCCCAGGCCCATCCTCTGTCTGTTAGCAGCATGCCATGTTCACTGTGTGAGCAGAGCTCTGGTGAAAGAGTAAGTGGCTACTTTCCAGCACAGCTCTATGTGTGTGTATGTTTTTTTTGCATGTAAGTGACTTGGAACAGGAGTTTAGATAAATGAATATTTACTATGGAGCTTAATACAAGGCTTAAAAGAGAATCTAGCAGAGAGAAATTGCTGCCTGCAGCGTCATACTCCCCAAAAGTCCTGAGGACTCACCATTAATCCGTGAGTTTTAACTGCAACAAAACTCGATGACAGATAAAACGGATAGTTTGGAGGAGAGAAAATTGCTTGTAAAGTCCTTGATGTATTGGTATTTTGCAGGATCCTGTCTGGCTGAAACAACTATATGTAGAACAACACCTTGTTAACTCCTGCTGGCTGTGCAGGAGGCTAATCTGTTACGACTAGCCAGTGGCTCATCCTCATGCATTCTGTGCATTCTGAAATCGGCAGAATCAAAATGAGTGCATAATGAGAGGCTTCGCTTGTATCCTTGGGGCTAAGGCGTGTCTATGTGTTTGAAGGGTATCCAACACAAACATGTATACATACACATGTACACACATGCGCTTTGTGAATACTCATTGACAAACCCCATTCTCCCACTGCTGGGCTTGGTGTCCGTTACTATTACACTCTGTATTGTGATAGCTTCTGATAGCCAGGTGAGAAAATTGTATCGCTTTAAAATTTATAAGAAGAGATGTTTGTGTAGAGTAAAAAAAAGAACATTGTTACAAAAAAAGGACATTTCAGGCTATTTTCACAAGGCTTTTGTACTGAATCTAAATATTTGAGGAGACCAAGTATTTTGTTCTGTTGATGGCAACAAGAGCAAGTTTCATGTCCAGACAAGCTATAGTTAAACTACCAATTGGGTTAAAGGCAAAGGAAAGTGAGAGTGAGACAGTGTCATCACGTTAATCCAAATGTACACACACATCTAACGAGGAGTTGCAGTGAAACAATTCACTACATCAGACGAGCACAAAGTCAACAGATTAAGACCACAACACTGTTATTATAGCTGTAAGAAAGGCCATTTTTCAGCTACTGTGTTTGTGCTGCGTGCACATGCATGAAAGCAGAGTAAGCCATAGCTAAAAGTCACAGAGGCATTTATGTGGAATGAGCAGGCATGTCAGTACATTTAGATGTATTTTTTGTAGGCATATATAGTACTATGCACACAATAGAAATAGAAATAAGATCAGAGCACACAGACATAACCCTTTGATGCAGCATCTGTCAAAATCAGATCTTCAACACAGAATTGCAACTGGATTCAGTTTTCATCTGTGGAAAAGTCCGGAAGCGTGTTTGTGTGCAGCGCAAAGGGGCAGAAAACCAGGTCCATATAAAGAATCCTGCACATGTTTGACAAGAGCCCTGTTCAAATCCAGTAAGTTACAAATGTCAAACAATGTTAGCTGAGATTTCTGTTGAATACGTTTCCTTCCAAACATTGTGAGAAGATGTTTGTAAAAGAGATGTCAACAAGAATTACAGCAGAAAGCTGATGTTACATTTCCGATATTTTATATATATATTTTTTGTCTGTTCTGCTCAGAGCTCCTTCGGGATTCTGACCTGCAGTGGCCTCCAGATCCCGCTTTTCCTACACAAGCACAGAGGTATAACCTCCAACTCTGACCTTTTACCTTTCCCACTGATTTCAGACAGACCCTTCGACTAGTTTACTTTACGCCAGATGTTCTCACCCGACTTTGTGTATTGACCCAAAAGATAACCAGCGCCCTGGGTTTACATTCTGACCCATGAACTATCAAGAAAGAGGGATGCTTCCTTCTGCTTTATCGAGCATAACCATCACTCATAGAGAAAGAAATGAGATTCCTTCACCTAATAAATTTTAATTATTAGATTCATTTTTTAAAGTCAAAGTTTGACTTAAACAGTTTTAACAAAACCTACACCTTAAAACTACTAGTTTACTAAATTGTAAAATTATGGTAAAATAATCAAATAACCCTTTATATCGAGAAATCTCATCTTCACATCACCAATGATATATTTTCACCACACTGTAGCACATAAGGATTTAGAATACGCACAATATTACTAATTTTACTACCTGTTGTGTAATGCTACGAAAAGTGTTACTCTAAAGGATGCATGAAGAATCATGAAGCATGGAAAAGTCTTGCAAAGCAATTCAGAAGCTGATCAGGTGTGCAGATAATGCTTGTGGGCAGGTGTAAATGCAGGTGTTTGAAAATCTCTACCTGTCACTAATTGGGCAATTAACCACTGAGGATTATTAAGGATTGTGATTATTCTGCCTCCAGCTTTTGTGGTCTGATAAGACATTATCATCCAGTGTGAAGAAACCTTTAAATATTCTGTTGCCAACTGGCACCGCCCCGTTTTTTCTAGTTCTGCAAGTAGTACTTGAGTGTAATCTGGTGATACGGTATTTTTACTGAAGTAGCATGAAGCTGTGGGTTTTAAAACGTCACCTAAATTACGTCACATGACTCCCATCCTATATTAGCCTGCAGATTACTGCATGAATAATCCTAATGCTTGGCACACAGTTTAGTCACATTAATAATCAAAGTGCAGCTGATATTTTAAATAAAGATGTCCATCAAAAGAGATATAATAAAAATTTTCATTGTTCATTGAAAACCCAACTAAAATTATGTTTATTTTATGGTGTTTGCAAATCTAGAGTCACTTTAAGAGCTGTTTGTCGCTGGCCTCGGGTTAAAGAATCAAAGACAAACTGACAGTACAGGTGTGCTGTCACAGCCTCTCCCTTGCCCAGGTGTCCTATACAACCATTCAGTCTAGACAGCCCACATCATCTCCTCCTTTATGTGTTTCAGGGGTGGATCCTGTTCTTGTCAAAATCCGAGTGACTGCAGATTCAGATTATGTCACTTGTCCACATAGCAAGCAGAGCAACAAGCTGTCAGTGGTGTTTGAGTCTTAAACTGACAAAATGATAAAAATACAGCATGTAGAACAAGAAGGGATAAATGTATTACGCTGGTCTGTAACTTTAAAAAGGTCAACACGGTTATTTTTTTTCTGGGTAAATAGCTGTGACATAAAAACACTCTACAGTATGTTTCCTTATGGCCATTCTTTGCTGCACATGAATATGTTCCTCTTCACTGTTTAAGTAGTTTAATACTTGTTCATTTGTAAAGAGTTACTCTGTTACGCTCTCCCTCCCACACACACACACACACACACACTAATGCACACATACACAACTGCACACACTGGTGCTAACATAGGGAAAGCTGTAACTCAGCTTCAAAGGGAAACCTGAGAGGGTCATGAATAATCACAGACATCTTTGTCTGCGGGGGAAAACAGCACTGTCCATCTGCCCTCCATACATATACGAACGGTAGTTCATATGGCTTAAGTTGTTTTTAGCAATGGCATTGGATGCATTGCTAGGTTTGAAAGATTTACAGGGTAAAACCATTTCTGTTTCAATTGCAAACACAGTTACACACAGGAAAACCTTTTGTTTTCTAATTATTAGAGGAAAAAAAAGGTAAAAGCAAAAAGAGAGATATGTCATAAATTGGACTTTTACAAATTTAGCAAGTGTCCAGGTCGGTCTGCATAGATGGCAGACAGGCAGCTAGGTCAACAAGGCGTACTCTAGATATAATCAGTAATAACAGTTACTGTGATTTCCCTTTCAGAAAAAGAACCTGTTTTGCTTGAGAAAACTCATTTCAGACCTGAAGTTTGAATACGGCCCATCTTATTTTTATTTTTAACTTACAAAACATTCATTTTAACTAAGCCTTGGCTGACTCCTCCTGCGTTAACCATAAAGAAGAGCATGTCATGTAGGATATATAGTCAGGTTGCTGCAGCACTTTGCCAACAGAGGGCCAACAGAGAGGAGATGAAGGCAATAATAATAATAATAATAATAATAATAATAATAATAAATTTTATTTATGAGCACCTTTCAAGTCACCCAAGGACACTTTACAATAGGATAAAACACAGAATAAGAACAATAAGAACAATAAAATAAAGCACAAGATAAAATGAACAAACAGTGGATTCACAGTGAATATGCAGATTTGAACAGATGAGTTTTGAGTTGGGATTTAAACTGGGGGAGAGAACCAATATTTCTTATTTCAGGGGGCAGAGAATCACATCCCCTCCAGTAACATCAGCCATTTACTTATAACTTTACTGTTTTTAAAGAAACTTTGCTTCTTTACTCCTTCCAGTCTGCAGTAACCTCAGCTGTTTTTATTTTATTATCTAACACAAAGGTGCATAAATACAGTACACTGCTGCTGTAGCAGATAATACAGGTAAGTTGGTGGGTGACAAAACATAACACCTATCTATATGATACCTATATTGATATATCAATGTTGATATTTGGTGATTTTATGGACCACAACCAAACAGCATCCTCGGCACATTATATTAGAACCAATGAATGCATGTTTTTCACAGAGAGCCACACGTATATGACAAAGGTGAAGCCTTTAGTGACACTGTTGATTTGCTTCATGTTTGTTTGTGTGTGTAATCTTTGGCTCACTGTGACATTCCTCTCCTGTCAAACCCCGAAAGGAATTCCCTCGTAGGAGTGGCAGGCGTGAGGTCTGTGTTTAGCACCCACGCTTGCTTGCATATACACACACACACGCACGCATACACAACACAATTTTAAAAATTTCGTTTAAAGAGTTGAAAAAATGATTAGTAGCACACCTTATAAACAACAAGCCCCACCCAGGTGTGAGGATACCCTCAACATGCTTCATATTGGACACTGGAGCTCATCAGAATCTGCAAGTCTTTTGAGAATTGTGTAACATGAGTGGAGAGAACGACAGATAGAAAAAAGAGAAAGAGACAGAGAGAGAGGGAGAAAAAGAAAAGGTAACCTGATGTCCCAGGAGTTTTCTGAACAGTAAACGGGTTCCCATTGAAGTTTGAAGAACCCCCTTTTTTTCTACTCCTCACCTCTATTCTCTCCTTCTTTCTACACCTTGTCCTCCTCCGTTTGATCTTTGCATCTGCAAATACCTGAAAAACCCCTGTACCCGGCTCACAACATTAAAATGACACAGAAATGCAATCATCAGCAACATTATCTCGGTAAACTTTTAATAGTGCCTCATGTATGTTGCAGTCAGCTGAAACCCCCCCTCTCTATAGAAAAGTGGCTGCTGCTGTTCTCAATCTCAATTTAGAGGCTCAACTTACATTTAACAACATGCTCTCAGAGTTTCTGTAATAGATTCTGCTTCTGTGCCATGTGTGGATACACGCCCCGCATATTTACAGTGTTTAATAAAAAGAAAAAGAAAGCAAAAAAAAAAAAAAGCAAGGTAGGACTCACCACCCTTTAATGCTCCTTTTTCTTTCTCCCCACTGAGTAAAAACTTCCACAGAAAGTCTGCTATATTCCACCTCACTCTCTCCAGGCCTGGGGAAGAATTGCCCCAAACTCAAAATCCCGCTCCTACTTTTAAAGCTGTGAATCCAGGTCTTGGGCCATCCACTTCTGTCTGTCTCCCTCCCACACTCTTTGGGAAATGGACTGCTCTAAAAGTTTACAGTCCCAAAGCTTCTCCTCCCTGCTGTTTGGCTCACAGCAGGTCCTAGTGCCTACCCTATCCACGTGCGTCTGTGACAGAAAAAAAGTGGCACTTTTAATAAATGTTCAATAGTGACATTCATTTTTTCTTTTCTTCATTCATCCATGTGTGTATAAAACAGTGGAAAAAGCCTCCATTTGATTCAGACAGTTCATGTGAGAGTTGAAGTCATATGTAAGGTCAGGAGGGCCATTGATTGCCGTTATTGTTCCACTATATGAGTCATTTCTTGCTACTTCTAGCCGCACAGACTCTAAAATATATCATTAGTAGTCAGTGTTGGGAAAGTTACTTTTAAAATGTATTCCATTACAGATTACAGAATACATGCCCCAAAATGTATTCTGTAACGTATTCCATTACGTTACTCAATGACAGTAACGTATTCTGAATACTTTGGATTACTTAATATATTATCATGCTTTTTACAACAACGTGAATGTACTATTGCTGTGATTTATTACTGTTACTGAAGGTCCGCGACTCCGAACTGTAGTAAAGGGACCTCTGACTAATACGGCGGGGTCCCTGTCGGCTCGTAGCCGAAAACTAGCTTTACTTTGTTGTGTGGGTCAACTTTTCTTGCGAGAGACAGAGAGAGGCGTTGAAAGGCTGCTCCAACGGAACTTATTGTTTTCGGAGGAAAACACGAACACGGTGTACAGTCGAGTCTTAATAGCTTACTTACAACTGGGCTCGTCAGGCACTCTTCTTGGCTGCAGTGGTTATTATTATATTTACATGCTTCCAGCTCCCGTTTTTCCTCGATGACAACTCGTACCTTTCCACTCCCCTTTTTCTCCCTCCTCGCTCACAGACACATAACGTGTATGGCAGTCCATTCTCCCTGCAGCACGGACTACACTGCCCATGATGCTACATTCTTTAGAGCTATGCTTGTAGCATTCTGCCTGTTAGCTTAGCACAACAACAACAAGAAAAGGCGCTCTCTCACCCAGGAAACACACAGTCGCAGAGAGAGAGAGAGCGTCGCCCTGTAACCATGGCAACCGCAACCGTAACGCTGCCGCCTGGAACAACAGAACGTAGCTGTCAAACAAAACCCAAACAGTCCTGACCCGCGACAAAATGAAACAGGAAAGTACCGCAGTGTAATCCATTTATTTCAACAAAGTAACTGTATTCTGAATACCACCTTTTTAAACGGTAACTGTAACGGAATACAGTTACTCATATTTTGTATTTTAAATACGTAACGTAATGTACATGTACATGTACATACTCCCCAACACTGTTAGTAGTGCAGCATAGTTATTGAGGCCAGCTAGGGTAAATAACTCATTAACTCTTTTAGGGATGTTGTAAAATCCCTGTCTTTAAAAGCTGACTGCGCAAATAGTCGCAGGCTTCTGCTGTCCAACCTTAGAAAATGTGCACAGTTCAGTGAAATTCATGGACTAATACTAATAAAACTTTGATGGTCTGTTGCAACAAGGAATTCATGTCTGTTACTTTTCAGTCGATGAAAAGAAGGGAAATACGGCAGCGTAAAACTAAACACCAAACACACAGGTCCCATCGACCACGCCCTGCATTCATCAGGCCCCTCCAGGCTCCTGTATCACAACAGTCTCTTTGATATTTCTGTTCTTTCCTGGTTTATCCATATTTGTTTTCCCGTTTTATGGTTTTCCCTTCTCAGCCTCTATCTGGTTGTACGTAATTTTTCTTTTTCACAGCTTCTCTCTGACCTGAACCATATCATTGTCAGAGCCCCTGGCACTGAGCAGAAAGACATCCTACCCATCTCCTGACAGACCTAGAGAGGAAAAATGAGGGAACTGAAGGATTGTGTGTCAGTGTTATTTCTTTTTCTTCCTCTTGGGAAAATGAAATTCCTTTAGTTTCAGAAGAAAAGCTGGTGCTATTTTAGTGTTAATGAGAAATCTATATTGGTTGCAAATGGGGCCTAGAAGAAAAAACACAGGTGAAAATTTGAGAAGGGTCTCTCTCTGCTCAAGAATTTTGACCCCCTACTGTTGAGTTCAGGCCCAAGTGGGCATTTCCCCAAAGGTGGCAAAGCTCTTTTTGAGCTTTTTGTAAGTTGTGTATGCGTGAAGGTTTTTGTAACTGTCAAAACTGCCTGAGCCGTGGTTATCGAGACTCCGTCTAAAGGGGGAGACTCCAGACAGCAAGCTATTGAACTACGCCCCACTCTGGGGTTGGTTAGGTGTGAAAAATGCTTAGGAGGGGTGACTATGGCTGCTATGGTGGAGCGGCGGTCAACAGTGCCTCCATATAAGAGTTCAAACCTTAGGTTTACATGATTTAAACTATTTAAAGTATACCTATTATGCTTTCATACAATTTAAAAGTCCAATAACGAGGCACGCAGCTGTTGTTTTTCTTCTTCATCATAGGTAAGCCTTATTGAGATTCTTTTTTTACTCTTGGACTCATATATCATAGAGAGGGGAAGCCCTTAAAATGGTCATCAGCTGTAACAGTGAGTACATCAGTGCTATCTCCTGTGTTATCCAACTTGGAAAATTTGCCCATTGTTAGATTTGTTTGTCTTTCCTAAAGAAGTCAGCATGAGTTTATTTGTTCATACTTTCACCTGCTGATATGGATCCAGCATTTGTTTGTGCGTAGCAAATCCTTGAAGGGTTTTTCTTAACAGAACCCAATGCAAAGCTCGGCTGATGGTAAAAGACCTTTCTGTTCCATGAAGGGAAATATAAACTTTGCAATGTAAGCCGTGAAATGATTCTTTTGTGTTGCTGTTTGGACCAAACCACTTGTGTGTCTGGTTTTGATAAAGACAGCGGGCCTAATGTAGGTGAGCTACCTCAAGACTGGAAGCACTTTGGTGAGTGGAGATCGCAGAAAGTGAAGAAAGTGAATGGTGTAAAGGCATAACTGCTGGTAACACAACATGGATGATAAACTTTTCTCATCTTTCAGGTGAACAACTGAAGTGACTACCAATGAGAGTGAACAATCCGGCTGATTTATGTATGAACTGGTATTAAATATATTACGGTCACCTAGGCAACCAGAGCCTGAAACATCCACAGGTGACTTCAAAGTGATGCGGAACGAGCAAATCCCTTACAGCATCTACACAGCTTTGCTATAAAACCCAAATTCTCTGCCAATGTGCTTGTTTGTGTCAATCAGGAGCTGAACCCAAGCGTTTAGCAGCCAAACTTGGCACACAGATGCATCCTTGGCTCTTGAGGTTTCTTATTTCTACCAGATGTTATGCTGCCACCAAACAACCTCATGGTATCATAACATCTGATAAAGATAAGCCACTGACTAGGCAACCACCTAGTCAAAAGGAGGCAACATTTCTCTCCTCTTGTATACTTATTAAAGGGGACATACATATATAGACATTGTTTTATAAAGCTTTATAAAGCTTAAAGACTAAAATCCACCATTATTTCCAACAATAAGGTGGTAATAATCATAGGCTTAAACGAAGCTTATACTAGGCTTAATAACAATAATAAAAAGCTTAATGAGATGGAAATGGGTGGAGATGGACAATCTGCATGCAGTGACAGAAAAGTGGATGTTGTCAAACCTCCTCTATTATGAATAACCTGCCCCACCTTCTGTTGTTGGCTAGAGAAGCACATTTAGCCTCCGACTAACACTGTCGCGTGTTGCTTGACAGAACGTCAAAAAAGTTATTTCATCCTCCATCTGGCTTTATGAATATTCTTTCCCCTATTTTTTCTATTTTAATTTCTTAATTTTTATTCACTTGCCACAAAAGAAAAACAAAATAAAACAACAAAACAAAACAAAACTAAAGAAAACCAAAAAAAACCAAAAAACCCCAAAACAAAACAAAACAAAACAAAACAAAACAAAACAAAACAAAACAAAACAAAACAAAACAAAACAAAACAAAACAAAACAAAACAAAACAAAACAAACAGAAAAAACACAAAAGAAAACATGAGTACATTTCTTTCTGATATGCTACAACATCAAACTAGTGCAGCGAACCCACAATAAATCCATGTATAAACCCAAATTTCTCACCGTTTTCATCCAAGCACTTAATGACAAGCTGATCAACAGCTATGCTCCCAGTAATACCGGAAGAAAGCGGTCGGGCAGGTTTCTCCACGCTCAAAGATACCGTTGAGTTACAGACATGTGTACGCCCACACAGGTAGGCGTAAACATCTTCATTCATGTCAGTTGTTGCAAGAATGATGTAATATACTTCTGACTTTGCCATACTGTTGTTAAGCATTTATTAGTCATCCACATAACACACCAGAACACGTTTGCCAGAGCAATGATTGTTGATGCTATTTTAATGGATTTTCACAAGATTACAATGATGATTTGTTTAAACAGCTGATTACTGTTTAATTACTGTTGGAATCTGTTCGGCTGTAAACTGATGTTAGGAAGTGGTTTGGCTCTCTGTGGTTGATTGGATTTATTTTATTTTATTTTTTACATAGTGTAACATTCACTAGTGGACACTTAGAAATGTCTGTGACTCTTCTATCCCAGGGCCAGAAAAATGGTGTTTAGTTACATTTAAACAGTCTCACGGTGTCTCTTGGTATCTTTTTCACTTGGCCACAGAAACACTGGTAACAAACAAGCAATATCACTGAAAAGATTACAATCCTTGTTAATTAAGTATTTGAACTTTAACATTAACAGCTCCATGAGTGAAGTCACTGAGATTTTTCATGTCTGTTTTGAATATTGTTGTATTGATTTGTTATAAATAAGGCAGTGGCACTTGTAACATTTACTCAGATAAATTGCTGGTGTATGTAACTGTGTCAAACTTAACGGAAAAGGTAATAATAGATGTTATAATTGTGTGATTACTCTTTAAAAAGACGTCAACATTTAAAGTATCTCACTACATTACACTGCAGTATTTTATTTATAAATAAATCAACACTTTTCAATTAGCATAATATTGCATTTTAATGAAAAAAATAGAAGAATACTTAGTTTTGTGTTGTTGTGATTTGTGACCTGCTCTTTTCATAACTAATGAAAATTTTCTTTAATTTGCCTTTTCAAAGAACATATAATAATTTTATTCTGATCACATAATTTATGTTTTAACTTTTGCACTATTGCAAAAAATGATGAGCTACACATCAAACTTGAAAAGATGTCATCTGAGCAAAATGTTCCCGGTGGATGCATAAACAATCATCTATCGTCTAACTATAATGAGATCCATCATTATCCTAATGCAAACGATCTCTGACATCAATTTTTATACCTGCTTTTTTTATACTTAAACAGACTGAGCAATGAGGACATTTCCCAGCAGCATTTTGATCGATTTCTTGATGACTAGTGGAAATCTACACAAAATAATCAGCCACTGACACTTTCTGTCCCAGTCATCCATATGTCAAAGAGATGGATGGCTTAATTTCACCTGCACCTTTGTTAGCAATGTGTACCCAATGTTATATTGCCTGCGTGTTGTCCTGTGAGGCAACTGAATGGATGTTCCTCGATGCATTGTTGCGTTAGAGGACCCGTCCTCCTACACCCTCATCATGGCCTTGTGCTGACGCATCCAGAAGCCTCTTCACTCATTGACTCTTCTGTCCCCTTCCTCCCACGGCTCCGCTATGCAGAATCCTGCCATTGTCCCCCCAAGGACAGTCTGCATAGAACACAGGCCCGCAAACAACCAGGCTCAAACTAATGCATACTGTGCACCATACACACAATGTACTGATGGATGCAGAGTGACAGCAAAGCATACCTGAACATACAGAAAAAACTCCAAAATGTCCATCCTTTTGCATGAAAATATTATGATGTTTTTCCTGAACTGAATAGTTTTCCAGTTTTTCCCACAGTTTGCCCTCCAACCCTAATCTGCTCTCAATGGAAAGCAAGCACTTCATTAAACCCCAAGTCCCCGTGTGTGTTTATGTGTGCCTGTGTCTGTTACTGTGGTTCTGGATACTGGATAAGTAAGTGTATTAACCTTTAGCCTCTCTCACCATTGTTTTTGCAACATGGCTCACTGCTACTGAAACCCATTCCCAGAGATTTTGGCAAAATTACGTTACCAACATCTTGTGTTAATTTCACTTCTGGGTCTTTGCCAAAGTCAAAGGATGAGAGCCATCATCCCACTGTAGAGACACTGCTGCTCACGTCTTGTCACAGGACTCTTGCACTTTTTTAATGCTGTTAGCATTCATTTCTGAGAATTGATTTAATGGATTTACCAATCAAGGAAAACAAATATATATAAATTGATGTTCCAGATTAATTTTTAAAATGTGTAAATATAGTGTAAATAAAACACAAACATACTAACTAATTTCAGATATGACTGCATTGTCCATATTAGAAAATGAGCTATTTTTTGAATATGATATTTCTGTGACTATGTCTCTATAAACGTCTATACTGACTGCATGTCCCACGAACACAGAGGGCATCATGTCCTGTAAACGAGCTGCTATATCTGGGTCTCTTGCTTCACAGCTCACAAAGCATAAATATGTTTCTCTCTGCCTCAAAACACACTGTGGTTCTAAATCCTTTCCGTATGCATGTATATCACACACTTGAGCTGGCAATAGAAATGGCAGAGCAGACTTAAGATACAGTGTGCAGTGTGCTGACATAGGAGATGTTATCAAAAGAAAAAAAAGAACCAGCTATGAACAGGAAATCACTTGGCTCCGGTTCACTCAGATATCAAAGTCTGTTTCGTGGTAACTTTCCACCAATTTTTCCACTTTAATACCCAAAATAGCACAAAGAAACTTAAACATTCTCTTTGACAGAATCCAGTTTTCACCACTTTCTGCTAAGAAAACTGTTCCCATCATCCCATCATCGACACACACACACTCCTTTTTTTTTTAAAGCATTTCCAGGAAATATAGTCTGGAATATCTTTTACCACACTGCCCTGGACCTGGATACGGAGGGTTGACGTAGCATGTTTTTTTTTAATGACTGGAATTTCCAGAGGTCCAGAAGTGCAGGGTTAACGTGCAAACTCCTCATTGACGTCGGGGTTTGAACTCAGGAGTCCTTTGCCCTGATGCAACGGTTGCAACCACTGAACCACTTTGTCGCCCTTTCAAATGAATTCCATAGATATGACACACAAGACCAAAAAATCCTCCCGGCATCCACCGGGAGTCAAACCAGCCGTGACTCACATCCTAGTCCAGCGCTCATCAGAAGGCATTCTCTGATTTCTACACGTCACACTTCTTTTTTCTCAGAATTACTCAAAGAACTTTAGTCATTCACTTTCACTCCATAACCGTTGTCATCAACACTACAAAACCTAGAGGTGAGCAAGCTCGAGCAGGTATTCAGAATGCAAACGGCACTTGACATCATCATCCCATCCCATTTTCTATTCAGTGTCATAAATCAATGCTTGGCCTTACTTAATCCATTCATCAAAAATATAGAAATTTTTACATTTGGTTTGAGTAAATCATAATTAATTCATTAAGCAATTAAATCCACAAACTCAAAACTTTTATTTGCCATAAAGTAAAGACGAATGATGAAGTATGAAGAGTGGAAAGAAATTAGGCAGAAAACATCACAAAACCTGCTTGAGATAAGTTTCAGTAGCTAAAGGTTAGTTGGCATAATGCAGAAACAACCTTTCCTTATGGAGAACACATTTATTCCCAGATTAGTTGGCGAGTGGTTCCTGAAGGTTGCTGTCTGACACTGGGTGAAACCAGTCGCACCAAAAACCTCCTTGTGATTGCTTTGCTCACTAGCAGATTGCTGCATGTTATTTGCATGGGTGTCACAGATCCGTCTGGCCAACCACTGAGCAGCAGTGAAACTTGAGAAAGTGGAAACTGGAAATGGAGTCTGTTCACCTTCAAAGTTGTGCCTTTCTACTTTTACTTTGAAGGTGAATATTCTCTGTTTCTGCTTTGTGTCACACTGTTCACAGTTTCACTAATGCTTGATGAGTAGTTAGCAATTCACTTTTAAATTCTAGCATATGTTCAACCCACAGGATAAGGAAACAAGCAGAAAACAAACAAACAAACAAAAAATTCCTTATTTACTTGAGCCCTGTTTTCCAGCAGTCCTGCAGCTTATATGTCTACATAGGACTTCCCTGCATGGGTCACAAAGCATTTGATTTTGCTTCTCTGTGTCTGTTAGCAGGATTAAACTCCTAATTTTAATATAAATTTATGTAAAATATTTACCAGGGATCCGGTTTCACCCATATGAGAACTGACTTCAGGGGTTGGATGTAGGATTTTTTCCCCATCGAACATTTTGTGTCATATCAAATAAAAATACATATAAAACTGAAATACGAAAAAATGTGAGACAAGCTGTCGATGCTTTTAAGAATCTAATGTGGATCCAGATATCCTGGATTCAGGGACAAAGTGTGCATCGTGTGGAAGGAATTTCAGCCTTGGCTGATGTAAACAGTCTTGGAAAGATCTTGTTATTGAAGCACATGGTTATGGTCTTCCTGTCGCCAATCACAGATGTAAATGCAATGTTTGTATATGGAAATGGCTAGATCATGGTTCAGGGATTCGTGCTGAAACACTGAGGTGTCAAAGTGAATTTAAGACTTCACATAACAAGAGTAAAGGGGTGAAAACTATAGGATGAGAGGAAACATTGGGCGGGGGGAATGAGGGGCAGAGTGGGTTGCAAGTAGACAAAGAACGCTGCTCGTCTTTCAAAAGTCCCACACAGGAAGCTTTTAAAAGGTTAAACATGTACATAACTGCACACCTTCAGACACCGAATACACAGGGATTCATTCATACGCGCGCAAAACACAACACCTGTCTAGTGAGAAAATGTGTTTCCTTTTGTTAAAGTTAAAAATAGTATAAGTTTAAGTGCCGTGTGTACGCCGAGACACTTCATTTTTACTGGGTTTTTCTGAGAAAAAATACCAAACCTCTCTTTCATATTGATGGGGGTCCATTGTATGATGCGGGCTTTGTGATAAGATTGCATCCCAATATTTAACTCTGCAGTGATAACATGTTACATAAAGATGTTGCAAGGAAGGAAAACAGATTAAGAAATCTGCTCATATCCAACAAATATAACTAACTTGTGACGTCCTTATGAGGCTAACGTGATCCCCTGGTGATTCTAATATTAACTAAACTGTACAGTTTGGGTATGTAAAATGTATTTACACACGCAATGTTTGTTTTGTTTTTTCAATGTGCTTTACAAGAGCAGGTAAAAGATGAAACCCATGTAAGAACCTGAGTAGGATTGCTTTACATAGCTGGAATGCACAGGAGAGAGAGTGAAAACCAGCGGTGTACCTAGATTATACTTCTCAGGAAAAGCTTGATTAACTACCCCCACAAAAATTTAGACGCAACCATCATACCTCTAACATTCAATACAGTGCTGGTCTATGGGAGAGACACACCCTCTATAAACTCAGCGGGCTCGCATCGAAGCTTGCTAACTGTGAAGGTGCTGTTTTCCCATGTGTACAGACAGCAGCAGAACTGGAAAAGCTTCATATGTGTCAAGACATCGTTCCAGGCCAAAGCATTCAACATGACATGCAGTAAGGGCTTTCGGTAACCACAAAGGTGTTAGCTGAGAAAGTATTTTATGATGTTAGAACTTCAATAAAAACAGCAGTGATTTGTCAATCACAAGGGCTGCTCTAAACAACACCCCACTCTGTGAAACTGTGAAACCCACTGATCATAAACTCACTTCTGATGACAATGAACTCATCAAGAAAGTATTACTGAGTTCATAGATCAAAGAAGTAGACGGGTTATTTTCCCATAGAGATGTAGTCAATCAGACATCTATTGAGGTTTTGCAAACATTTGAATATGTGCTAACCACGTGACATTAACTCATTGGACATTTTGGACTTGTGACAATGTAGGATAAGTGAAAAAGTCCCCAGTAGGCTTAGATACTGGTCAGTGGCCATCTGGCAACCACCCATCGTGAGGGAAAATGAGTGGTTGTTGGAGGCTGATTGCAGTCCCTGGGAAAATAATTACTAAAGCCCCAGTCACACAGGCCCAGAGACCGGTCACTGACCCCCATTTTCTTCTAGAGAAAATTTTATCTTCTTCAGCTATTTAGCAAAAGCCTCTTTGTTATTGCTACAGTCACCCACAGTTTGCATGAAAATGAAGAACTTAACTCCAAATACAACTTATCTAAGAAACTCTGCGCTGAAACACAGCTTCAGACTAAAAGTTGTGGCTTTTGAAACATGTTGTCTTCAGCTCTGAGGTCCAAGTTTAAAGGTGAGCCTTCTCCATCTCCAGCGTGCTTTGGCCTTTCTCAACTTATACTTCCATTTTTGAGTAGTTAAGTGTTTTCAGACAAACACGATAAACTACAGGCCACTGTGGGAATCTGCTAACAACCAAAGCAGTCACCAAGTAGTCATTGTTGCAGCACCTTCTTTGAAACTGATTTCACCTAACATGTGAGCACTATCAAGGAACATATAGTTTGTCAGTTTTCCCTAGCAACATCTTGCATCACGTTTAAATTTTGCAGACAAATCTCAAGCAGTAAGATGTCATGTGACGTCATATTAGAAACAACTGATAAAGTTAGCCCCTCCTGGTCAATAAAAGCAGTGCAGGTTTAACATACGTCTAGGATGATGACATATAGATGTAAAGGTGAGCAGTGGTTTGTTGCATTAACTGATGAGACTTTGCAGCCTTTGAACCAGAGCTACATATGAAGACCAAGAAAGGCTTTCAGCACTCGCTCAAAACAAGAAAAAATGTTTGTTCATTCTTAAGGTTTATGAGCTTTTAGGGTCATTCCTTTGTCCTTAGCTGTTCTTCATGTACTTAGGCAAATAAAAGATCATGTCAATATGAGTCGGCGCAGGGAGCAGAAAGCTAAATACCACAATATCACACAGCATTTAATACAGAGGAATTTACACCAAGGGTCAGAGATGAACTGTGGCATGTACACAAAGATATATGCTACTTAGAGGGCCACACCAGATCGAATGTACTGACGTTTGTGTGAGTCTTCGAGACCATTTTTGTCGTGTGTTTAGATCTGACTAAAGCAAAGAGTTTACTGGAAAGGCCCTGGATGTAGTGAATTACTGATATAAACAACAGCATCAGTGTTATTGAGAATTTACTTCCACGTGATGCTTCTGCTTTAGAAACATGTACTTCAAATATCTCTTAAATGTTTCAGAGTAATGAGCAGAATAAAGTTTAGGGTCGTAACCTGAGAAATCAGTACACAAACCCCTCAGAATCAGCTGTTTTGTTTGAACAAAAGCTTTAGCATATCCACCAAAGCTCAGGACTCCTCTTACTCATATCAATCAATCAATCAATAAAAAGCATTTTCTTGATAAGAGTGTATCTTTGTAGTTACTTTCCTTAATTTCCTTGGGGTAACACGCTGATAGAAAGGCTTGACATATCACCCATTTTATAGTATTGATCACAATATGAATGCACTTCATTAGGTGCCTATTTCACCGTGAAAGGTAAATATCTAATCAGCCAGTCACGTGGCAGCAACTCTTTTGCATTTAGGCATGCAGACATAATGGAGAAGAAAGGTGGTATAAGTGACTTTGAGTGTGGCACGGTTCTTGGCACCAGATTTGTTGGTCTGAGTATTTCAGAAATTGCTGATCTACTGGGATTTTCCCACACAATCATCTAGGGTTTATAGAAAATAGAATGATAGTTCCCTGGGCGAAATGCTTTGTTGATGCAAGAAGTCAGCAAAGAATTTGGCAGACTGCTTTGAGCTAAAATGAAAGCAACAGTAACTCAAATAGTGACTCGTTACAACTGAGATATGTAACAGAACATCTATAAAAGCCTTAAAGCAGACACAGCAGCAGAAGAGCTCACCTGGTGTCACTCCTGTCCACTACAATTAGAAAGAGCTTCCCACAGTTTGACAATAGAAGATCTGAAAAACGTTGTCTGGTCTGATGAGTATGAATTTGTTGTAAACAACATGAAAGCATGGATCCATCCTACTTTTTATTAACAGTTCAGGATGCTTCTGTTGTAATGATGTGTGATATGTTCTTGGCACACTTTGGGCCTCTTAGAGCCAACTGAGCATCAACACCACAGTCTACCAGAGTATTGTTGGTGACCATATTCATCCCTTTATGACCACAGTGTACCTGTCTTTTGACAAGTGCTTCCAGCAGGACAATGTGCCGTACCAAAAAGCTCAAATCATCTCAAACTAGTTTCTTGAACATGACAGTGAGTTCACTAATGTTCTCCACAGTCACCAGATCTCAATCCAGAGGACCTTTGGGATGGGATGGACCAGGAGATTCTGGTCAGCTGACATATCTGCACCAACTGTGTGATGCTATGCTGTCAATATGGACCTTGAGGAATGTTTCCAGTACTTTGCCTAATGTCTGCCAGAAAGAATTAAGGTCGTTCTGAAGTCCACAAATACACAATGTCATTTTTATCTATTTTGTAGAGCTTCACGTTGAAGTGGGCAGATATTCAGTTACTTTAAAACATCAGGTTTATATGCAAATACTGGGTGTCTGCATGAATATCCCAAACTGAATCAATGGGAAGGTGAGAAAATGCATTTAAATTTGACACGGGCACTTGCATGATTTCAAAAAGCAAGGTCACTAATACACAACAGGCACCCAGGATCAGCTTGGCTGATGGTGCACAAATACTCCTATTGTCCTTTAAACTCGTCACCCCCTCTGTGTGTGGTGGCTTGCTGCTGCTGTCTGACAGACAGCAGGGCTGGTACTGGCTTGCAGAGCTTAGTTATAGTTATAAACATCCCAGAATACGGGGCACATCTGCTGCCACACAGTAGCCACTATCTGCAATTTTAAGCTAGCATCTGCTGAAGCAATTAGGGTGTCCAGAATGAGAAGAAGTGGAGCAGGAAAAGAAATAGTAAGGAGTAAGTAAGAGAGGGATGGGGAAGGCTTTTCACAAAGGGACACAGGAATCTCCAAACCATAAAACATCAGCTGCTGAAAATGTAGCGTGTATTGGATCAGACTGAAGGCAGATGTAATTTGTCTGGTGCTGTGGAGCATCATGACAGAAGTTTTGTAGAGTTCAGGGTCTTTTCCTTCACAACTCCACAGCTGGCTTTGACAGAAGTTAAAGCTTGGAGAAAATCTTGGATCGTAAAGGCTTGAACACAAATCGTGACGCAGCCAAAACTGTTGCTGATGAATTAATTAGTTGAATTAATAAACCACATCGAGTGGCCTTGAAGCCAAAAACAATCTAAAACATTCTTATTATTGCAGCCATTGTACCAGTCAAGCAAAACAGAAAGGTTCTCGTGCTCCTGTTTGAAGATATTAACGACTTAGACTGCTGTGGTTCTTACGGGCTCCGACCCTCCATCTCTGCCACTGAATTAATATGATGAGCAATTTTCAGTCTATTAATTTCTCATATAATTGGACCTTGCATTGAATAAAATATAGTGGAATGGTTCCTGATTACATTTTTCTACTTTGCTTACCAAATTGCATTTCATAAAATTGATGGTTCACTGAACTTTTTTTTGTAAGCAATCCAATAATTTGCTGGTTAACAATATCAGGCTGGACTCTAAAGCTGCCTCTTTTAGGTTATGCACACCACTTTATGTTTTAGAAGCACTGTCCTGTTCTCTCATGTTCCTCCTGCAGTCTAAAGACATGCGTGTTATTAAACAGATTAAGTTATGATTCTAGGTGTAGCTGTGCATGTGAGCATTAAAGGTTTTTTTCTAGCTTTTAATGGCTAAACTGTGATGGGTTGATGACCTGTCCTGTACTCCACCTCATACCCAGTGACTTGGGATTAAGCTTCAGTCCTACCACAACCCTTGTTAACCACATTATTAAGAAAACTGATGGTGGAAGTTAATTGCTGAGAATGTAACACATTGTAGGTTTGACAGGGCAAGAAGAAGTGGCAATCTGCAAGTGATATAGGGCAGCGGTCTCCAACCTTTTTTGCACCACGGACCAGTTTATGCCCGACAATATTTTCACGGACCGGCCTTTAAGGTGTCGCGGATAAATACAACAAAATCAAACTAGTACCGGTACCGAAAAAAGAAGATTTATTCATAACACACGTGAAAAGACCCAGGAAAACCGAGTTAACGATAAAACGATAACAAAATAACGCTGAAAACCGATAAAAACCCTGAAAACCAGACATTTCACACCTGAGCCTCAACTCTCGCGGCCCGGTACCAAACGTCTCACGGACCGGTACCGGTCCGAGGCCCGGGGGTTGGGGACCGCTGATATAGGGTACATAAACCAGGTCATCCAAACCTAATTAGAATGGTCAAATTATTAACATAAAAAGTTTAGCAAAACATTGTCTAGAGACTGCCTACTTAGTTTAACATATTTGACAATTTCCCTGTGTAATGATACACAAATCCTGGAATATTGTCTGCGATCTCTCTGTTTGGCTTGTTTGCAAAATCTCTGATCATCTGGCCACTTGCCTTTTTTGGCCTGCCGGACTTCATTGTTGCAACATCTGAACATGTTCCCAGATTTCATCAGTTACCACAGTGAGTTAGAAAACAATTAAATAAGAGCTAAGAAGTAATAATTGGAAATCAGCCTTTAAACACCAGCTGTGCTCAAGTGTGATGTTTTCAGGACATAACAATTTCTAAATACTAATCTTTGAAGAAAATGTTGAAACGTTGTCCCCTGAGCCATCACTCAAAATCCAAACTGCTGCTCAAATCTCTGAAATGATGGCTTTGGGATCATGTTTGCACTTCCAGCCAAAAGTTAAACAGCATCCAAAAAGCAAGAAACCGAGAAATGGAAATGGAGTTTTAATTTTCTAGTGAGACACCTCCTCATGTAAACAAAGCCAAATGATAACAAAACGTTTTGGGGTTTTTTTCCTGCTCCTTTCTTTCCAATTCTTTATGAAAAAACCTGTTTTGAGTTTCATAGTTCTTGATACCTCATTTGACATGAGGATAGGTCCGGACAGATGTTCCCTTTAAGCGCACATCTGTCTGCTTTTCATTTGAGCTCTTTAATGTGACTCTCTTGGGTGCAAAAGGCACGGTCAAACACTCGCAATGTTTCTGTGCGCTACATACTATTGAGGGCGGGGTGGCAGAGAAAACCACGGTGAAACGAGTGACACAAGAAATGGAAAAGATGAAGGATTGTGAGTGAGATATCCTTCAGCAATTATCCCGGCTTTGTGGTTTGGGATCATGTCTGATTTGAATATATTTTAGATATAACTATCGTCCAAGCAGAAGCTCAGTTGGATTGACTGGTGGAATATTTCACACAGCCTGTGTAACTCTGCAGACAATACTGATTAACTCCCAAGTCATTCCCATTACAGTATTCCACAAGACAGTTCTCACCCCATTGAATCCCATGAAGAGCAAAGGAAGCATCAGCGGAATGGAATGAAGCAACTAATTGATCCTAAATGACTGGAAATGATGAGGAACCCAGACTCACTCTGACCCACAGCTGACATTTTGGGTATGAATTCCCAAAATTGAGTAGTTATGTTTTTCGGAAGCCAGCTACAACTTATATATTATATTAATTATATTATATATATTAAAAATAATAATAATAATAAAATTAATTCTCATTTCATTGTGTCTACGTATGTGTGATTATGGGAAAGTGTGGATATGAGAAGGAGCACGTGTGTGTGCAGTGCTGTTCTTGGGTGGTTAGAGCTTGGCAAACACAGCCTGCCTCTGTGCCAGACACTTCTCTAATCAACGCAGGTCACTGGAGCAAGATGGCTGCTCTCTAAGCCGCCTTAACTGGTAAAAGATGTGGTGGCTTCACCCTCGATTCAGCACGGGATTCCAACATTTCACTCAAACATGGGGGCTGTTTCATAATCATTTCATTATGGACCCCAAAGAGATTTCAATATCCTGTGTCTATGCGATGAAGGTGGAGCTGCTTACCGTGTTACACAAAATGTTTCAGTAAGCATTTCCAGCCTGTGTTTATGGCCAAGCTTAACTTTCACTGTAATTGGTGCCGTGTTTTTCCATTGATTTTCCCATAGAAAACATGCTCGACTGTGTGATATGTTTTTATCTATGCACTCTCACTTTATCCCACAGAGTTCATAGAGCAGGATGGAGAGCCTAGCTCCCCCCCCCAGAAGCACCGGCTTCCTTTTCAAAAAGTATTCGTGTCAAATTCTGAGGAGCTGCATTTGGAAACTAGGTAAGAGACAGCATGGGT
>NW_024582370.1:856710-876517 GCF_018398535.1 Haplochromis burtoni
CACACACACACACACACACACACACACACACACACACACACACACACACACACACATTTAAATCCATACACGTCATGTTCTTGGCTCCCAGCGGTCTGCTGAACCTAGATATCCTTGTGTTTAGGGTTGTCTAACAGTGAGGGAGGGCCTCAGAGCCATAAAGATGTCTCCTGCACTCCATTTATAGACCTGCGTCTAACTCGCTGCTAACCCACTGGGACTGCACAAGACCAATTTTTCAATTATCCTTTGACCACGCCATGCCAAACCTTACTTCTCGCTGTCACCAATCCTACACCTACTTTAAAGCTTTAACACTTGGCTATACCTACTTTGACAGATGTGCTAAAGAAGCTATTGCCTGACTGGCTTTTACCAGAACAAAGAAAAACTAAACTGTGATGAACATAGAAAGGCACTTTTGTTTAGTGCTTATTCAGCAATCCTAAGATCATTGGGTTACACTTCTCAAACCGTTAACAAACTAAAAATGACGCCATTATAATCACGCCTTTGGTATGAACCATGACTCCCCCCAAAGACAAGAGATCCCAGAAGATATCTTAACGAATGTGGCATTTTTCCAATAAAGTGGGTGGATATGTAAGACACGATGCCTCACAATCACACATTAAGCCTTAGAGTAACTGTAGCTGCTTAACATTTCCCTTCATGGATTTACACTATCCAAGTCATCCTGCACGGTGCATAGGGTCTGTTGCAGGACATCATGGGGGAAGTAGCTGTTATCTAAAAACAAAAACAATCAAACAAACAAAAATCTCCACTGTGAACACAAAGTCTTTCGAATACCAGCTTCACAACAATACAGGGAAAATGGGATGAAACTGCCTGAATGGTTTTGGGATATATATGCACCATGATTTTCATCATTGCAGGCAGCGGCTGTTTGAGGTTGGCTGAAGAGCAGAGAATAAAAGAGAACCTGGGAAACACTTCATGGTTATTCGTGTAATCTTAGAATGAAGCCGTTGTGTATGTGCACAAGATTTACAGCTTGGGACCAGTTAAGCTTTTATCTCCATATGCAAGACTGTGTTTGGAAAAAAACATAACAATAACAGTAAACCAAACCACATGTAAGGCACGGACCTCACGCCTAACACTCCTACAAGGGAATGTGTTTCTGCCTTTGACAGCAGAGGAATTTCACTGTAAACAAACATTTATTCATACAAATACCAAAGTCTCCAACACTGTCGTATTGGTATGGTGAGCCATGTTAGACCTGCTTTGTTACTGTGATTTAAAGATGCCCATGTCCAAGTCCGTATGCATGTGTATAGACTAAAAAAGTAGGGCTGTAACTAGGAAGTAACTTGATACATAATGTATGGGTGGTAGGAGTGTTTATATGATACCCCACTGAGCCTTTTTTGGAGCATAAATATAGACAAATGATATAGAACTGATAATATTGTTTAGCTGACCAAAAACTTGAGGAACCCAAAAGGTATAAGGAGGAAATTAGAAGAGAGGGGAAAAAAAGTACGATAAAATATGTCACTTCTGTGACATTGTTGGGGACAGTTAACATTTTTACCTCGTGCAAGCTAGCTTTGATTTGTCTAATCCCTAATCTCTTTCAGAAAACAGATGGATTTAAAACCCTCAGCATGTACTCTAAATACAAACAAACATGTTTTAAGACATAATTTCCTTTGGTACACTATTTTCAAGAGCTCACTGAATTTGAGCATGGTCCTGTAAAATGATGCAACAATTGCAACCAGTCAGTTTGTGAAAGTTCTTACCTCCTACGTACTCCACAATGAAGAGTAAGTAACATTATTGCAAAGTAGATTTGTTTAGTAACCATAGTAACTCAACCTCAACATCGGCACAGAAGTTACGTGCTTCATGGGATAGTCATTCACGTTTAAGTGGTTCCTGTAAGTAATAAACACGAGTGCACAAAGGGCAATGAAATTACTGAAGTATTTCTTATATTGTTTTGAAAAAGGGTCGCATGTTTGGCTATAAGTCCTACAGAACCAACATCAGTTGTAAAGAGATGGACAAATTTAGTAGCAGCGAGATATTAAGTAACAGCTGTGTATTAGAATCAAGCAGTTCAAATGGGATTGTCTATTTTAACTAAAAACAAACACAGCCCAAAATGTGTGTGTGTGTGTGTGTGTATGTCTCTGCAGTCTTTCTGCAGTCCTTCCTTGTCATTTGGTGTCTGTGCTGTGTGTGTGTGTGTGTAGTTGTGTGTGTCTCTCTGTGTGTGTCTCTGTGTGTGTGTGTGTGTGTGTGTGTGTGTGTGTGTGTGTGTGCGTGTGTGTGTGTGTGTGTGTGCGTGTGTGTGTGTGTGTATATATATGGAGAAGGCAATGTATCATTCCCAACAGAAAGAAAATAGTGAATGTACTTCATCCCATATCCGACTGGCACTTTGTCCTGTTCACATCATCTCCGCTGACTTTAACAGTGTCAGATGTTCCTGCTGCAACACGGAAGGCCTGCAGAGTGTCGAACGCTTGTTGAAGGGCTACAGCGAACAGCCTCTGCCTTCACACATTTATTTCTTTGTTTGTTATGAGATGCTTATTGTAGCAACAACTTTTGTGTGTGTGTTGCCATCGGGGCAATCTCTGGTTTACATCTTGCCTGAAAAAAGGAGTTAGAAGAGAAAGAAAAAGAAATATAGACAGAGAGAGAGTGAGCTAGAAGACAGAGAAAAAAAGAGAAACACTTCTGGAAAGAATGATATGGCACAGAGACAAGGCAGCCATTAAAACCAGCTGACTGATTTCTACACAACAGAGATGACGCTGAGTCTTGCACAGAGGAGTATGTAAGTGCAGGATGAAACACAAGGGCTGATTGCATCTTATTTTAAGCCAACAACTTCCAGCTACATTTGAAAAAATACTTAATGCTGAAGGGAAGTGGGAAAACCAAAACAAAGTGATGACTCTAAACTTTCAAACTCTTTAAAAAACATTATATCATTTGAGTACCTGAGACAAGAAAGTTGCAATACTGGATGATAGTGGTGAGGGACACACACTGTCTGAAGCATAGGACGCTCCTCACAGTAGAGTATGGACTTCCACAGCATTTGTTCGACCTTACAAGCAAAGTATCACATTGCAGCAAAAAGGAAAACACGTTACTCAGGACCTTCTTTGTTTTTCTTTGTCTTTGACTTGCCCCAGATTTTACCTGGGGACTGATACAATGTAGCATGGGCAAATGCTGAGTTTCAGTAATGGGTCAGAGTCGGCAGGAAATTGCTTGCCTGTTTTGATCAAACCCACGGTTGCCATCTTTTGCTTCTCCGTCAGCTCCTGTCAGTGTTAATCTGTTGGTGCACGCTCAAAATCGTTGGGTAAAAACGATTCTTAAAGAACCCCAAATGTTGCTATCTCTGTGTGAGTTTGTGGACATCTGTGGATGATTACTTTGACTTAACGGTATGTAATGTCAGCAGATAGCCCAGTCTTTGACATTAGCATTACTTCCTGCACTAAAGTTCTGATGTAATAAGTCAGAGGTTTGAAAAGTAGGCATCAAACGGCATGGGGCCCAGTTAACCTTTGCTCATGGCTCAATACCTCTCACAGGAAGGATTTAGTTCTTTGACATGTGCGGTCTATCAGACTCTGAGCCATTAAATTTCCTTTGTAACACATCAGAGCTGTGTAATTGGAACTATGCCTCTGAAAATGCTTAAATGTGTGGCTTTAGAGCATTTGCAGAAATTTTTTGCACTGAAGTCTGTATGACACAGTAACCACATCTGTCACGGTTGAGGGCCTGGAAATTTTCAGAGGTACATCCGACAGACAGATGAATGAATTTTGAAGGTGTTCAGGCTTGGGAAGTGTGGTTACATCACACTTTGCCAAATCCAACTCAGTCCTGCCTCCAGCTTTGTCAATCTCCCCATGACGCTTTTCCACCACACTAAAGACACTATGATTTTAACCCCTGGCCCTGACTGATTGTGACCAGGTGGTCTCAATTGCTAGTCTGCAGGAGGGATTCTGCATGTGTGTGAGCCTGCACACATATGGAGATGACTCACGGAGAATAAAAAGAATAAAACATGGAAAACCAGGAACTTTCACTACATACACCCACTGACAGATGCAGACGTGATTTGGGAAGCTTGCAGGAAAGACACATCAATGTGTGTGTGTCTGTGTGAGTGTGCGTTTGAGAAGAATAGAGAAAGAGAGCCAAGGGGGCCTAGAGTGAAGTATTCACAGGTGTCCGTGGCCATTAACATGTGTTTATAGCTCCGTCTCGCACTCACACAAGAATGGAGGCCTATTCTTGAGTCTGCGGCGGTGTGGACAGCCATGGAAAATCAATCGCAATGTTCTCAGAGGCTATCAATTAAGCAGCCTAATACATGCTGTCATACATCTTGAGTGGGTAACAATACTGCAATCAGGACTGTTACCATTTAACCAGACAGATGAAATGAAATAATCTATCACTGCCAACACAGATTTAGCAGGGGTGTTCCCTGACTGACTGTATTGTTAGAGCTGTTTGAAGAAACTCAAGAGGGCAAAACACAAACTGTATAAAACTGGAAAAATCACAACAAGGTATGGGATGTGTACGGGCTCGACGGCTCTGCAGTGGGTGATTAAAATCACCAAGTATGTTGCTGTCACCCATCTGTAGCATGATTAACATTGGTGAGCCCAAAGATAATGCTCACCCCAGACACAGCCTGTTCACCTTCCTGCCATCTGGCAGGCGATACAGAAGTATCCCTCTGTACCACCAGACTGTGAGACTAATTGGTTTCAACGTAGCAGTTGTCATGGCCACCTATGTCAGAATACCAGGCAAGTCTTGTAAAAGAACTCAGCATATAAAGAATTAGTCCATTAAGTGGAATTCAACTGAACTAACACACCATTAACATAAACCCTCGCATGGCTCCTTTTGATTACAGTCCATCTCTAAGGACAGTTTCTTTGGAAGTGAGCTGTGAGCAATTCTGCCTGGACCAAAGTTTACGTGCTGTCAAACAGTACTACCGTTAGGAAATAAACATGGAGCAATTTAAAGTGCTTACATGTGAAAAAGACTCTTAGGGAGGCTGCGTTGAATGGATTCCCAGTAGCAATTTCATAATCTGACTGCAAAAATCACAAGCTTGCTCAAAGAAATTGGACTGTGAAAGTTAAAGTTAAGGCAACCAAAACAAAGGAAGTGGATATTTGAGTGAAGGGTTTTTGTTCAAAAAGAGCAACCAAAAGAAAAAGAAGTAAAGATAAAGTAAAAGACTAAAAAGCTTAGCCAAAAGAGAGCAAAACTGAACGTTACAGACATTTCACATACTTGGGGAAAGACATCCATTAGAGCTAGTTTAGAAGCTGACGGAGAGATAAATAATGATGGGAGCTAATGTAACCCACATAGTATCGTTTTGGCTAGAGATCACTACTTTGCACAAATGATTTCCTCTCTCCTCTCAAACTGGCTCGTTGGAGGGCTGCTGCTGTGATTATGGTGGTTAACATGCTGGTAAAGAATGCTTGTAAAAGCCTTTTACGGGAGGGCTACAGCTTGAATTAATTTCATTTATGTCTTTGTGAGGAGCTGCAATCAGTTTTAAAAGCTTTTAAGTAATCAAAACGATTTTGATATTTACTCATTTGTCGTTGCCGAGACACATTATAATATAGAAAAACAGGTATAGACATTATTTTTAACTTAACTATTTACCTACTGAACAAAAAAATCATGCGAGAAGAACCACATGTCATGGGTACGCTGTGTGCAGCTGAGCAAGGCAGACTCTAATAGGTGGTAATTGTCATGTCCCCCCTTTATTTTTAATGTTTTCAGGGTTATTACAAGCCTGTGGTTTCAGGTTGCATCTGAGTGTCTTCATGTTCAGATGAGTGTGACCAGGGGCAGTGACATCTGCTGAATAAAATATTATCCACATATGGAGACATGTGCTTGCACAGGCACACACACACACACACACACACACACACACACACACACACACACACACACACACACACACACACACACACACAGAAGCGATGCAAGATGCTGTCTGCCAAAATGCATCAATCACATTTGTAATAGACTGTTGATTAGTATTCCCTGACGCTCCTTTAAACATGGGGTACATGCCCTAATGACAAGCGCACACACACACACACACACACACACACACACACACACACACACACACACACACACACACACACAACCACTTTGACACATGCTAAATAAAACATTGGACCTTAGTAAACCAATCCTGCCCACATATGCTGAGCACAGCATGGGCAGCACACTGCATTGTACTGCTGTATGACATTCTGTGGGCTTGAGTTTCAATTTGGAAACCATAACACAGGTCAGAGCTGAGGGGTGGTGTGTGTGTGTGTGTGTGTGTGTGTGTGTGTGTGTGTGTGTGTGTGTGTGTGTGTGTGTGTGTGTGTGTGTGTGTGTGTGTGTGTTTCGTGGGGGTGGTTGCAGTTTTCCCAGCTAATCTAAATCACATGAAGTTTTGTCACTGCAGATTTTTTTTCTAACCAGGGACTTTATAATTTATCCAGATAGGCCGTTTGACTCAAGTGCACAATAACATGAAAAAACAAATCTTGGCTTTTGATATGCCAGGTGATGTGCTCAAGTTGCACAAGAGCTTGGAGACCAGACTCAACACACCCCGTCCCATCTGGAGGAATGTGGCTGGAGACGAAAGGGAGACGGTGAGGGCTCGTGAGGCGAAAGTGAACATAAACATTGTCCATAATGACAAATTATGGAGTTAGTTTTGGAAACTCTGCCCCACCTTGCTCTTTGTTCAGCGTGGATCATTAGCTTTAATTGGATGAATAAACTGTTTACAACGCTTAAATATGCAGGACCATAAAACCCCACGGAGAGACAGGTCTCTTTGTCCTACAGATGATCATACCTTTGTAAACTTTCGCTTCAAATAGTTCAAATAGGTCCAGCACTGTTGTAATTAATGTGCAAGCTGCCACACTCCTACTATAACACTTTCAGGCTTGACTGATAGTGATGCACTACAGTATATTGCAATGCTAATGGCATGGAAGAGAATCTCATAAAGTTAAGGCATTTGGCTGCTTAGTCATAATAAGAAGTCTTTATTTATCTAAACCAGTGAAACTGCATAAAACTTCATGAGTTTGTGGGAACTCCATACAGGAATTCTGCAGTGGAGACTTACCACTAAAACCACAACGCCTGAGCACATTGGAAATGACTGTGATGCTAATGTAATTAGTCGAAATGGAAATGCTGTAATTGCTGGGTGGGAGTCCAGGTTAATTGATGCAGTATGAAATTTCTCACTACTTAATCACATATAATTATCCAACCTTTCACTGAGACATGCAATAATGTGTGTGTGTCTGTGTGTGTGGGTGTGCGCATAGTGGGATGACTGCAAGTCTTCAAGCATGTAAAAGAGCAATAATGCACAATACAAGGTTCCCATTACAAAGTGTATATTTCATTAAATCACCTCATTAGAAAAAAAAGGAAAGATCAGCACAGATCCAAAGCTGCTGCTATATGAATAAACCCCTCCAATAACTTTTAGTCTGTCTCATTAGTTAGTAACTGCTCTTGAAAAACTACAAGTATGCAATTATTCCTGTGCCACACAAGAATATCGATAAAATTAGCTGCTAAACGTTTCTTTCACTATTTTCAGCACTGGACATATTTCTCAGCACTCTCCTAACGCGACAGCTGGCGTCAAATTACAGACACTCTTCCAGACACAGGTGTATGTTTGGCATCTCTGACTCTGTGACATTGTGGTGCAACTTGCCCCAGAGACACCTCTGGGCCTGACATTGCATGAATCACATTTTGCACATGCATGCACTCACACCAGCACATGTGTACGCAGAATCTTACATCAGAGGTTTCAACTTGATTTCTCTTGACATGTATTGACGCATGGGTGATTTAAGGGTCTAGAGAAGTCATTGCACCTCAGATCCCTTGAATCCCTTTGCACAGCAACAAGAATAATTCAGCTGTGGTGTGTAAGTTGTGTGGGGGTTCCTGTAATCATTTGAGGAGTTGCTTCAGTCTTTAACAGACCATTTGTGATGCAATGTATGGCCCTGTAAGTTCGGGTCTTCAGTGTTGCACTGTGCGACCAGGTTTCTGCACTGCTTTATAAGCCTTGGTTATGATTTAGGGGTTTGGTGGAGCTACAGATGTATTTAATGGTGTTTTTAACATAAATAATTTGTCCTTGTCCAGCGGAAACATCTTGATTTGAATTTCACCATTTCCTTTTAGTTTTGAAGCTATGATTCTGTTTCTCCGTTCTGTGACTCAAACCTTTCTAAACAGTGTAAGAACGTCTCTGATGTGTATAGTAAAGGATAACATACTGTGTATTCTGTATGATTGCACACACTGTTTGTTTGTGTCTGAACAAACACGTAATCATCTGTTTACATGTTTGATAGATGATGTGAACATCTGCCTGCCTTTGGTCAACAATCAGCTCCGAGGTTGTCTTTTAAGAATCATAAACTTTAAGTTCAAAACATCCGCATCCACTGGCAGGAAATCCACCTGCTTGGAAGGTGATTGTTTAAACAGTGAAGATTCCTGTTATGGCTCCAGAACACACTAGGCCCCTTGGGTCCAGGTTTATAACATGCCCAATCAGACTTTGCACTAACTCAAGACTTTCATTAAAAACACTTCATACACGCAATGAAAAATAACTTAAAAATGAGCCTTTTTAACACAAAAATAAAAAAGTGTTTTTGCAGGACCGAAAAAGCAAACGTCTCACTAGAAAAAACAAAACAAAAAAACAAGTTCCCTTCCAGACTTAATATTTATAGAAGCTTAATGGCCAGGACATTAAGTGTGTGTAGTTCATTCTTACACAGAATTTGTGCATATGCCAAAAAGCTGTGTGAGCAGTTTCTATTAAGACTGTACACATTTTACATTGAACTGCTTGTATATGCACAGAGAAAGGCTATTAAAGAAATAGATGCAGTATTTTATATGCAAGTCTCATTTTACACTAAATGTTCAAAACAAGTGTCAACCTTTCATTGTCATAAAAAGTAAACCAATGTGTAGCTGCTGTTCCTGGACACATTATTACTGCTTTAAGTTATCATTACCTTCTGTAAGACAATTCAAATCACTGAATCGAACCTCTTGGCTGTGTCTGTGGTACTGGTGCCTTTTGGAGTGTTTTAATCCAATTATCTGACAGCTGCTAATCCGAATATACGTTTGCAGTTTTCTGTTTGCGATTCTGGAATCACTTTACACAAAATTACATTTGTCTTTCACAAACTGTGTAGTGGTTGTTTATAATCTACATTTTCAAGTACAAGTGAAAATTGATGAGGATTTGTCATATGAGATGATCCCTGGCTCCACCCCAGCCTCCCTACCTGTCCATCTTTACCTGTCTATTGAAACAGAATCCGTGGTAAAGAGAGGCAGACGAGGGGGAAAGGCAGAAAGAGGGGACCGGGCCTAGACCAATCTTTTGCAAACACTGAACTCACTGCCCATGATCCTTCCCCACACCCATCCCCTTCTACCCCACCAACCTCACCCAGGGCGGGGATCAGGTGTCCCTCTTTGAAATCTAGAATGAGATCAAACAGGGCTCAGGCGTTTGATAGGGCAGCCCCACTGCCACCACCAGGACCCTTAATGGAGGAGTAGCATGAATGAAACTGAGGCCAAATTGTGTGTATGTGAAGAAGAGAGTGAATCACAGAATGAAAGAGCAGAAGAGAAGTTGCAATGTGGTGCTTTGCAGTGGCCTGCTGCTCTGTGCTTTCAGCTGTGGGATAAACTTTGATACTTATTGGCTGACAGAGGTATGATAGGGCTACTTGTGTGCTCTTTTTAGCGAGCTGTGACAAATCTCATCTTGCAGACACACATTTTGAGTGTATTGCTAATGATACATTTTAAAGTTAAGAGGAATACTAAAAAAAAAAAAGCCCAAACCAATGAATTCTGAGAGTTTTCCTAAAATAAATACACGCATTTCTTCAGCTCAAATTATCACTTCTATCACAAACCCAACAAAAGCCTTTGTCTAGCTAGCAGACTAATAGCTCAAACCACACTGGTTTATTTTGGGTTGGAGTTACATAAATCCAATCCATCAGAGGAATATGGGTGGTATGGATGCTGGCCAAAGAGCTAAATAACCATATATTGGAATGCATGTTTCTGTTGTTGTCTCTTGGCTGGCCTTAGTAATTGTTTTCAGGTTTTAGTGTTCTGGACTTTTTCAATTTCTGCTGAACTGACTGTTCTGCTTGTCTACGATGCAACTCAGTTATTGCTTTGTGGTCAATCATAAGTGGCATGTTGCATTGTAGGTTACAGCAATGGAAAGATGAAGAGATACAAACAGATCTTATTTTGGTTGTATTTTGTAAATAAAGGTTGTCCTGTGTTGTCCTAGCAGCCTTATTTAATAAAAAAACATCAGACTTTCTTCTTTTGTGTTATGGCTGACTATGTGAAAACAAGGTTTGCAGGTAACATGTGTTATCCATTCATTCATGAAAGTTGTTTGTGGGAAATAATGAGAAAATTTGACTACTTTGTCTATTCTGCAGACATCGGGAAGGAGAACAAAGAAAATAAATTGAAGAATTTTAAAGCCTCTAAAATATTCAACAAGTGCTCATCGGACATCACTAATATAAAACATGTGCAGTTCGATGAGCTTCTCTCCAAGTCATTTAAAATTCATTCGAATTGGTACTCTTCGTGTCCTCATATGGTAAGCAAGTGTCCACACGTGATGAGCAGAACAGCTTCTGAGCCCATAGTGTAATGACTTGCACAGGTTTCTTAGAAGTATAATGGCAAGATGCCAAATAACCTAAAGGTGTTACCTTTTACACACACCCGTCTCTCATGCTGCTCACATTTGTGTTGTTTCCTTCCTGTGTGGTTGCTTTTCCTTCTTTCTGCATAACAGACCATACTTTCCTTTAAATTGGTACCTCCAAAGTCACTCTTTGCTTTTATTTTTATGTGTAGTGAGCTGATAATTTCTGTGACCTCTGTTGTCTTAAATTCACTTGATCAACAAGAGAGACAAACAAACAAACAAAAACTAAACCTTGAGGTCTGAGACCACTCACATGCACATCCACACAACCACAGAGCATAATAGTGCTTTGGATTGCACACAGAGTGCAAGTCGCAGACAAGTTCTCACATTTCCCAAATGCTTACATTCCACTTGTGAGCTTGCCTTGCCCCAGTACCGTGTCAGTCTCCTGAGTTTACACAATCAGACAGCCCTGCAGGAGGATGGCAAGGTGACATCCACGGCTTTACAGCTCTGATGCATACACAAAGCACACACAGATCACACAGATGCGCCATGTTTCTAAAGAAACACTTGTAAAGCTGGAACAGTAAAGCTCTCACACAGAGAAGAACAGAGATGAGGGAGGCTATAATAAAAAGAGTCCGTCCAGAGTTCACATGGCTGGGCTGATTTCGCTAAAGATCAATTTAACCTCTTTAAGCAACCTGTGTTTGTTGCTGTTGAATCTTTTATTATTTCCGAGGTAGCAGGGCCCGCTGCTTACACACGTGCTTCATAAAGATGACAGATCTATAACTTACTGTGTATACATACAGAAAGTACACATGTACAGTAAATCGCTCCTCACCTAGCTATTAATGTGACCGTTTTTTCCATTGCTGCCTTTCAGTCTGTCACATAACAGGAAAAATGTCGTGTTTGCATTATGGGGGCTTGTTTAGCTATTAAATTGGGAGAGGAAGTTACAGCTTTGTCTTACAGTATGTATGCATGTGTTTGTATTACTTATTCACCAGTTACAACCTTTCATCTTTTCCCGTTTAATCAGGGCAAGTCATATGTATCACAGTGAAAATGCTTCTTTCTCTGGACACGTGTCAATTTCAGACTGTTTGAGGTTCAGACATAGTTAAACTGAGAACTGGAGAAGGGATTAATTCAAGTTCAGATAGAAATATTTGCTCAAATGCATGTTCCACAAGGCAATCCGTGTGCCAATTCTTCAGCTGAGTGCTTTATACATCTGTGGAAATACATTTCAGGAAGAAATTATGTTCTGCATTTAGTTTATTTTTGTATATAAGAAAATCACTTCCAAAACTTCTCTGTTGTTAAGGCTACATTTTATAAAATGTGTAGTATGGTCAAAATCTAAATCAGCTGCAATAGAAGGCTACAAACACATAGAATCCACATTAATGAAAGTCTTAATAACATATATTAATAGATAGATAGCATGAACAAGAGTTATATAAAAGCATAGCTAATTTTGCCACTTTATTATGAGTCCATTTTCCTAGTTTAACAGTATTAAAATATTTAAAAAACTGAAAAGTAAAGTACTAAGACTGTTGTTAGGGCTCGGGGTTCAGCAGCCAATACTGCTAGTACAGAAGGATGTGTATATCTTTAATGGTAGTTTTTTTTAACCTGATAATTCTGACTACATTGTTACAGTGTAGCACTGGTGTTCTTTGCTGCCCCCACATGGTCAGTAATAATTCTACAGGGACAATAAAAATATTAGCCTGCTGTTTGACCCTAGAGGGGCCATCAAATATCAGTAATGTAAGTAAAGTAATAATAAGTAATAATTAATAACTTCAGATGTAGATTTTGAATCTGAAGTTGACTCTCTGATCTCTGTGTGGTAGTTTCACACTGACAGCCATTCACTGCTATCTTGATTGAGCTCCCCTATCTTCATTGATACCCACCACCCCTGTCTCCTCTCTCAGTCCCCTGCTTCCCTTGGGCCCAGACACGGTGCACTTGTAATGGGCAGCTCTGGAAACCCAAACCCTCATTACCTCCCTCATTACTCCCTGCTGCACAATGGGGACCTGTTTGCAGGCTTTCACTCCCTCCCCAGATAACACACACACATTTGCACAGACACACACATGTTCCCAAATGCACCTCATGCCCTCGTCCGTCTCTTTTTCCTCCTGCAGACTGCCTCTCTGGTCCAAGGCTCTGGTGATCAGGTGTCCACGGTTCTTTGTCTGCTCTTTTGTTGTGGGGGACAAAAGGCGGGCTGTCTCTCTCTCTACATCTCTTTTCTTTTGTTGTTGTTTTTCTTTAGATCTACTTACTTTGCTCTCCTTACATTTTTTCACACCGATAGCGATGTCACAATTTGTTACGTTAAACAATATGTTATTTAACATAACACATTGTCTTTACTTTTGGGATTCTGAATTTGTACAACATTATACTCCTGATAACTTTGCTTTTGGTGAACTATGCCTTCTTCAATTCCCCGTACACACCACTGGAGAGCAGCAGTGGTTGTCATGTTGATCTCTGTGGAAAGTGGTGGAACAAAAAAGTGTCAGTCTGAGATATATTTTTTATAAACCCCCTGATCCAACTTCATAAACCACAAGGATCACAATTACTTTGCTGGGTCAGCAAATTATTTTCGAGCCTGAGTCTGTTTTGAACCGTGCTGTAATTGCTCAAATGGTTTTATATGATCTGTTTGGATGTACAATGTTACAAACAATTTATCATTATATGTTTAGGAATTACAGCCACTTTTATACAACACCACCTAAACGCACGATGTGAGTGGCTAAATAACAATCCAAAGAACAATCTGATCTTTTGGGAAACCACCCACAGGTCATGTACATGACTATGCCATGTACAAGGTTGTGGTCTATTTGGATCCTATTCCAACTGTCTTCGGGCTGGGGACACACCCTGGACAGTTCACCAATCTATCACAGAGAGACAGAAAACTATTTGCGCTCACATTCACGCCTACGACCAATTTCGAACCACCATGTTAACTTAACATGCATGTCTTTAGATGGTGGGACCAACCACAGTGCCCAGAAAAAAACTATGTTATTAATCTCCGTCTCTTCCTTCTCTCACCCCAACGGGTCGCAGTTTCCTCCCTGAGCCTGGTTCTGCTGGAGGTTTCTTCCTCTTAAAAGGGAGTTTTTCCTTCCCACTGTCGCCAAAGTGCTACTCATAGGGGATCATTTGATTGTTGGGTTTTTCTCTGTATGTATTATTGTAGGGTCTACCTTACAATATAAAGCACCCTGAGGTGACTGTTGTTGTGATTTGGTGCCGTATAAATAAAAGTGAATTGAATTGAACATTTAAACTCGAGCCAGAAAGGCCCCAACTGGCAGAATCCAGAGCTGCACTGCTGTGATGCAACCAGTGTATCAACATAAAGAACATAAAGTAGTTACTGAAACAGTAACTAAAACAATCAGTAAGTAAAGTCATGATATTGGGTTGGGCAGAGAGCAGCAGCCAACTCAACACAAATGTTTTTTGCAGAGTGCATACTGCTTCCTAGTGTGTGAAAAGAGCAAAGGCCTTTAAGTGTGCAATGTTGCATCTGAACCACACACTTCTGAAACACTCTCCTTTGGACAGATGAGACCAATGTTTAGCCATAATGTACTACGCCACATGTGATCTGCCAGATATATTTATTAGAATTCCTGTTGATAACTTGCAGATGGTTTGCACTTGTATTTATTTACCCTCGTATGTGTCATGGTTTAAAAAGTTCTATATCGTTATAGATTATACTTCACTAGTAGCTTAGTTAGAGTCTCTCTTTATGTCTTGCTTACTAACTGTGCAAGAGTTGGGACATGTATCTCGTCTGTGTACACTTAAATTGTTGGCATTCAGTTAAAGATGTTTTGTAATTTTTCTTCATCAAAAACTCATTATTTTGTTTATATCTGAATTTAAACTCTCGCCTCAGCTGTTCTGAGTTATGAAGGTTTTATTGTGAAGTTGATGTTATTCCTTAAACTGTCCACACAACTTTGCTGAGTATACTTCTCAAATGCGGAGCAGTTATTGGAGGTCTTACCTCAGTATTGTTTTGTGGACTATATTTCTGGTGACTTTTAAAAAAGCTTTGTTGCTGGTGTTGCTTCTAACAGTGCAATAAGAGCAACTTCCCATAACCAAGTTTACATATTCAAGATAAAAATAATTAGTAAATACTGTAAAACGCATTCTTGAAATGTAACACAATCACACTGAGGTTATGGCTCGAGGCATATTTTGCATTTACATTAATAAATAAATGAAAGCACCATGTGGTATTTCATCGGGTCACTAGCATAAACTAAAGTATTTTTGTCTACCTATTCATCAAATTGTAGGGTGAAAATTTTCATGCATTCTGTTTAATAAGACTACTTGTTAAGAGAACACTGCTTAATCACCTTCACAGCAGTATGTTGAACCTTACATAGTGGATAAGTGGTGAAGTGGAAAGATGAATTTGATTATCTCTCTCACAGAGAGACTCCATCTGGTCGCCTGAAGCATTATTCCACCATGTGTAATCATGACAAAAACAAAAGTCAGCAACGTCTTTCCACTCTCAACAAACACACATACATGTGCAAAACACACACAGTCCTGTTTCCATGACTTCAGAGAACTTTGCATTGATTTATATTCATTTCCTGGGGACATATGCTTATTGCAAGTGTTTATCAAACTCTAATCCTAACCTTAACCTAAACTTAAATGTACATTGACATTCATCCAAGTCTTCATCCACAAATGTTATGATTAATAAGGAACTGTTTTTTGTCCCCAAAAGGAAAGAATCTATGCAATGTCCTCATAACATAAGTAATACAAGTACACACACACACACACACACACACACACAACTGGTGAATGGAAAGATTGTTTCATCCAAGTGCGCTCCATCATGGAGGGTTACCCACAGTCCTGGAAAAACAGTAAACTGGGTCATGAAGGGAAGACTGGTGTTGGTTAACCACTGCAACATATGTAGATGCTGCTGTTAGATATACAGTTTGGGTCTAACAAGAAAATTTTAAACATGACAGCTAACAAGAATGGACAAGGTAGCTGGCTGGCTTCTATTAAACAAGTGATAAAAATGAATGAAAGCAAAGTGAATTACATCTGAAGTAAATAAGCATAAACACAAAACCCTGTAAATAAGCCCAAGTAAACAGATTTTAAATGTTAAAGACCTGATTTTGACAGCAAAAGAACCTGATGAGAATAAATCAACCTCTGCCTATGGAAATGTTGCGAGTATTTGTGTGTACCTGGACATCAGTCTTGCACGCATGCATGTGTAAAGAGTATGTGGCACATTTCCCGTCACAAGCTTCTAATTCAGAAGCATCTTTCCATGCCTGTATTGCTTTTGTTAGCATGAAGCGCTCATATAAAGGCTAAATTTATACATGAGCTCAACGTGTTTAGGTAACTAATTGCTTGCTAATGACTAAATGTTTGCCAGGAAGCGGTATGCTTCTAGCACTGCAAATTAAAAAGACAGGAAGTGATGTTATGTCTAAAGGAGGAACACAAATAGAGACGTGAACAGGAAGGAAAGTCTCATGGAATCTGTGACTGAATCAAATAGCGGTGGATCATCTTTTAGATTTCTTTGTGAATGAAATTCTTTAAGAACACACATACACACAACGGTTAAAAGATAAAACATGTTTCCAAATGCTCCTGTTTTGTGAATGTGCATGACTTCTTTTTTCTGAACATAAAACACATCAGAAACAAAAGGAAATCTGATCTACAGATGGGAGAAGCTCCTCAGTTTACAAAATGAAGGCATCTTTAGCAGACAAATACACACAGAGACATCAAAGGTCAGTGCACCATGTTGATGCAGAATTGTAAAATGAGGTTGTAATTATTAAGAAGACATATTTAACTTGACCTGTTTGATATATACCATAACAACTATGCTTTCAACGTTTTTGATTGCATACCAAGTTAATGCCTTCATTTCTTCTCTTATGTGTTTCCTTTCATTCTCTCATTCCCGTTATATCACCTTTGTCACACTCACTACACCTCTGTCAGTCTCGTTCTCTTGTTCTCTCTGCCTGTACTAATCAGTGCCCGTGGTGAATAATTCACTCAGTGCTGTGGGGACTGAAGCTCTTTGATTGGCAGCTTTATTTTCTCGTCTGTTACATTATTAACGTAGCTCTATTGGGCATTGTTGCTATGGGAAAGGCCATTACAGGCCAGAGAAGTGTCAGCAGTTTAATGGAATGACCATCCCCCAGAAGCACACATTTAATCTCTTTCTGCTCTCATTTCTCCGCCTCTTATTCTTTCCTTCTTTGGTTTGGTTTGCCCTTTTGGAGATCATCATTTGAAGGTGTCACAGATGTGTGAGTCTTTGATTAGTTTGAGGGTTACATTAATAGAGACAATAGTATTTCTGTTGTGCCTTTGGTGGCCAGTCTGGTCAAGTAAGCCTGTGAGAAAAAATTATATTTGATCTTTTCAATTTTAAGTTAGGCTAAGCTAAGATAAAATATCTGGAGTCAATTGTACATGTTAAAAATACATTTGTGCTTAAAAACTGTTAATACAATGAACTAAGAGATGTTTCACTTGTAGGAGGCCATCATTATGCTGTAAAACCCAAATTAGCCTATGACAAAACTCCAGGAGTAGCCAAATCAATAATCTGCTGCATTCTTAAAAAAACAGAGAATGCATTGGCTTGCTCAAAAAAAAAAAAAAAGATCTGAAAGACCACAAAGTCAGCTAAAGTGCATGATGACGGAAGTATTTCCATGGCTAAGAAAAATAATTTCACATGTGATCAAGTCGAGAACTTTTTAGGAACTAGGCTTGTCAGGTTTACAATCAAGAGATACCTTCACAAATGGACAAACAAAGGGTTTACAACAAGGCCAGATGACTGTTAAAAACATCTTACAACAGCTTGCACATTGGTGCAAAAGAAATGAAACCAAGATTAACTTCTACCTTCTATCTTATGGGGTGACGCGTACCAAATTTCCATACCAAATCTGTTAAACATAGTAAAGTAAAGTTATGGCACTGGCATGTATGGTTGCTAGTGGAACTGGATCACTGATGTTTATTGATAATGTGTCTGCCAAAAGCAGGATGAATTCTGAAGTGTACAGGTCTATACGATCTTCTCAGATTCAGCTAAATGCAAAACTGAAGAGACAACATAACTCAGGGCAAATGGATTACCAAAACATACTGCAAAAGCAACTTAAAGTGGGATATTCATCAATCACCATGTCTGAATGCACCCAACAGGTGGCCTTGCACTGCATCTTCGGGGAGGAAGTACAAAGTTGGGCGATGTCTGTGGATTCTGGACCCATTGATTTTCTTCTATCATCCCTGTAATGCCGAGGGTTCCCATACATATAGGCTCATAAAGGCTTTTGTCAGTTTTTCCAGAAAACATCTTGAGGACCCCCAAAACTTTTGGTAAACTACTCCATGGACTGACGAGACAAAAGCTGAACATTTTGGAAGGTGTCTGTAACATTACATCTGGCATAAAAGTAACACAGCGCTACAGAAAAGGATCATCATGCCAACAGTAAAATATGGTTGTGGTAATGTGTTGGTCTGAAGCCGTTTTGCTGCAGGACAAAGCTCCAAAACACACGAGCAAGTTCACTGAATGGCTTAACGGTGGCCCAACCAGCTATTAGGTTTAAGGGGTGATCACTGTTTCATAGAGGACCATGCAGGTTGGATTTTTGTCAACTCAATAATAAACACCTGCATTTTTTTTACTTGTGTTATCTTTGTGTAATATTTTAATTTCTTTGGAGCACTCAAGTGTGACAAACACACAAAAATAGGGAATCATGAAGGGGGCAAACACTTTTTGACACTACTGTAGACTGTCTTATGTAGATTTGTTTCTGTTGGCATGAAAAATGATGTTGTAAATCTCATGGGCTATTTTCTTACAGGTATACGTCCCTACATTATAACCCATGTGTTCAGCACTGCAGCCCTTTAGCCATGGCAGAGTTATGTAAATGAAATCAGGCAACGATAAGTCTTAGCCCCTGTTCCACCACATGCGTCTGAAATTACTTCCTCAAGAACAATCACGACTCCTGCAGCTTCAGTTCGCCGTGCCTCCGATTTTTTCTCTTAAAAACAAAAATTCAAACCCTAGTCTTCTCTCTGGATAAATATCTATTTGAAGATTTATGAATGCAAACAAAACAAAGAACATGTTGGAAACAAACATACACACGGTTACTGAATGAACTGAGTGAATCCAGACTAAGAATCGGTGAACTTGTGAGTAAATTGAAAGACAAAGAGTTAAAAATAGAGAGAGGTTGGCGAGGGACAATGGAGGACAAAATGATGCTGGGTCTTATAGAGATTGAGGCCACCATACCTGCAATGTAATTGAGATTTAACGGTGCCAATGTCATTCTGTTTATGGGCCTCGTGGTGACGTGCGCTAAAGGAGTGTGTCTGTGTGTGTGTGTCTGTGTGTGTGTGTCTGTGTGTGTGTGTCTGTGTGTGTGTTTGTGTGGGTTTCTTTTTTTCCTCAAATTCAATTCACACTCTCTCACATCCCCTCGATGCCAGAGGAAGTCATCTGTCAAAGTGTAGCTGGGGACGTTTGCAGAGAGTGGGTGTGTCTGTATAGTGTGAATGTCTATGTGTGCCTCTATGTTGCTTTTTGGGGGCATTTTTTATTTGCTCTGATTCCTTCAGTTGCTCAGGCCTTTCAGAGTCTCAGTGCCATTAGCCCTTTGCCCTGCTCTGAAGAGAAAGACCGAACAAAACACCTCATGTACCTAATATAGCACCTCCAACAGCTTCTCTTCTCTTCTCTTCTCTTCTCTTCTCTTCTCTTCTCTTCTCTTCTCTTCTCTTCTCTTCTCTTCTCTTCTCTTCTCTTCT
>NW_024582370.1:877680-982680 GCF_018398535.1 Haplochromis burtoni
ATGTGTTTAGATTTATGAGTACAGAGGGTTGTGTTTTGTGAATTGTGTCTTCATGTGACATGTGTTTATGGTACTGGAATATGGTGGCTACATTTAGTAAATGTGTTTAGACTACTGGTCATTTGGGTTACAGGATTGGCTTTTGTGTTTTAACATTTGAGAAAAACTGTAAAGTTGCCATTATTATGCTTTGGCTCCAGATTTTGTAGCCATACTTTGTGTCATGTGTGCATCTGTGTGTATATGTGGTTGAGAAATTCATATCAGAAGCTTATTATGGAAGTAAGAAACTGGGTTACTTCTTTCATCACATTGTGCTCTCACAACAGGCAACAGAAAGACGCGTGCGTCTAATTAACGAGGACAGAATCAAAGGAACACAATGTACCAAATGAAAATGTTTTTTTAAGAGAGCAGTGACAAGAGAATTTAAAAATCTCTTCTTATTTTATTTTTTTTCCTAGAAGCTTTATTTGTCTTTGAAAATAACAGGTAGGAAATCTGTTGATATTCCTGTTGTAACACAGCAGGGAGAAAAAAGCAATAAAAATGAGGTGGGTGGGTATTAGACATCATTACTTCCCCCTTTTAATAGTTCAATTTGATAAACAATTCCCTTCAGTATTTCTCCTTTACTGTAATTAGTGCCAGACCTTTACTTTCCATTAAACTTAGAAGGAATCTTGGTGCAGATAACTTTAGATGTACCTCTGTTTTTACTGTGATTCGGTCTCTTGCTTAAAAAAAGAAGAAGCTGATTTTATGTTCCTTTCTGGAAATTATTCGATATTTGGCAGGAAAACTCAGTTATTCCATATTAATTAAAATGCTCACAGATTGGGCTGCTGCAAGCTGGTAAATGGTTTTCCCTGTTTTAATATGCTTTCCTTCAGTGGTATCTCTGTATTGTTTTGTATGCATTTGATATAATATAAAAGTGAAAGTTCTGTTAGTCATCATCTCTCAGTTTGTAGATAATTTTTGCACTTCTGTTTTTAATACATATATATTTAGAAATCAAAGAACTGTAGCAGTGGGGAGACGGCGTCCCACATACTGAGGGCAGAGTTTATATGACACACATTTAAATGTGTGTGTTGTCTGTTCAAAAGGGCAGAGATTTCTAAATGCTAAAACTGAATAATTTATCAAGGCAACACCTTTCAGAGAGGCCAGTGGTGAAGCATGAAGATGGATGGAAACGAGATGAGTCTAATGAAAGAATGATCTGTGGCTACAGCATTTAACACTCTGCACACAAGAGGGAAAACATTTGTACATCTGCATTTGTGCAAATGTGTAAATGCGATTGCAAATGCATTGTGTGCAGTGCCCCAGAGAAGAGCTTGGATGTTTTTAGTGGCTTCTGAGTCAATCCTAAGATGCATGTTAATCATTTTGAAAGGCTACTGTATTTATTCAGGTTATTGTTCTAATTTGAAGACAGTAAATTGTGTAAGCAATAAATAAAAGGATTCCTCTTTTGTGTTTTTCAGTGTCTAATACATTTAAACTACATTATAAATTATGCATATTGAGACCATCTGAGATGTAGCTTTAATATTTGCCATATTATTTCATATTAAGTATTTAGCATAAATTACATTGAGAAAATTACTGTAGACAAGAATAAAGTTTTCATGAAGAGGTTAAAGTTGGGTTTGGCATCTGGGGCAAACCAAAGATTGCATTTAGCAGTGCAGCCTGGGAAAAATTAACTACTTAGAAATAAGTCATTCAATAACTAGTTCTGTGAACTCTTTTTTCTCACGGTGTACAGGCTTTGAGCGATCTGAGCTGCTATTTTGATATGCAATGTGAATTCAGCAAGATGTAAGCTGATATTTACAACCCCTATGAAGCTTGTGTAAAAGGTATGATCAGCACAATCACATAATTATACATTAAGGGGCTAGAAATGATCCTAATATGATTTAGTTTCATTGAAAAACTGTGGTAGCAATATATGCTGCGTGACCTTGTACTGATAACTAAAACAAAGGAGCGCTCAGTGAAACAAGACAACTACATGCTGATAAAACATCAAGTGTGACAGTTTTTGTGGCACACATTGGACTTTCTGTCAGTGCAGCTGGATCTTCGGCAAACAGGAGAGTGACGTTTATTGGTGTTACAATTCAAGCAATGAGCAATTGGCCAAGATAAAAAAAAAATCCTCATCAATTCTGTAAATGTCCTCTCTGCCACATTTCCCGGGCAGTTCACAACTCATTTTAATACAGACTATAATTATTTATTCCAACAGAATAAGTGCAAAAACCCTCCAAAACCCCTGGTGACTGTGTCTGCTCTTAGACAACAATACAGCTGTTTAATTGTACAGTTAAATGTGGACTTCTAAACATTAGGTCACTACCCTCCAAGTCCCTATTAGTATATGACTTAATAATTGATCAAAATATGGATTTATTTTGCTACATAGAAATTTGGCTGCAGCAGGATAAAAACCTCAGTTTAAACGAATCACTACCCTCAAGTCATACTAACCTCAAAGCACAGGCTGAGGAGGAGCGGATGCAATTATTCATACTAGCTTAGTAATGAACCAACAACCTACAGAGAGTTTTAATTCATTTGAAAGCCTTACTCTTAGCCTTCACTAAGAGCCTGGTCCTTATGTTTACCCTGACTGGTAAACATAAAGACCTGTTTTATTTGTTGTTGTCTATTATCCAGCCGGCCCTTGTTAAGCGTTTCTATCCAATTGCTTAGAAGTTTTGCTCAGTTTAAACACCATCACTGCAGTGGGCGATCGTACCCTTCATGTACAGAAGATGTTAAAAAATAACAGCCTGCATCAACTCAATGACTTTTTCTCATTTAAATGGCACCACAACCATTTTAATCATATCTTGTGTCTTGACATACAGCATAGAGACTGATTATTTAGCAACTGTCTGTCTGTTTTAATGACTACTTGTTAACAACATTTAATTTTCTAATAACTGACTACACAGCACTGGAAAAACTATTTGAATACAATGAAATGTATTTAAAGTGCTGTCTTCTTTGTTATGTAACTCAACCACATATTCTAACATAATGCAGAAAGTTGCCAAAACATTATTATCTTGTTAATAGTCCTAAATATTTGCTTTGTACAATGCTGGATAATGTGGTGCCTCTGAAAAGAGCAATAAATATGAGCACTTTGACTTTCTGGTATAACTCATAAATGTGAACCCTAAAGCAGATGTAACTTGTAAGTTGGGGAGAAAATTGTGTTAGTGCTGTAAACGATGCCATCCAAGAGATCTTTTTTGGCATGGGAAATTATTTATTACTCTATTTAAAAAAACTCCATAAAGCTAGAACATCTTACTATTCATTGCTGACCAACGAAAATAGGAACAAGCCCAGATTTCTTTTCACGACTGTAGCCCTTTAATTAGTAACAACTTCATGCATTTCTTCACAAATACAAGTTTAGTGGATTGGGTTTTGTTTTGTTTTTTTACTGTTGTCTTGGGCTCTCCTCCTGGGAGCTGGCATGGTTGCCCCTTTGGTGGTCCTCCTTGGGTCCTCGTACTCTGGGGCCTCTGGATGTCTGGGGTCTGGATCTCCTCCATACCTGCTTCATGCCCTGGGGGACGGGGCTATGGCTCCCCACACTCCCTAGCAGATCATTACATGATCTTTTTAATACAAGCGTGCTGATCCACACAGGTGTGCACACAGGTGTTCACAGACACAAATTACACCTTTCTTGGCTGCTACCTCAAAGCACATTGTGCGCTGTCATCTTGTGTGCTGCACAATAACATTTAATATTTAGTATCTACTGTTATCTACTGTGAGCTAGTTTATTGTGGTGGTGCTGTATTTATTATGTTGCTCTTTTTTGTTTGCTTTCTCTTTACGATGGGGTTCACGACACCAACTCTCTGCCATCTATAATCCAGTTCTGAGATCCTTCCCAGACGCCTTAACGCCCACTCACATCCTGGGCCATCTGACCTCAGGAATTCACATGATAGGGTGGGGCCAGGTTTCACAATGAGCTCACCCGAAACTCTGGCTGATTGGGACCCACACCCAATTTCACACCTTGGCTCAGGCGATTAGAGGATCATCAGGGGTCCTTTTGTCCCTCTGTGGGGGGAAACTCCCACTAGGTTTATATCTGGGACTCTCCACCATTTGACCTTAGAACTGAAGAAGCTTCTCGGATGATATGAACGTCTTCAAGCAACTTAAAGAAGTCCAGACGCTTTTCTTTGCAAGCTCCTTTGACTACGATGACCTGGATGACTGAGAACCTTCACAGAGATGTTTGCTTTCTCTTCTGTTTTTTTCTTTTCTCAACAGGTGATCCAGGTGTTTTTTTTTCTTTTTTGCTTGTTTGTTCGTTTGCTTTTCTTTTCTTTTTTCTTTCCCTTCCCTCCTTTCTCACCATCTCTTCTCTCCTCTATGTTCACTTTCTCTCCCTCTCTTTCTTTCTTCCTGTCCTACCCCCTGTCTGTAACAACTAAAAATAAAATTAAATAAATACACAATTACAATAAAGGTCAATCACATGGACCCATATGGCAAGGCCATGATGATCCACTTAGTAAAGTAAATTCGTTTGGCATCTTTTTTGGCCTTCAGACAACAATTCTGATGGCTAAAGATCCAAACGGGGCAGGCCAAAAATAAATAAATTGTCTTTATGCTACAAGGGTTTGGATGCCCTGTAGTTTTCTTTGTCTCTAAATACAAACACAACTACTAAAGTAAAAGTCTTAGGAAGAGGGTGTTCAACAGAACATGGCAACCTTACCATGGCTTTCAGAAACACTGTGAGAAATCTTTGTATTTGACCTGAGTCCTGCAATCAACACATTAAACAAACAAACCTCTTTTATTTATCTGGGTATATATCTAAAATTCAAAATATGCTGTCTCAAAGTAATGCTGAAAAACCTTATGAAGTAATTAGTCAACTATTGTAATTCATCAGGTTATTCTAAAATGGCAAACGGCCTGTATTTGTATAGCGCTTTACTTAGTCTGTAAGGACCCCAAAGCGCTTTACACTACATCCACCCATCCACCCATTCACACACACATTCACACACTGGTGATGGCAGCTACACTGTAGCTACATTGTAGCCACAGCTGCTCTGGGGCGCACTCTGTCAGTTCAGATAAATCATATTTCTCTTATATTGGCTTCTCTTTATTGGTTCCCTGTTAAATCAATAATTTAACTGAAAGTCCTCCTCTCACATACAAAGTCTTGAATAATCATATCTTCATCACATCGTATTTTATCTCATAATGCCATATAATCCTAACAGAGCACATTTCTTTCAAACTGCAGGCTTAGTTATGGTTCCTAGAGTTTCTAAAAGTAGAAGTCGAGACTATCAGGCCCGTCTCCTGTGGAACAAATTCCAAGTTTGGATTCAGGAGACAGACACCCTCTCTATTTTTAAGATTACACTCAGAACTTTCCTTCTTGATAAAGCTTATAGTTAGGGCTGGATCAGGTGACCCTGAACCATCTCTTAATTATGCTGCTATGAGCTCACACTCCTGCAAGACTTCATGTGATGCACTTAGCTCAGCTTCTCCTCCTGATACTTTCCATGTGTTTATATATCACTGCAGCATGTCATTACATTTTTGTCTTCTCTCTTTACTCTGTTTTCATCCAGTCTGCCTTTCATTTCTTTTCTTTTCGTTTCTTTTCTTTTCCCCTCACCTGCAACCAGCTGTGGCAGATGAGTGTTCCTCCTTAGGTTCCTCCTGAGGTTTCTTCTTGTTAAAAGGGAATTTTCCTTCCAACCATTGCAAAGTGCTTGCTGGTATAAGCCAAATGATTTTAAGGGGATTCTCCTGAATATTATAGGATCTTTACCTTTACTAGGAGAAAACCCTTTATAACGTTACAAAGTTGGATGTTAATTGAATGTTTAATGTGGTTTTGAATGTTGAGGTATATTTATGCTAAAGTAATCCCTGTAAACATAAAGCTCAGGCATCACACTGCTCTGACTGCTAGCTTTCCAATGTTTTTGTTTTTACTTCTGTCATGTTGTCATAAGTTGCTTTTTATGGTCATCTGCTCCAGGCACAGCACGCCAACATCCAAAGCCTGTCAAACGATGGTCTTCTTGGAAAATGTATGAACACGCTCTCTCCAAAGCAGTGAGTGTTAGAGGAGGTAAATGGTCTTGAGCTGATTCCAAGTTTTGCATTTACATTTGGAAGCTGTTTCCCTGAATTTACAACATGTAGTCAAAGTAGATGTTAATGCAAGCAAGCCAGACTTTAGGCTGCAAATATAAACACATTACAGCGTAGTGGGAATATAAACAAAATTAACAGGTCTGTGTATTCTTAAAACCCCTCCAAAAGAATGGACTTGTGAGTTTGGCAATATACAATAAATGCATAAAGATGGCCAGAGGTTCACCAGTCTGCAACAGAACTGCTTCTACAAATTGTGGAACAGTTTCAAAATGATTTTTATAAATGCAAAGTTGCAAAAACTGGATGAAGAGGCCATATGTGAACATGATTTGTAAATGCTGCCATCTTCTAGAGTCAAAGCTCGTTTAAAATGGACTGAGGCAAAGTGGAAAACTTCAGTCAGATGAATCTAAATGTGGAATTCTTTTTTTGAAAAAAAAAAATGTATTCCAGGCCTAAAGCGGGAACATTAAGTCCAGCAGCTGTCTCCTCAGTTTACAGACGTTTATGGACTGTTGTTAACAGAAGAGAGGATGCTACACGGCAGGTAACATGGCCCTGTCTCAACTTCTGTTACTGTCAGCACATTCAAAATTATCTTCTTTTTATTAAAATGATACATTTTTGACCATTTAGAACATCCACTCTTACCTCCACACCACTCTGCAAACATTTTTAAACAAGCAAGAAGCAGTGTGTCCTTAGTTTTTATTCATGGTGTAACAGATGTAGCTGGAAAAAGTCTGAGGTAAAGCTTCAGCGTAATACAGTTAAGGTGAGTGGATGAAAAATCATAGGGAATATGGGCACAGATCATGCAAGAGCAGCCCAGGAGCTTTTAAAGGTCAGCAGGCTGAATATTCTGATTGTGCTGCCTGTTCTCAGTACAACTAAGCTGCGTTTAACGAGCTGAAGACTAAACAAAAGAAAAACAGCAGCTGAAGAGAACTGCATTAAACTCGCATGAGGCATCATCATCATATCAATATTAGTATATTAGAGGAGTTACAAAGAGGCCAAGGAGCTCCAACGTGCTTTTGTGTGTGTGTGTGTGTGTGTGTGTGTGTGTGTGTGTGTGTGTGTGTGTGTGTGTGTTTGAGGGAAAGGTATATTGCCCTTTTCCAGCATCACCTTTCTCTCATTCTTAAATGTCATATGCATGTACACAAGTACTCAGGGAAAGTGGTCATGTGACGAGCTGATCTTTAAGATTCAGATTTTAAACTGTGGCTCTAAACCAGAATTAGAGAAACTTTATTAACCTCAAAGGGAAATTGAGTTGCCATAGCAGCAAATGTAGAACAAACATAGTGTAGAAACAGAGATAAATATTAAGATAAATAGATAAACATAGAGATATAGGTATAAATATAAATCTACATATAAATATAAAAGGACAAGTATCTGTGCAAATATATGTCACGGTGTACAAAAGTGACAGGGTGTGATTAATCAACATCTACATCTTCGGGGGTAAATATAGCGAGTTTCAGATGTTTGAAGCAGCCATGTATTATTTTCACCAGCAGTAGTTAGAACATGGGAGCGTGCACTTCTAAAGACAGGGGACCCACAACTTTGCGTGACTAACAAGGGGCCCTGAATGCCGTCCACAACAGAAACGGGGACATCCAAAGAGACTCTGCAAGTTGTTATTAAAATGTTCTCCTCAAAATCATTTACATCTTTTCAACATTACATTACAGTTTTAATATGACCTTTTATAACAGGTTTTGCAGCAGGCAGGGCTGTACATCTTGCTGTAAATGAGCCTCACTTTTCTCATATCCTGTCAGAGGTGTTTCCACTCACACATTCAGTAATTTTCATTTCTGTGTTTTCCAAGTTCTTTTTTTCAACATAGATTTTTTTAACATACTAGTTTTCTTAAGAAAGCACAAATGGTTCTGTTTGCACACAATAACAAATTCATTTTAGAAATTCTGAATATATAATTGAACATATATGAACCGAGGTGAATTTCTCCATCGCTTTGTTTTTGTCATTAAGCTCGGTGATCTTGACGTCTGTGTTGACCTCCTCAGACCCAGGGAAGAAGATTCACTCCTTCTTAGCCATACCAAGTCGTTCACGAGATGAGGTAGGCTCCACAGCATCCCTCTACATGATAACGCCAACATAGGTAATGGATATATATTAAATTGATTTATGTATTTGGTACTGCAGTATTTTAAACTATTATTTAATATCACTACATAGTTGAATAAAGCAATAAGAGAAAAATGGGAAAAAAACTAAACTAAATTTAAAAAAACAAGGGAATAGAAAAATAAATACAGAAATAAGAAAGTAATAAGAGATAAAAGGATATTAAATTAATGGTGCTGAACATAAACAATCATAACCAAAAAAGGCACATGAGGCACAATGAGCTATCAGACAGACTCAGATGCCAGTGAGTAAAAATAAGCTTTAAGTCTAGTTTTAAAAGACTCAACGGTGAGATATGAAGGAGATATGAATAAGATATACTGGAGGTTAAAGCAGCCAGCTAGTGACTTGCAGCTTCTTGCATTGAGTCTCTGTTCAGATGGTGGGATGTCCTCCCTCTGAGATGTTTGCAAACAGACCAACATGAAAGAAGAACAATAAACAAATACAGAAGCTAATATTTTCCATGTGTGACAGGACGCCTTCTACAGCTGTCGCTGCAGCACTCAAAATCAGTACACTTACTTTTCTTTTTAATTACTCTTTGGGTTAACGGGTGGGGGTGCAGAGACTGGGAGATGCAAGGAGGGAGGGTTAAAGGTGGAAGAATAGTTGTAGAGAGATTCTTTTCTTGCTTTTGCAGCTACTTGAGTGCGTTTTACAGTCTTTCTTTGTCAATTCAGCGTCTGTCATTTCTGTGTAATTCCATCCTTTTGACTTTCTCCTCTTCAAGTCATTTCTGGATTTTAAGCAACTCCTTCCTCACATTTTCAGATTTTCCCCTCTTCTCCTTTTCCAGTGCTTCATGGACTTTGAGTAATTTCTTCTTCATGTTTACAGATTCGTTCTTTACATTTCACTTCCTTCTTTGCTTTGTGCATTTTTTTCCTCTCCCAGTGTTTTCTGAGCTTCTAACAATTCCTTCTTTACATTTTCAGTCACTATCTGCCTCACTTCCTGCCTCACTTCCTGCCTCCTGTTTTCCCCTTTTTTCCTGGTGAAGTACCTGCTAAACTTCCAGTAATGCCAGATAGTTGCTGTGCTATTGGATGCAGCAATTGAGATTTATTTACAGCAGCCAGAAGGGCATAGAGTATTGCACCAACATGTGAACACACCTCTCCTAACCCCGCCTTACAGGCCAAATTGCACCAAATTGCCCATAAGGGTAGTGAGTCAGCCATGTGATGCCTTTATAAAACAGTACTGTTAAGTTCCACATTGCCTAGCAACATGAGGTGTCATTGACAAACGGACACTACCAGAAATATTACTTTTTGGGGTCTGTTTCATTGTTTAGTAAAGAAAATATATCTTGGTATACCATGTTGAGATAACCAAAGAGAAGTAACCCTGCAGAGGCTTGGGGCCTGTTCCCACATGATGTTTGGGTGATGGTCAACTTGAGTGAAGAGAAAACTTCACCTTGTGACCTGCAGGTCACTGGTTTGAATCTGTGTAAGCACGCTGGCATCTCCTCTCTCTGAGATGCTTGCAAACAGTCTCGGACAAAGAAAAATAACATTTGTGAGACTATTGTGTTTCGATCCATGTGTAGCAGGATGCCCTCTACAGTTGCTGCAGCACGCTGTTGTTAGAGCTCAGATGAGTTTTGGCATGTTCAAAACTTTCTGTATTTTCCTGTCGCAAATCTGTGTTTTAGACTCAGGCTCAGATTCAGACTCTCTCACTTGAGAAAATGTTACTTTGAAAAAGTACTGGATCTCCCATGGTACCAGAACCACACAAACACACGCACACCCACACACACACACACACACACACACACACACACACACACACACACACACACACCCGCCCACACACGCACACGCGCACACGCACGCACACACGCACACACACACGCGCACACACGCGCACACACACGCACACACACACACACACACACACACACACACACACACACATCCTGAGGCTCAGCACCTTCCTGAAACCTTTCCGTCCATCTGTAAAACTTAATGAGAAAAAGCCACAGAATAGAAATATGGAAACAGCCCAGTTCTCCATTTTCCTTTCATCGATTAATAAAAATAAACACAAATAATTTGTTCCACACTGAATTATTAGGAAAGTTGGTACAGACATACTTGTACGCTATCAGTCAAAATGCAATGAATTGTAGTAATTTCCTCTATTGCCTATGTCTGTTTAATGTTGGTCTAGGTCTACATATATACAGAACCAGTACCATTTTCACAGTGTTATCAGATTTTAAATGCAATGATAATTATAATTAGAATCAACATTATACATTTTTTAGATTTTGAGTTTTGTGCAGGTCAGCAGCAGTGCTTAATTGGCCTTAAGTGGCCAGTTGAGGTGGTTCAGGCATCTGACTAGGATGCCTCATGGATGCCTCCTAGGTGAGGTATTTTGGGAATGTCCTAGTGGGAGGAAGCCCCTGGGCAGACCCAGGACTCCCTGGGGGAGAGAACAACTCGGTCTGCCCCTGTAAGAGATGGTTGATAGTTAATGAAGGAAGTCTGGTCTTTTCTGCTCAGACTGCTGCTCCCTTGACAGGAAGTAGAAAATGGATGGATGGGAAAGCTATTGTAAGACCACAATAAAAATAAAATAAAAAATAAAACAATTTACTTGTTTAAGCGCACACACAGAACCCGTTCATTCTACCAGGGGTTGCTCCAAATTAGTGGATCTGAAAGAAGTAGATGCACAGAGTAATCTATTAATCCCAATAACACAGTACAGTGGATTTTATCCATGTTTCTTCTCAGAAGTAGCACTGGAATTCAGATCAGTGGGAAGCAGCTGAAGAAGATCAACATATTCTGACAGAAGATATTGATGGAGACAGTGTGGGGTCTTGGAGGTTAGCAGAGCCATCCATCAGATGGTCTGCATGGTTTGTTCAGATAAATACTGCTTTGTTACAGTCCCCATTGATCATTTTAATTTACCATTAGAGTCTGACTGGTCCATGTGTTAATGTAGATACTGCTACATAGCTGTATGTGACATTCAGTTAAGTAGCAGTACCGCCAAAACAATAAGAAATTTAATAAATAAAGTCCTTTTATTGAAAAACAAATGTTAGCCCTGTATGATGCTCCGTCTTGCAGTATGTTCAATCTTTTGATGTGACATAACTTTAAGCTCTCGCTAAATGTTTCAGTTGCTCTTCACAGTGCTAACCCAAGATTTCTCTCACTGGGTAAAGGCTAAAGTAAATTTCTTAAATAAATATGTGCATTTTTCTGTTTTATCACATAACCAGACGACTGCACATTGTAAATGCACTCCACTTTACTCGCAAAGACAACATCCACTGTTGATAATCAAAATATTTTCAAGCAATGTTTTATTAATTTGTCTAAAAATATTTCATGTGCTGACAGAGGGCCTTTACTCTGTAAAGTGGAAGACAGCATGTTTCACTGTATGTACCAGACACCATCTGGACCAAGTAGGGACACTGTGGCTTTCCTGAGCTGTGGAAAGAAAGAGCCAGACCTCAGCACAGAGAGCAATATGTTAAACAGAGATAAAGTGTAAACACAAGTGGCCACAAGTATATATCTGAAATATAAAATATAAAAGAAAGTATAAAAACCAGAACCAGTAAATGAAAATAATACAAATAACTTGCTTGGTAAACACAAAATATTGTAAAACGTGAAATCAAAGAGAATGCAAAAACGTACCACATCCAGACTGTAGTGGGGAAATAATGAAGCTGAAAGGGGAGGAGATGATAGCCGATTATATCTGAGAAGAGACAGGCATGTGACATGGACACAGATGATGTGAAAAGTTTAATGTAAGAAGTGTCAACATGTGGATGAGGAGGAGGACACTTCTCACATTTCTTACATTTTTCCTTGTTAATCTGGGACTGCTGTCAACACGGTCTTTGCTACCACAGCTGACTGGCAGAACAGAATATGTGTCCCGGTTTACGTTTCATGGATTAATATATGAAATAAACGGCACATGTTACAATTATGGATCAACTGTTTATCTATTCTTAAGAGCCAGGCTAACAAAAACGTGTTTCCTAACCATGGCTTGAATACTTGTTGTAAAGGCTCACCTTTCAGCACATTCACTTCACATTGTTTCTTTTCCTCACCTTTTATTGGGTGTGGTGCTTTCCCTTAATTGCACTCACCTGTCACTGGTTATATAAGGACTGCACTCACCTACAGCTCACTCCATCTTCGCTCCCACATGGGGCGGCAGCTGAGGCGAGTTTCTGGTTGAGTCTCCTTCATGTATTATTTTGAGTTACTGAGTTACTTTATTTCTTTTCAGAGATAGCAGTCCATGTGTGTCTTTCCTTTTGCTCATTATTCAATAAAACGAAAAACCCTGCAAGTGATTACTGACTGTTCATTCTCATCCTGACCGGATGAGCCCATGATGGTAACAATCTCCAACCTCCTCTGAACCTTCCTACAAAACAGTACTACAAAAAGACAAACACTAATTAATAGATAATTACAAGGTTTTATAATTCATCAAAGTCCTGTGTGATCGCTTTATGTGTGCACTCGGTTTAGTCAACTTCATTCTTGCTGTACTTTTTCCTACAACGTTTTTTTTTTGTCATTTTCTGCCCTCATTTTGTGTCGAAATAGGACTGACGGTTGATGTGTGAAGCAGGGAACCCCTTCTCTCTTAGTGGTACAGCTGATATGCTCTGGTAGGACTGCATCTATTATGCATACATATCGCCTGCCGCTACATCTTCATATTTATGATGCTCCAGTCATGTTTGAACTCTCAAAAAAAGCAGATTCACTTAGCAGGAAAGTCAGTTTTCGGATGGAACCAAAGTGTGTTTAATCTTGTGTGTTTCCCTTTCCTTTTTAAAAAAATGAGTGCAGTCATGTGTGGTGGTCCACATCCATCCTTTATCCCAATGCCCATGTTTGTTTATCTCTTTGTTTCTGCCTGCTGAGAGAAGGCAATCATCAGGTTTAAAAAAACACAAAGTGTCACAGCCAGCCGAGATTCAGCTGTGTTCCTCCCTCTGTGCCGACCCTTTCCCCCCACATCCCTCTCTCCGTTGCTGGGGTTACAGCAGGACCTGATGTGGCTCCTTTCCAGTCAGCCTTTGTTCTACAGATGGCCCTGGCCTCGTCGTTTCTCCTCCTGTCGACCTCCTCTTGGTCTTTGTCATGTGCAGCTGCACTTCAGCCCCGATATCTGTCGTTATGCAAATATGAACAGTTGATTAATTAGTGCACACATAAAAGTTCTTTTTCCATATGGGCCGCCTCTTCATTAGTAAACATCTATTTACAGTGCCCCGAAGTGCTTTTACAGTTTATGTGCATGTGTATAGGAAAAGGATGTGGGATTGTGGTGGACATGTCACTGGGTGAGTAACGGGAAGGCACTGCTTGTAAAAGTGGAGTCCACAGAATCTGTTTCTCATTTATAATACAGATACTAGTAGATTCAAAGGGTTAAAAACACTCGGGCTCAAGACAATGGTTGCTTTAATTAAGATATTCAAGGCTGATTTAAAAATGTAGTAATCTGAAAAATGTTTACAGGAGAAAAATAGTAAAGGTCATAAAAATGTATAATTTGTACATAAATCCTGCGTAGCTTGACTAACTAAGGCCTCTCCTGAGATTTATATCTAAAAAACCAAACTTTTTCTACAGTTCCAGGGAGATAACACAGCAGCATCAGTGGCACTGGTGTTGTTGGTGGTAATCAGACAAATAAAAACATTTCCTGAGGATAAGAGAAAACACAAGACGAGATCATGATTATGAGATCAGAGATGAAAATCTTGGGATGACGTGCCAGATATGAGATGTGTCACAGTTTTTTATTTAATTTTAAGTAAAATATTAAATTCACTATTTTCCCCAGAAGCTGCATGAAAGGTGGCTGCTATGCATCCCTTGTAGAAGAACCAAATAGAGCAATTACTCAAATGTAACCAGATTTCCACGACCTCAAGCAGCAAACCTGTTCCTCATGCAAACCGACCCAGTTCTCTCTCACTTGCTCTTTGCTCTTGTTTCCTCGCCTTTCAGTCCAGTTCGAAGAATTCGAGTGCAATTCGCAAGGTAGCCTAATTTCGTAGGTTGATATGGGAGTTGGGGTGGTCCTATATTTAACATGGGGAGTGGAAACCACATTAGAAAGCCCTTCGGCGGTCCCTGAGCTTTTTCTCTGTGGACTGACTGGCCTTTTTAATACAAGACAGCTTCAATGTGGCCTCAATAAGAAGACAGAGTCTACATCCTATCTAATAGGTTTGCATTACGCTCATTAAACACATTTCAGTTATTGTCATACACAGACGTGCCAAAATATAACATTTACCAAATATAACTTTTAACATTTGCAGAAATCCCCTGTCTGTACTGCTTATATTAAATCAGTCAATTTAAAGTTGAGCTTCTAGAAAATAATAATGAAAAATAAATAAAAACAACATCTTCTGTTCAGCAGTCAGATCCTTTACTACATGAATCTATACTACCATACCGAAACATTCTTCTATTAAAAATATTACTTTTAACTTTAAGAATATAATCAACCAAACAGACGTCGTTGTATTTATAGTGAAGCAATGGCCCCAGTCAGAAATACGTTATGGTTCATTATAATGTATTTATTGGACTATAATTGCATAAAAATAAATAAATGTCACCTGACTCAAGGAGCTATCAGTTGTTAGGCAGCTTAATCTGCAAAAATGTGTTTTTTCCTTAATTTATTAACTTTAAATTTATTAACTTTAAATGCTTAATTGATTAAATATCTACACTAAGAAAAGTGTCTGTTACAGTAATTTCCTCTTCTAATGTATAGGTCTAAAATATATTCAGTTGTATTTATATAATCACAAATCAGTCACCTCAAGGTGCCTTACACTGAAGGTAAAGACTTTACTATAATGCAGAGAAAACAATCAGATGAAAAAAACTCCCTTTTAACAGGTAGAAACCTCCGACTGAGCTAAGGCCAGTGAGGGACAGCCATCCATGACTGTGGAAGAGAGCCAAAGATGAATGACACCTAATGATTAAATGCAGAGTCGTGTATGAGCACAAAGTGAATAAGAAGCACTCAGTGCATCATGGGAAACCCCAGGCAGCCTAAGCCTATTGCAAAGTAACTAAGGGAGGATTCAGGGTGACCTGATCCGGCCCTATAAGTGTATGCTTTGTCAAAAAGGAAAGTTTAAACGTAATCTTAAGAGTAGAGCGGGGTTTGTCTCCCCAATCCAAACTGAGAGCTATTTCCACAGAAGAGGAACCTGAAAGCTGAAGGTTTCTGCCTCTGAGAGAAGGGAGGGGATGTTATGAGCATCAAGTTTTACTGCCGTGCTCTCTGTCGCTCTCCCTGGTAACTCACTTCTTCTATGGAAAGGTTAGTCTCTGCAAGTTTCACAGTTTATTTATTTGAAATCCACTTAGGCCCTCAGAGTGGTAATAAAAAAAGACACCATTGGTTGGTTTTACTATATGATTAGTCGTTATATTTAAGGTAGGTCTGTTTCAAATAAGTGTTATGTAAATGGATGTAAAAATACTCTATGCTTCCAGAAAAGCTCAGTGCAAATAGTGTGTGAGGATCTGGGTGGGAGTTTCTACAGATTGTTGATGGGGGAATTTCAGATTAGTCCACATATCTAATGGTCATTTAATTTAATCTGGAGGAAGCAGGTGTTCATGAGCACCAAGCACTGCCATCTTTCACAGTTGCATAGCTTACAATTAGGTCTCTTTCCTCCCTTTGGTTTCTTTCTTCCTTCCACTTGTTGAAATGTTGTCTGAGGCTAAGATGTTCAGGGAGTGAGGGCACAAAAAGAGCTTTAGCATTCCCAAGGTGTTAAAAGAGAGCTCTTAAAATCTTAATGACACTATTTGTATCTGGTGTTTCTTCTGTTCTCAGATACAGTTTGCTAAAGCAGGCAGCTTTCATTCTTTCATGCATTCATCTCATTTTATTTTCAGCTCACATCCACCAACACCCACCCACACCCACATAACAAAGACGCACGTACACAAGTATACAGGCACATACGTGCACAGTGATGTTTGCACAAGTGTTCTCTTATTTCTACATTTATCCCCAAATCCAGAGCAGCTCTTTGTAGAAGTGTGAAACAGCACAATGTCCTCCCCTTCAGGGACTGTCCTCATTTCTTGTAACCTTTTCACGGTCTTTGATCTTTCCAATGACAAAGTGAAATTCTCTCCAATCCCAAGCCTTTCTCTGCTGTACCTGCACCTTATAGATGGTCAAGAAAATATTTGGTAACAGCTATAAATATATAAGCAGGCCACGTGTAACCTAAGTGGACATCCATCTTCATGACCCTTATTTAAAAATGGACAGCAAAAAGCAGCTTGACAAATCTCCAAATAATGAAGGGCAAAATGTGTTTTTGAAGCTTTCTGAGTTTATTTAGCTCGGGCAAGCTTTGGAAACTCTCACATCTACTCCACTGAATGAGAGCCAAGGTATGGAATGTGAAAGGAAGCAGGAGTACAGGGAGAGGGAAAGTCTGCAAATCCAAAAGAGAAACACCCGAGCCATGAGATGAAAGTGATAACCATCGCATCATCACTTTGCCCTGCCGTGAAACTGCTTGGAAAATCTACAATTTCTTAATGGTTAATGGTTAGGTATTTATTTTTGATGGCTAGGGTTAGGGTAAGTGGCTAGGGAAAGCAATATGTCAATTAGATGTCCTCACTAAGATATGAAAACGAGTTGCTTGCCAAAGAAAAATCTGGGCTAAGTAAGTTGATACAGCAGAATATCTGATAACCTGGGATTGAATGTTTTCTGCACGTCAGGAGAAACATGAAGTAAATATTGATTCATTTACTTCTGAGACTTATTGAGACCATATGTAGAATAAAACTGATACTTATGTATTGTTGTGTATGGCATGGTTGAGCCTAATTGCTGTATGTGTCCTTTAGATTGTGTTTTCACATAATAATAATAATAATCATCATCATAATAATAATAATAATAATAATAATCATCATCATCATCATCATCATCATAATAATAATAATAATAATAATAATAATAATCATCATCATCATCATCATCATCATCATCATCATCATCATCATCATCATCATCATAATAATGGTGTTTTTTGTTAGATATGACAGTTATTTTATGGTAATTTTGTGTCTTTTCAAAGCTTTTGTAGTGAAATTGTCTGTAAGGTATTTTGGGTGTAGTCACTTTATTTGAGGTGAGTGCTATACAGTGGCCCAAACTATGATGCAACCTTTGTTGTTTATTTAGTTAATTTATCGGTTTAGTTTAGCATTTAAAGGTACTTATAACGGTGTGTTTGCGTGGTACCGTGAAGGTTGACATATCTGACTCAGTAGTAGGCTGTACCCCTTTAAATGTTAAACATTAAGAAATGAAGCCAATGTACATGTTTATCTCAACGTAGTTCAAAATGACAACATGAAAAAATAGATAAGAGAAGCTGCACTGAGTCTTTGAGTAATTCATGATCAGTTTTAGCAGCTGTGTCAAAGGACTGTTTGATGCAAGTGCTGATTCAAGCAAAGAGTGGGTTTAAAGCTGTGTTTAAAGTTCTGCCTCAGACATACTTGAGTTAAAAACAAACACACAATAATATAAATGAATAGTTTGAATAGTCACCCCCCCCCTCCCCCCCTTTCAGTACCTCGGACAGCAACCACTCAAGTGACACCTGGAAACTGTACACTGAAATTATACAACACTGTCTGAAGCAATAAAAAATGTTATAATTTCTATTTGCTTGTCGTTTTCCTGCCATACTGGATAATGATAACATGAGCTTGCTTGTCAGTCACACACATCCCCTTACTAGAAGTTTCCCAAATGTGGTCAGTTTTAGCAGTGGGGGGAAAAGTCACGTTTCAGATTGCCTTTTGACAATATATAATCAGACCTACCCCAGGACAGTGCTGTGTACTGTACCTGCCCTTTTGACATTCATCATTATTAAGGTCACCTGACCTTGTATCATATGAGCTGAGGTAGGATCTGCGTGTCTCTTAATGTCTTATTAATAATGATTTCTTCGGCACTTGCTTCTTTTTAAGCTTTTCACCAAACATTGAATTTAATTTTATGCTGCTGCTGTTATGTATTCACCACACATCGACCTGACTGAACTACCTCCTGTCTTTCTCATCCCCGCGCTCGCTGATCATCACTTTAACACGTACCATTGGGACTCGGCATTAATTATCTCTCAGATTTCAGACGGGATATCAATCGTTAACCATTTTCCTTGAGCCTAATTTAAATAATATTATCGCCTGCAGAATTAGGTGCAGTACTTTACCAGGACACACCCTAATTTATTTCTGGTGCTGGTGCATCTTTTATGATACTTTCGAGTGGAAATGAAGCTGTGATATATTCATGAGCAGCCTATTTGAAAATATCCCATCTATGGGCAATGACCTTGTTTAAAAGGAGACTGTTTGTACTCGCCAAGTGTGTGTGAGAGAGTCTGTGTGTGTCAGCGCGCGTCTAGAAGACGGGGAGAGGGGTAGAAGAAGGTGGGCACGCCCAAACGATGTGCTGAGTGACGCCCGTCTGTTGCTTTTTCTGTATAAAGGAGCGTCCAACGATTGGAGGAGGAGGGTGAAGTTACCCAGCGCTGGCGCGTCGTGGGCGGGTGGAAGGGCTGTTTATAAACCCAGATCTTTCCTCGTGGGCGGGAAGAGCAACAGTGGGGAGTGAAAGTGAAGCGAGAGAAGAAAGTGAGAGAGACGTAGAGGAGACAAGGCTGTGGTGGCGACGGCTGTGGTTGACCGGGGTCCGCGGAGGGGGCGAGGCGGCCGCCCCTGTATGCGTCTTCAACCGCGCATGGACGACCACCTCAGCCTCCTTCAATCACCCCCGCCAAGCGCAACCAAAACCCGGGGCGACAACCTGGTGAACCACGGATACACCGAGACAGAAGCCGACGTGATGACTGTTGTGGCTTGTGACAACATGCTAGAAGAGTCAGCGGCTCTCCCGGGCCACCACTCTCTGGACCGTTATGAACCGGATCACGAATGCTGCGAGAGGGTGGTCATCAACATCTCAGGGTTACGATTTGAAACGCAGCTAAAGACTCTCTCGCAGTTTCCAGAGACGCTGCTGGGTGACCCCAAGAAGAGGATGAGGTACTTTGATCCCCTCAGGAATGAATACTTTTTCGATCGGAACAGACCCAGCTTTGATGCCATCCTCTATTACTACCAGTCTGGCGGACGCATAAGAAGACCTGTGAATGTGCCCATTGACATTTTTTCTGAGGAGATACGCTTCTACGAGCTGGGCGAGGAGGCTATGGAGAAGTTCAGGGAGGATGAGGGTTTCATAAAGGAGGAGGAGCGACCGTTGCCTGAAAATGAATTTCAAAGACAGGTGTGGCTGCTTTTTGAGTACCCAGAGAGCTCTGGTCCCGCCCGGGGAATCGCAATAGTCTCAGTCTTGGTCATTCTCATCTCCATTGTCATTTTCTGCTTAGAGACATTGCCGGAGTTCAGGGATGAGAACAGGGATCCAATCACCATTGCGCCTGTGATAAATGGCACACTCCCCTATTTCATCAGCCCGTTCTCGGACCCCTTCTTTGTCGTGGAGACGTTGTGTATAATCTGGTTCTCATTCGAGCTGCTAGTGCGCTTCTTTGCATGCCCGAGTAAGGCCACGTTCTCCAAAAATATTATGAACATTATAGACATTGTGGCCATTGTTCCCTATTTCATCACACTGGGCACAGAGCTGGCAGAAAGACAAGGGAACGGACAGCAGGCCATGTCTTTAGCCATTCTGCGCGTAATTAGGCTTGTTCGGGTGTTCCGTATCTTCAAACTGTCGCGTCACTCTAAGGGGCTTCAGATTTTAGGACAGACTCTAAAGGCCAGTATGCGTGAGCTGGGCCTGCTCATCTTCTTCTTATTCATCGGTGTCATCCTCTTCTCCAGTGCTGTCTACTTTGCTGAGGCAGACGACCCAGAATCGGGTTTCAACAGCATCCCGGACGCATTCTGGTGGGCTGTTGTCACCATGACCACAGTGGGCTACGGAGACATGCACCCCGTGACAATTGGGGGAAAGATTGTGGGGTCTTTGTGCGCAATTGCTGGCGTGCTGACTATTGCCCTGCCTGTACCTGTCATCGTCTCCAATTTTAATTATTTCTACCACAGAGAAACGGAGGGCGAGGAGCAGGCACAGTACTTGCACGTGGGCAGCTGTCAGCCTTTAGCAGACACCGAGGAGCTGAGGAAGACTCGCTCTTCTTCTTCACTCAGCAAGAGCGAGTACATGGTGATAGAAGAGCACGGGATAAACAGCACGTTCAAACAGCAGCCCAACTTCCCCACTACCGCTCAGAACAACTCGCAGAATTGTGTGAATATAAACAAAAAGATTTTCACCGACGTGTAGCCATTATTTTAGAGCCATAACATTGAACACAGGACGTGGTGACGAATCAACACACAGCTGGTTCTGCCGTTGCGCACCAGCGTGTGGAAGCAGCTGTAGATCAGAAAGAAAGAAGAAGAAAAAAAAACAGAAAAAAGAAGCGAAAGAACGAAACCTGTACGTTCAGAGATGCTGCTTTGCTGTCCATTCAAAGAATCGGGATTTTTCATTTCAGTGGTATGAATTCATAATTCTGTGTGGTTCCATTCGCGCTTGTAAGAAGATGAAGAGCTCCTTATAAAGTTTTAGGCCTACCATTCTTCTCTGAGTGAGGGGGGTTGACCTGTTGTGAGTCGGGCAATAGTGAGTATATGTTTCACAACAGGTAGACATAGAAGCTGTATAACTGTGACAGATGTGCACAAATGTATAATACTTGAAGGGCACTCACATTGTATTAACATGCGTTATGGGTCGTGATCCGTCCATCATCGGCTATGTATAATATCCAAAATCATTTAAATATGTTTGTGTGTGCGTGTTTAAACACATGTGACGTCTGAAAAACACAGTTCAGCATATAATATCTCAATTAGAGCGTTTTGTGCTATGCCTTTATTGTGCGTTAAAGTCTAGTCCAAATGCTATTCTCTTTAAAAAAAAAACATATATATAAGAATTCCCAACAATTTCTTTGTATGCATTCTCCTGGTTGGCTATTTTAATGGTTAAACGGCGACATGTAAACACAGGGGCCAGCCGACTCCAGTTCTCATTATCGATGCAAGACACACGTGCAGCGAAGAAACACTGAGCTTTTTTTTTGCGCACACAAACAGTGATCAAAGATGGAGCGTGTCTCTTTTCGGATGCCTCGAATATAGCCCACTGTGATGCAGTCTCCATGGCGACGGTCGTTACCTCGGTAACCCCCCCAGTCACCGTTACCATGGCACCTTTGTTTCCACAGTAACCTCCCAGATTGCTTGGAAGCAATATTGAAGATTTTCATCTTAATGGGTTGTCTTCGGTGTGTAAGAAGGATGTTGGGGCACCGTGCTTCGCTGCATAAAAAATAGACGCCCAAACACGCCCACTAACGCTAATCTGCAAGCCCCCCCAGTGACCAGAACAACGACACGAAACAAATCCCACCAAGGAGGTTGTTAATCACAACAGTCCTACAAAACAGCACAGGCTCGACACAGATAGCTCCAAAGCTGTCTGTCAAGAGAGGCCGAAGAAGAGACATGTGAGGAAATTGTGAATGGACTGGGAGCACATTGTCTGGCTGCCCTGAGTGCGCTGCTGTCGGCGTTCAGCAGAGGCTGCTGTTCTCCCACTAAAGCAACTGGTAAGTTCTAAGCGCTGTGGTGCTCGCCTCATTCTGAACGATCACTGTGGCGTAAGTCATAACATAAGACCCGTGCTTTTGTTGTTTGGAGATTTACAATTTACAATTTACTGAATGGAAAGTTCAGGCAGGTCATTTCAATCTAACAAGTTATCATCACGAGACGCACTGACGCTCAATTAACCTGCACTCAGGTTAAAGGCCAGTCAGTTATCTACAAATCCATTTTATATCGTTATTGTAACGTAAGAAGGTTTTTGGCTTTCGTCCTTCATCGAACAGTGTAGTGATGTCATGCATGCATGTATGTGTTTTAATGTTTAGACCCTCGTCAGTCTTTGTGCAGGATTTGTGATCCTCGTGTCTTTCACCTTCGGCTGACGCTGTCTAAGAAATGAGTAAGAACACCGAAGGCGTGCTCACACAGGTTGTGTACTGTGCTGCCCCCTGGTGGCCGTAATCTCCTAATTGAACAGGTGCTTTGTGACCTTTGTCATTTCTCATGGATATGAAGGGGATGTGATATTAGAAAGCAAGAGAAAAAAAGAAGGCTTGTACTTGTAATAACTGAATACATTGTAATTATTTAAAAAGTAAGAAATGGAATCTGTAATGGGGATTTTCTGTTGTTTGCTTGGTCTTAAAAGTCTTAAAATACTCGTGCGTTTTCATGTAACACAGTCCTATCTTTGATACCGTTGCACTGATGATCCTCCAGATTTATGCCCAGTGTCCGCCCTGACTCTGGTCACTTAATTGAAAGCAGAGACGAGAGTGAGGCAGAGATAAAACTTTCGAAAGCCAGGACAAGGGAAATATAATTATTCTTAAACTATTGACTACGCAATTAAATGATTACACAAAATTACATCTTTTGTGTACCTTTCCAGTTAGTGATAATCATGGTAGCTTCATTTGGAGGGACACCCTAAAAGGCAAAGTGGGAGGTGCCTCAGATTAAACCTTTTCGTTGATTGTTTATAAGTTTTCAATTTGATCCCTGGCATTTTTATATTTTTTCAATGGTGAGCTCCATATTGATCATCAGTTGAAAGCCTGCTCATTTCTCATGTTACATAAAATCTCTAGCAGAGGAAAACACTAATAGATCAGAAAGTGAATAAGCAGAAATGGGAGCCACTTGTTTTTCACCTAACTGGATTGGCCAGTCTGGAAGCCTTTATTACCCGGGCCTCTAATAATCCACACGATTGTTAGAGACATTGCACACTGCAGTGCACTCATCCTTTCAATTTTTGTTCACTTCTGCTAATTTCAAGTCGACTCAGGTCACTTGAGAGTTACAATCATGTCTGTCAGACTTTAATTTCCTGTCCTTAACGCTCTCCTCACTAAGACGTTATTCAGAGTTACACAGTTCTTGCCCGACTGTTAATGAGACAAAAGAAGGAAGAGAAGTAGCTTTGCTTTTGCAGAGACCACAAAACTAATAGTTTTGCTTTTCCTTCCCCATTTTGTGTTTTTCTCTCTTAGGTGAACTCTTTCTCTGCTCAGACCTCCTGGAACCCCCAACGAAACCAGTTAGACTGCCTCCCATTTAGGTAAACAAACTAAATTGATTTGATACAGGTGCTAATTACTTAGAAAAGCTGAGTCATTTTGAAGGCATTTAGATTAGCCATTAGCCTGCAGTGACCTTATTTTTCCATTTAGGGGCGATGCGACTCCGGTCTTCCTGTTGGGCCAGATTGGCCAAGTTAGCAATTGAGACAGAAATCTCTCTGGATTAATTCTTCCCGCCCTGCCTTCTTGCTCATGCTGGTGCCCTTGAACCTGAATTAACAAGTTGTGCCTATTAATCACCCTGCCACGCCCCTCCAGCGAACCACAGCTCATTCCAAAATGCAACAACATGCAGTTTTGAAAAGCTTATAATGGACACTCAACATCCAGTTTTGTAGCTGCAGTTTTGTAGCTGCTTCCGCGCTGAGGCTAAAGCACTGTGAATGGAACCATCGCAGGGTCAGAAGTTGTTGAGACAGTGACAGGATTCAGCTGCAATGGACTTTTTCACCACATGCTTTCTATATAAAATTCAAAAGGATAGATGCAGAAAACAAGACAGCAATTTTGCAAAGCACTTTCGCGTTACTGGAATATCAAGGATTTTTGCATTCTGTATTCACCTTTCCAGGAGGAGATGTTCATCATGGACAACAGCTGACCAACATTAAGACAGAAGTGGCAAAAACCAAGGCTATCCACAATTTACTGCTATAAAACTGTGATACAAATTCAACGACTGTTAGTCATTTGCCTTTGTTAGTTCTATGTGTTGTGTATTTGTAATATGTGAGACAAACGCATATGTACATGTGCTGGTCGCTGCTATTCCATTGACATATACTGTACGTGGAGGAAAATACAAAGGCGTTTATGCAGACACAAACACAGACACATGCAGCACATACACATGCCTTTGGACGGCTTTCTCCTTCCCAGAGTGCACTCTTGATTTATGGGAAAGGGCAAAATGTTGTCATGGGGCGGCTTGTTTGTTCTGTGTTATTTTTGTGCTGTCTTAAACATGACCCATGTAAAGAGAGTCTGAAAGTAGCCAAATTGTAAAGGAAAATGCACTCATTTACAGTTGCAAGGCAAAGTTTTAGTGCCACTTACTGATATATAATGTTGGATCATTTTCCTCAATAAATCAGTGAACAAGTTTCATACTTTTTGTTGGTCTGTTTAACTAGCTTTTAGGTAGAAATATAGACACTCTGAAAAGTTTCAGAAAACCTTCCTGCAGCTACGTCCAGAGGGATGTCTGGATTCAATACATTTCCAAAGTACATTTCCACTTTTAAGTTAACTAGAAGGGAGACTAACAACCTGTGTTTAGTATCCCTCTGCCTTTCTCTCACTCTAAATTGTTCAATAAAAGAAACCTATTAAATTTGCAGTTAAGCGTTAATAGAATGAAAATACATGAAATGTTTTATAGCTGGGCAAAGAATTAGTGACTGCCTTACCTGTGCAACATGTAATGCAATTAAGTACATGATATAAAATGGTTTAATCCTTCAGTACTGCAATATTCAATCATTTCATGGGTTTTTCTGGATTCTGCTGTGTGCAGAAATGCTGTTGGCACACAGGATGTGCCACTGTTTAACAAGTGTTTCCCGTGAAAAGCCTTGCAACGTGACAGTCTTTTAATAGTGAAAAACAGTGCTGGCCCAGAGTCCTTTGGTTACAGGAAAACACTAACACAACAGAAGAAAGAACAAAGAGAGCTCTCTGTAGCAGCAGGACCAGACAGGAAGCTTATGACGGAGTACTCCATCAATGAACTAGAAGGGCAATATTGAAAATAAAAGAGACGTCTCTCTGACAGATTTAGAAAGAAACATTTGGTGATTCCTAAATGTAATTCTACGTCAGACGTTTGGATGCCCCCTGGTTTGTCTGGTTGCACCTTAAAGAGCACTGAGCTGTGTCAGAGCACAGTGGAAAACTTCATGTCATCTCCCAGGCGAAGAGGTAAATATTAACATTGTAACAAAGGTTTGCAGCAATCATGCTGTCATGCTGTGTATGAGAAAGTGTGCTTTATTGCTGCGACGAGCCTGCCAGTTCACTAACCACTCTGCCATCTCTCTTGGCAAAAGTATGGCTGAAAGAATCAAACCACTATATCTTTGGTTGTCCCCTCTTACATGCGCAGCAAATCCCCCCCACAGTCTATTTGTGTCTGTTTTCATTCTTTTGCTTGTCTGTTCCTTCAGTATCAAACATAGGAGAAGGCACAATGTGGCAGCCGATCACAAAAATGATGTCATCAGACCTCACACTAGCCACAGGGCTAATGCACAACAACTCTCCATAGTAACAGGGGAGGGCTGCTGGTGGCAGATTCAGCCCTCTGCAGGTGTATTTCAGAGCTAATCTCTTGAGCTGTTGGTGTTACTGTAAACTGTGCACAGGGAAAGGTAGAGGCTAGCAAAGTCTAATTTTGTGTATCAGTGTGTTTATTAGAATTGTACACTGTGTAGACTGGGTTTCACCATGCACGGACTCGATGTGAACAGCAAGTTTAAGTTGAAACAATTTCAATATTGTGAGCCAACATCATCCCAGCACACACATAGTATAAAACCTTCACAATCAAAATGCCAACAGATCTTGAAGGGAGATGATGGAATGTCCCTTTGGATGTTTCTGGTCACCTGTGATCAGAGGAAAAAAGTCGTAGACACAAAATTGACATAAATTTTCCAAGGTTAATATTATCACAAGAGACACTGCACTTTGGGGCAAATTTTAATCCATAATTTGTTCCCTTTTGAGTCTTTTTTGGCTTCTACTAACACTTTAGGGGAAAGTCTGGATCATTAGCTGCAAAATGCTCCTCGCTTAATAAATATGAAGCAACTGAAACAGCTGCATACTGTGGCCCAAACCAATGCTTTCAGGGATGGGAATAGAGAAGCTGAGGCCCAGAAAGTCTACAGAGCCCTCATTACAAGTAAATCCCCTCCATACAGCCTTCACACATCATCTTTCTCACTTCATTTGGTTTTCATAATTTGAATTTTCAATTTTCGTCTGTTGTTTTTGAGAAACAGCACGACTTTAAGACATGAGCGGAAAATATATGGCCTGCATTTGTATAGCGCTTTTCTAGTCCATAGGACCCCAAAGCGCTTTACACTACATTCAGTCATTCACACACACATTCACACACACTGGCAAGCTAAATTGTAGCCACAGCTGCCCTGGGGCGCACTGACAGAGGCGAGGCTCCCGGACACAGGCGCCACCGGGCCCTCTGACCACCACCAGTAGGCAAACATGGGGTTAGTATTGCCCAAGGATATTTGACATGCAGCCAGGAGGCAGCCTGGGATCGAACCACCAACCTTCTGAATAGTGGCTGACCTGCTCTGCCACCTGAGCTACAGCCACCCCAAAAATATAATCAAATAACTCCACAGAATAAAATTCTATGTCCACAGAGTGCCAGGACTTATCAATTATCAACACATGGGTAAGCTTTTTTAATCATTCCCATTGCATACTTTGGTATATTTGAATGTTATTCTCTAAAATATATGCTTATGCTTTCGACCCGAGGCGAGATCAGTTTGTTGATGATTAAATTTTTAATTTTATGTTAATTTAAACCATTTTTTATTTATTGGCTGCTTGACATCTTCTAACAGTACCAACAGCTAATTGTTATTTTTAATCATGATTACATTTTGTCTTAAAATCAGAGTCCAGATTAGAGTGAACACACTAATGTTCTAAAGGAAGGTGTCGACTGATTTCAGCTTCAAAATTCTTCATAAAAGAACTTTCACAATAAACTCGTGACTTTCTTAACATAAAGTATAATAAAGCATTTTATGCCCTGGTCATGTGACACAGTACACACGCCTCTTGTTGTTTTTTCCTCTAGTGACTCCCAGTTGTGTGATATTTCCATGTTCACTTGCAGAGCTACAGTCTTGGCACTGCAGGAAACGATGGTTGCTAAGGATGATGATGCTGTTGCTAGTGCTTCCACTAAAATCAGATTATTTCTTACTGCTGATTGGCTGATCAGTACCAGTTTCCAGCCGCAGGCGTAGCAGAGAACACAGGACTCCCTGTCCAGTTCTGTATACAAATGCAAAGAAAGAAATACCTTAGAAATACAAATATACACAGTCTGACACATGCGGGCCTGCAAGAAGATTTAGATTAAGCAAGAGCAGGATGTTCATTTGCAATCTTTTGCTGCCAAAACAAAGAGACAAATGGTAGAGAGGCTGACAGTTTAACACAGAGACACAAAGACGCTCCTGCATTCTGCTGCATGACTCATCACTGTCACCGTGACCTTTATCTGCTGCCCTCTCCACCTCTGTTCTTCCATCCCTCCCCTTCGTTTTCATTTTCTGCACCCCTCATTTCTGCATTTCCTGATGGCCTTTTTTCCATCCTCCCTAATCTAGTGTCTTCTGATCCATAAATATAAGCTCTTCCTGACACAATTTCCACCATTTCTCTGGTGTCTTTCCCAATAGTTGTTTTTCCACAACTCTTAGTAATATAATACAAATATACACAGACAGACTACAGGCAGACTGGTGCTTGATGCTTGTGGCTGACAGACTATGGTTTGTATACATTAACTGTTCATTTAGCTGAATTGTCCAGACAGAGAGCACTTAACTGCTGCCCACAGTTTCAGAAATTCCTTAGGGAAAATGAATGTTCAGTGGACGTGTCAGGCCACCAAGAGCCTCCTTGCAAAGGTGATGTTTTTAATATGTTGCTTATAGATTCAGCAGCACATATCTAGTGATACAGAATACATGCCATTTGTATACTCCTCTCTTTGCTAAACCACACCCTCCAGATCAGCAAGATCATTGATTTTCTCTTGTTTTCTAAGGTGGAGAAAACAACGGAAAGTGAAACCACATCTAGAATCAATACCGGAGCACTCTGCTCTGGAGGTAAGGACATATCTCATCGTGAAAACCGGTTGCTTTCAACAGACAGGTATAGAACTTGCAAGGTCATTTTCTAAATATAGAGAGAGACCCCAGGGGGAGACATGCAGAGAACGTGAAGAGTGGGTGGAGAAAATGAGAGGAAAAGGAGGGATGAATGGCCAGAATAAGCTGATGAACTCCTTGGTGTGTCATACAGGAGCCGAGTTCTGCAACAAAGATTAGTTTATTTTTGTTCTCCATTTACATTAACTGCAGTTTCATTAGATGTAAATTCAGAAACATATTCATATTCATTTATACATGTATAAAGAAATGGGTGTGTTTTTGCACTTGGATTTTTGTGGGCTTGAAGCCACAAAGAAACAGGGAGTCAGTATGTTAAGGAATGTACGGATAACAACAGCTCATCACTGCACGTGTGAGTGTGCTGCATCTAGTAAGATATCACCTGCTGCAGCACCAGCAGAGGTCACACAGGACAAAGCTCCTCCCTGCAGTCATCTGTCATAACTTAGATAAACAACCTCTCTCCCTCACTCAGTCTCGTTCTCAATATATGTATATATATGTATATATATGTATATATATATATATATATATATATATAATATAATATACATATATATATATATATATATATATATATATATATATGTATGTATGTGTGTATTGGTACCCTGGTTTCATCTGAAGTATTACACGATGCCTGTGTGCTATGAAAGTGTGAATTTGACGTATGTCAGACACACTGTAGAGTTACAAAGAGTTTTTAGTTTATGTACAGTGAGTGATCACATTTTATTCACCTAAGTGCTTTACAATACAAAAGAAAAACACGACGTTTCCATCCACACATATGCAGATTAGTCACATGCAATAACACAATAATAAACTCTCCCTCATCCACGGTTCCAGAGATCAGCAGCAACTGAATGTTACAGCTGATGCATGTCTGAAGTTGCTTGCGAGAATAAAGTCATCCTGCGATGGGAGCAGAAGCAGAGTCCTGTGTATATCGCCTGTGCTGAGTTTTGACAGAGTTGACAGTTCAGTATGTTCAGTGTATCAGACTGCTTTGTCAGTGCTTTAGAATATCTGCAGTATGCCCTGCATATATGTAAAAAAAAATCCTGAATCATTGTGTAGTAGGTTTCCAACCTATGATAAAAGATGACTCATCCCTGCCCTGACTGTTGTAACTTATACAGCTCTACATACAACAGTAATTAACAGTGGGATTCCAATAAGACTTCAGTTAGCTGATGATTTTTTTATTTGGTTAAAGAAATAAAACACTTTTGAAAAAATGTATTCATGGTTTAGAACAGTGAATTCTAACATGAAAAACTGATGTTGGATCTTAAAACAAAAACACCAAACAGCTGCAACAATTAAATAAACCTCACGTCACTGTGACCCTTTCTGAATCCCATATTCTATAACATGCTCTAAGTGCACTCTTCCTCATCCCGTGAGTGAAAGTGTGTTTAGATAATTGCTTTCAACATGGTGGTGGAAGATGAATCATTGTTCTACTGACACCCAGCGCGGGATATTGGAAGCTGGGCTTGCTCCTGCATTTAGAAATGGGCTGTGTTCATTTACATTCACAAACAACTGAAGATTTAAGAGTTCCAGGGCATTTATCAGTAGAACCTGATAACACCAGAGTGGCAAATACAGTGCAGTACCATAAAAAGTATTTGTTCCCTTCCTGATGTCTTATGGTTTGTATTTATCACACTTGCTTCATCATGCTTCAGATCATCAAATAAATTTAGATAAATGCCGTTTGCACATGTAGTTATTAAAATGATTATTTCATTTCGGGGAAGAGGAACGGGCCAAACCTAGCTGTGCTGTTTAAATCCAAACTATAAACCAAGTCAGCTTGAGCCTCATGGCATTAACTGATGCCTGGACATTCTCCTTCAGGATTTTCTGATAGAGAGCAGAATTCATGGTTACATCATTTAGAGCAAGTCGTCCAGGTCCTGAAGCAGCAAAGGAGCCCCAGATCATCATGTGTCTGTGAAGGTTCTCAGTCATCCAGGTCATCGTAGTCAAAGGAGGCACAGATAAGAAGACCAGACACCAGCGAGGGAGGATAAGAAGGACAGACGCAACAACATTGTCATCCCCTATGTAGCCGGTGTATCAGAGAAACTCAGGAGAGTTTTCTCCAAGCACGACATCCCAGTGTATTTCAGACCCAGCAACACGCTCAGACAGAAACTGGTTCACCCGAAAGACAAAACGCCAAAACACAACTTAACAATGTGGTGTATGCTGTACAGTGCAGCGAGGAATGCCAGACCTCTACATTGGAGAGACCAAACAGCCACTTCACAAGCGCATGGCACAACATAGAAGAGCCACCTCCACAGGACAAGACTCAGCAGTCCATCTGCATCTTAAGGATAAAGGACACTCTTTCGAGGATGCCAATGTTCACATTTTGGACAGAGAGGACAGATGGTTTGAAAGAGGAGTGAAAGAAGCCATCTATGTCCACTGTGAGCGACCATCTTTGAACAGAGGCGGGGGTTTACGACACCAACTCTCTGCCATCTATAATCCAGTTTTGAGATCCCTTCCCAGACGCCTTAACGCCCACTCACATCCTGGGCCATCTGACCTCAGGAAATCACATGATAAGGTGGGGCCAGGTTTCACAATGAAGCTCACCCGAAACTCTGGCTGATTGGGACCCACACCCAGTTTCACACCTTGGCTCAGGCGATTAGAGGATCATCAGGGGGTCCTTTTGTCCCTCTGTGGGGGGAAACTCCCACTAGGTTTAAATCTGGGACTCTCCACCATTTGACCTTAGAACTGAAGAAGCTTCTCGGATGAGAGGTGAAACGTCTTCAAGCAACTTAAAGAAGTCCAGACGCTTTTCTTTCGCAAGCTCCTTTGACCAGATCATCATGCTACCACCACCATGTCTGACTGTTGGTATGATGTTGTTCTTATGAAATGCTGTGTTGGTTTGGGGACTCAAACCTTCCAAAAAGTTCAACTCTTGTCTTGTCAGTTCACAAAATATTTCACCAAAAGTCTCGGGGTTCACCATGACGTTATTTGGTGAATGCAAGACGAGCCTTGGTGTTCTCAGTGGTTTTAACTATGTAGCTCTCCCATGGATGCCACTTTTGCCCAGTTCCTGTCCAATTTTTGAAACATGAAGGCTGTCCTTAACTCATGCAAGTGAACCCTGCAGTTTTTTTAGATGTTGTTCTCAGTTCTTTGGTGACCTCCCAGGTCATTGATTTACTCTTGGAGTAACTTTGGTATGCTGGCCACTCCTGGGAAGGTTCCAGGATATCTCCATTTGTGGGTAATGGCTCTCACCAGTGGTTTACTGGAGTCTCAAAGCCTTGGAAATGGCTTTGTAACCCAAAGTGATAGATGTCAGTGACTTTGTTTCTCATCTGTTCCTGAGTTTCTTTAGATTGTGGTGATTCAATTTGAGATCTTTTAGCCTCTTTCACTTTGTCAGACATGTTCTATGTAAGGGTTTCTCGATTGTGCAGGTCTGGCAGTAATCAGGCCTGGATATGGCAAGTGAATTTGAACTCAACTTTTCAACAAATGAGCTTAATCACAGTTGATAACGAGGTGGGCAATTACTATTTTAAATAGGGCCAGTCAGGTTTGGACAGGTTTTTTCCTTAATAAATAGAATAATTTTTAAAAATGTAATCTTTTAAAATATCATCTCTCTCTCTCTCTCTCTCACACACACACACAACACACACACACACACACACACACACACACACACACACACACACACACACACACACACACAAAGCGATCAGGACAGGGGTGTTTCTATGTCATACATATAAAGATTAACTATTATAATCATTAGAGAGACATGAATTCCAAAACTATTCAAGACCGTCAAAAATAACTTTGAACACCTGGGATTTTGTTGTTTTGTGCATTAGCTCTTTAAACGTGTAATTTCCCCTACAATTCTCCCTCACTGTTGTTCACGGTGTTTTTGTGCCTCTCTTAAGCCCAATTCTAATTTGTTATGTGGATATATATCCACATCGGAAACACAACAGAAGCCAAGTCATTAACAACATTTTATCGCTCAAATTTTTTCGGACATTCTCTGCCTCTAAGGGTTTTTTTCTTCTTCTTCTTCTTCTTCCCCTTAATCTCTTCTGAGCAGCGCGGGTTTTGCTTAGAAACGCTTCCACTCTCTAGTGGGCGATGCTTCCTCTTTAATGTGGAAGAGTGAGGACAGGAGTGTCGGGGGTGGGGAGCGCAAAGGGATGGGGCGAGGCGCACAAGAAGCTTTTAGTATGCGCTGCAATGCCTAACTGCAGCCCACGCATCTCTACTATGGTGAATTATGGTGAAATATGAGAAACACGGGAAGAGCCGGCAGCTCAAAAACAGTTAGACGTGATGAGATGACACAGCCGCTGGACTGATTAGTCAAATAGGGGAAGAAGGGCACATATGAAGAAATAGACGAACGACCTCAAGACACCTTTTGAGAAGAGAAAAACTGGATTTAACAAAACATTAATAGGCTACATGCGTCTGCACAACAACAAGACAATCGCGGTGAATTCCTGCATGCCATTAGCCTATCTGAAATAATGCTGCCTGTACTCGGACAGATAATGCTATGCTGCTTTGTTTAGTGCATGGAGACTGTTGTGGATTTCCATGATCCGCACAGGATAGGGCTGCAAATGGCTTGAGCATGTCTGGCACCTGCCCCTCCAAACTAACTCGCGCTTGCAGTCAACTACAACATTTCCATTTAATGTCTGAAATGCATGAACTTGGCTGCTTGGACTCACATTTATTAGCAATAGCTTATTTCGCCATCAGAGGGTTGGTTTCATCCATGGAGTTGTGAATGCATTCTGTTTCTTAGTAATGTGCATCACTGGTGTAGTCATATGGATTTTCCCCATCCGAAAAAAAGGATGGTGATATTTACGTTGAAATAATTAAAAAAGTAACATTTTTTTAAACAACTTAGGAATCAAACAGGTGATTCCGCGTTATTTCTTAAATCTCCTCGGCGGCTTTCAGAGTATCTTTTCTTCAGTAAGTCCACTGATGCCAGGCAACAAGGCTGTCGTTGTTTTTGTTTTGGGCGACGGCAGTGTCATGTTAAATTTAACTAATGTCAGGATTTTAAGTGTGTTTATGTGCAAACCACTTGCCCCCACCGTCGTCCCCGACCAGCTTCAGCCTGTAGCGTAGCTGCATCTCGGCATGTGCCCGCTGGTCACTGAAGCGATGGAGGTAACTCCTGCATCCTCACACCTTGTCCCCTCTCCCATTCCCACTGCCGCCTTGCTGCAGCGCCAGAGCTTCGGATGATATATGAGTGACAGGAAGGAGCTGCTTGGACCGAGGGGAGTGACTCAGGACCGGGCACTCTGCTTAAGATTTACCAGCAGAGGACAGAGACTGTAAACAAGCCCAATACGTGCCTGTGAAAAGTAGCAGGTAGGGGCTTTTGATTGATTGATTTTTTCAGACCTTATTTTAAAAATCAAAAGCTGAAAAAAGTTTTTTGTTTTTTTTGTGCACCACCGTTGCTTTTGTGCAGCTGCTAATGAACAGAACAGATGTGTGTTATGTCAAACACGTGAATTAACAAATCTCCCAAAATCTTCTCTACTGAAAAAACTACGAAGTTTATTAATTTAGGTAAGATTTGTTTTTCAGCATTGGTAGGAAATGCTGGTAACACCAGATTTATAGAGGAAACTCATCTCAGAGACTGTGGAGCACTGAGCTCATAATCAGATTTGTTGGTTGTAATTGCACCCTGTGAGAGTGGATACTGTATTACTGGCCTGCATATTGATCCTGCAGTGTGCTCATATGAGGGAGAACTCATAACCTAATACACAGACACAATGGAGCCAGCGCTCGCAAATGGTTCTGCCCCCACCAACTTGTTATTTTCAAATGCTCTGCTTTCAAGGCTTTGAAGTAACATGGCCTTTCTGGGAAATAACAGCAGCTGAAAAATGTTTGGTTTAAAAATTGACAAAATAAGTGGATCATAAATGTTTGCCAGTGAATACAAGTTTCTGAACAAGTTATTCGTTTAAAGTCCCATAAAAAGTAGAGCATGAAGCATGTGCTGATCACATTAATATTAAACCTACCTCTGCTTTCTGTCTGTTCCTTTTAGCAGGCAAATCTGCCTGACTGTACAAGTGTGTGGAGCCTTTACCTACTTGTGGCCCAGCGTGGCCCCGCCCGGTCTGAAAGCTGCAGGTCCCATCTTCTTCCATCATGACGGTCGCTACCAGCGACCCTGCGGATGAAGCAGCAGCACATCCAGGTCAGTCTCATGACCATTACGACTCGGATCCGGATCATGAATGCTGCGAGAGGGTTGTCATTAACATCTCAGGCTTGCGCTTTGAGACACAGCTGAAGACACTTTCCCAGTTTCCAGAGACACTGCTAGGTGATCCTAAAAAAAGGATGAGGTATTTTGATCCGCTCCGGAATGAATACTTCTTTGATCGGAATCGACCAAGTTTTGACGCTATTCTGTATTATTACCAGTCTGGAGGGAGACTGCGCCGGCCTGTTAACGTGACTCTTGACATTTTTTCTGAGGAGATCCGATTTTATGAATTGGGTGAAGAGGCTATGGAAATCTTCAGGGAGGATGAAGGTTTTATAAGGGAAGAGGAGCGGCCTCTGCCAGAAAACGAGTTCCAGAGACAAGTGTGGCTTCTGTTTGAATATCCAGAGAGCTCAGGACCAGCTCGCATCATTGCCATAATCTCTGTCATGGTGATTCTTATCTCTATTGTCAGTTTCTGTCTGGAGACACTGCCACTTAATCGAAACGAAGATGAGATGTATAACTCACTCCAGTCCACATACAACACCACCACTCCATCTGCAAGCTTTTATTTTACAGATCCTTTCTTCATTGTTGAGACGCTTTGCATCATCTGGTTCTCTTTTGAGTTCCTAGTTAGGTTCTTCGCCTGTCCCAGCAAAACTGGATTTTTTGGCAACATCATGAACATCATTGATATTGTGGCAATCATCCCGTACTTCATCACCCTCGGCACAGAACTAGCAGAGCGGCCAGAGGATGGCCAGGCAGGCCAGCAAGCCATGTCGTTGGCTATTCTCCGTGTCATCCGTCTAGTTAGGGTATTTCGTATCTTCAAACTCTCACGTCATTCCAAGGGACTCCAGATCTTAGGGCAGACACTGAAGGCCAGCATGCGTGAGCTGGGCCTCCTCATCTTCTTCCTGTTCATTGGTGTCATCCTCTTCTCTAGTGCGGTCTACTTTGCAGAAGCAGACGAGCCAGTTTCTCAGTTCAGCAGCATCCCCGAGGCCTTTTGGTGGGCAGTGGTTTCCATGACAACCGTAGGCTACGGAGACATGGTCCCAACAACTATTGGGGGGAAGATTGTGGGGTCTCTCTGTGCAATTGCCGGTGTGCTGACTATTGCACTGCCTGTACCGGTCATTGTATCAAACTTCAACTACTTCTACCACAGAGAGACAGAAGGTGAGGAGCAGGCACAGTATCTGAATATGCCAAGTGTGCCTAAAGCCAGCTCAGCTGACGAGCTGAAGAAGAGCGGTCGGAGCGGCAGCGGATCCACTCTCAGTAAGTCTGACTATGTGGAAATCCAAGAGGCAGTGAACCACAGTATGGAGGACTTCAGATCAGAGGCCAGGAAAACAGGAAACTGCACCCTGGCCAACACTAACTATGTAAACATCACCAAGATGCGTACAGATGTATAATGCGAGCTCGGATGATTTACTTCTGCTGGGATCTACAATAACTGTAGTAGGAAGCTAAAGGTCCGCATACTGATAAATGTATGGGGCCCAGAATAAGAGTACAGAGCAGATCAGTGAGATTAACGTGGAGAAAGGGTCAGTAGAGAAGACCACATCCTCTCCCACATCATGTTCATACTATAGAACTGTCAGCTGTCGTATTCACGACATTGTTAGTGTTTGCATGGAGTTAGTCTTACCTGTGAAAGTAGTTATCCTGCCTCCAACAGTAGCAAAATTGTAGCCTAACCATAATAATCAATAATAACAATATAAAAGGACCACAAATTTTTTTTTATCTTCTTTCTCTAATTGCTGCACAAAGGATGCATGATAACAATATTCCAACAATATTACAGACGTGTCATAACTTATAAAACAGGCCACTCGATCAGCATTCATGGGCAGCTTTAATCTGCTGCTCTAACTGCCAAGGTCCAGATACACAGAAAGATCATTTCAACCAGATCACAGCTGTTCTCTCGAGGGAACACCGAATTAAGAAAGAAAGAACGAGAGTGCAGCACCAATATGCTGGTGGCCATGTGCACTAGTATTCATTCCCTTGCTACATCTTGTCTAGTACAAGCTAGCAGAGACAGGTAGATACCAACAGTCTAAATGAGTGCTTTGCTGTAATTCTGTACACCACATTCTTTTCCTGCCATTTCTTCTTGATGAAGTTCAAAATGATTTACAATGTCTATGCAGGGTGCGTGACTCTCTCCACTCGAAGCCTTTTCTTGCCTCTAATTAGTGCAGATTAGCAGGTGAACAGCAGAACACTGAACAGAGTGAATGTCTTAACGTATTCTACTAATGAGTGTTTTTAATATAATTAATTTATGATCAACGTGGTCTTATTACACATATTTTCATGGCCTTAATGTTGAATGAAATACTCTTTTAGTGTTCTGGGTGAGTTTCCAGCCTCTTTGCTGTAACCTTAGACACGCAGTTAAACGTGTTCAGCTTGACATCACTGCCCAAAATAAACGTTGCTGTTCTTGACTTCAAAGCATTCCATGTGTGTAGGAATAGATACAATGATTTTGTGGGCAAATTGCTGACATTCTGTTGCATATATCAACACAGCTTAGGTCTCATGATCAACTGAAATGTATATATGTCATTTTTAAGCTTCAGCTTTAGTGCCAGCATTTGAGTTTACTGCAAGTCTGCTTACGACGTCTTTAGCAGTTAGCTGTTAAAACAGAGTAATCTGACCTAATCAAGCTGCTTCACAGCGTTATCCTTTAATGGCCTCCATCTAAGGCAGACATGAAAAGGGAACATTTGTTTTCCTCTGAAAGTTGTTATGTGCAACCACCTGCTAAATTGGATCTTGGTTTGTAAAAGACATCAATTTTCTTTTGCTAATTTTGTATACATTTTTTTCCGTTTCTGCACCCATTTCAGAAATCATTCCCCTGGCCCAACATATTTAACTAACCAAAACTTATGCAGTTCTGATTTTGCAAAGCTGCATGTCCTCAAAAGTAATCATTGGTGCATGCATTAATATAAGTAATATTTGACAATAAAGAAAGGAAAACGTACTTAATTACATACATGGAAAGTTCTAAGCTAGAGAGGGTAGTGTGTTCATGTGGCAGCTTATTAGCTACCTCCAGCATAGGAGATGAAAGATATCAAACTATGATCCGCCCTGTGGATGCTAACAACATCCCAAACTCTTCACTTTTCTATTTGTTATAGTCTGTTGCCGTCACGACCTAGTATCTATGTATCGTGAAAGCGCACCGTCTGCTCCCAGCTCAGTGGATGCACTGAGATTCATAGCTGATCAGTCAGAGTTTTTGCTCACCCAAGTGTATTTGTAATGCTCCAAGGATCTGTATGAGTGCTGCCATCTCTAACATATAGGTCCATCAACCTCGGTGTGTAATATTTTGTGGGTGAGAGAGCTTATGAGAGAGAAATAGACTCAGACACAAAGAGACTGTGAGAGAAACGTAGAGCTGACGTCACTGCTCTCAAATGCTGCTCCCCTTGTTTCCAGGCTAGAATGACAATGGTGCTCAGCGTTAGCACAGTGTTTACAGCCTATGTACTGCATATATTAAACACATGCACATAGTATATTAAACAAAGCAAACTGAAAGGAAACACTCCGTTGTGATGATGTCCACAGTGCGTGTGGACCTGTGAGATAAGCTACAGTGTCTGCAAAGGCAAGTTACTGAAGACTTAAAATATAAGGAAGTAGAGCAAAGTCTGTGAAGGGAAGTATGATCATTCAAGTGAGACAACACTGCCGCAATTTTCTCCCTTGTATTTTTCTTATGTGTATTTGCATTACTATGAGCTGCTCCTGTGTACAGGAACACCTGCGTATATATGTCACTTCAGGCTTAGGCTGGACGCTGTCTTTGCTGCTCTTCTTAGCAAGCATACAACACCTGAAATGACAACAAACTCTCAGAGAAACCAACAGCGTGGCACATCAGGATCTAAGTCATGGATAACACGGCTTTGCTGTACTGCACAACACGAGTGGACTTGTACACAGACACACATTCATACAAACACTGGGCATTTTAAAACATACAGACAGTGTACACAGATGCTTACCCGTGACATGTAATCTTATGGACATGTCTGGCAGACGCATTTCTGTGACAGACTTCGCTGCCACAACGGACCTAAACCTGCCGATTGTGGGGTTTGCACAACTGCAGCCATGTAAATGTATCTAAGAGTTAGAGCTGCTTTAATTATGTCGTCAAGTACCTAATGCTTTAGAACCAGACTCTGCCATGTGTAGGTTCCTGCGTAATAGAAAATCCATGAAACTGATTTGCTTTGTCAGAAATGATAAAATCCTGTTGTTTTTCACTCTGTTTTTGTATTAATTAGCTGCCGTTGAGCCTCAGAAGTGGATGGACTGAGGTTTGATGCAGACCTTGGTCAAATAAATCCTGTCTCAGTACAAAGTTACTCTCAGAAAACCAGTCGCTCTGCTCTGTCTTCTTCAACTGTTTGACAGGCAAAAACGTGTGTGAATGAAATATAAGATAATCCTCAGCTCATTGACTGTGTTGTTGTCTATACTTACAGCTGTCTATGCTCACTATATGTACAAGGATTTATCTGCTATTGTATGCAAAAGAAGGAACTAAGAATCAAGCTGTATATTATTACACCCAAAGAAATATGGATTTGAATGTCTGTCCTTATCATGTCCTATGAACATAAACTAAAACCAGAAAATATCTATTCAGAGATACTTTCATTATTTAAAATAAATGTATATTATAAAGTTATTATGAATTATACTGGTCTCATTGATAACATCAAGAATATATTTATGCTAACATGCAGCTACTGTTGTGTTTTTCTCATGTGGATTCACACCGTGGTGTCCTATAAGCAGCTGTCACAGAAACGATAGTGAAATCGGCTGTGACATCATTTTGTGTGAGAAAGAAAACAAAACAAAAAGGAAAAAGCTGTAACAGAGCGTATACATCGAGGGAACCGCTACTGGAGCATCTGCTCTCATGTCCATTACATACGGTGTATCAACCCTCACCACCTAAATGGCTTCGTGTCCCGCTTTTCGCCTTAAGTGAATCTTGTGCTCTCTGTGGATTACTGAGAAAGCAAAGTGGCCTATTTATAAAACCAGCAAGGAGGGGAGTGAGCGAGAGAGAGCAAAAGGCCCTTGACTTGTAATTCATCAAAGTGGGACAAGTGCAAACATTTCTCTGAATCAGTACCATTTGGCACTCCCCCTTGTACCTGGTTTGTTTCTCCTCACGTCGCCTTGCTCACTTGTGCTCTTATCACTGCTGCTTGAGTAAGTCTGCCTTCCCCTCTCTATTATTTGGCCCTCGACTTTCATTTGCCACACATTTTCCTCGTGAGTTCATCTGTCTCCCTCTCTGCAGCGCTCTAAACACTAAATGATGCACAGTGGATGATTTGATCCCCCTTCCCAGACATATATCAGTATAATTTTCTCTCTGGACGTCTCAGTAGGCTGGGTCCGGAAAGTCAGGTAAGGACAGCAGTGGGAGGAGGTAACTGATGGTGTTTTCCCACTGATTGATATCTGATTGTATTAAACATCAACTCACCCATATAGCCAATATTCCAGTCATATTGCCCACTAGTGGTTCCTCCTCCCTGCAGGGTTATTGTCTCTTGTCTTTAGTGACGCTTTGGGGCAATTTTAATTACTCTTGATTTAGTGGCCTTGAAAAGTAGTGACATTCATTCACAATATTACCAATATGTTTTTGTAGAGCTAGTCATTTTGATTGACATAAGTGCATTTGCTTTTATGCTGTATGAGGTAATATCTATTAGGCCAAGAGAGTGTCTCATGTGCAGGACATATTTCCCTGATGTACTGTGAGCTGATTTATACCCGAACATGCAGCCCTCTTAATAGCCTGAGTGCATCTTTACATTCACGTGTGTGGAGGAGGGGAGTTTCCTTTTTCATCAGTCCTGTATGAATGGTGAAAGACCCCGTTTTAATAACACTAGGTTTTCTTTTTTCTGTTCACAGGTTTATGATTTAAGCAGCTAGAGGACTGTGTTATGTGAACACTCCATAATCATATTGGGTAAGGAAGACAAAGATAAACGCATAAACCTATAAAAAGGTTAATTAATATGCCAGATATTCGATGGTGGATGGCTGACAGCCTGTCTGTGCTGTAGATGACCTGATGTTATTTATAGCTTTGACATAAAATCTATAGCCAGCTTTCACAATATACCTTTGCTTCCAGTGACCTGTTAATCTTCAGTATTCTCTTTAATTGTTGCAGCTGACTTGCTTTGACACCCATTAATAAATCGATCCACATAACAGAGACACGTGATTGCGGCGAAACAAAGACTCAACTGCTAATGTTCTAACTTCCCTGTCTTACTGAGCTCCATCTGTCTTTCATCTGTCCATCTGTAGTGTTGGATTCCTCCACTACCCCTCCAACCAGAGCTTGATTATAAGGCCATTGTTTAGTTTATCTCTATATCTTTATTTATAGACACACATACTCACAAACCTCATTACAGTAATACTTTGTGTAATCCCCCAGGTGGTGGTTTTGATCTTTCTTTCAGTTCTCCATCTTCATCTTTTCCAGTAAATGTCCCCACCCACACACCAATAAAACACAAGCCACTGAGAACACACTCAGATATCTAAGACTAATTTAATCCAGGATACAAAACGCTGATATGATGATCGAGCATTCTGGGATAAAAGACACATTCACTCAGGGCTTCATGTTCCATTATGTCATATTTCCACATAATAGGAACACAGTGAGACTGGTCACTACTTCAGACAACAAACTGATACATTTACTTTCCTTTTTAACCTCATTTGACTAATAGAACATGGCATCTGCAAATCCTGCTGTTTTCATGATTTCCTCAAGTGTGAAATTTGCAGGCAGTGAGATTGTTTCAAAGTTGGGACGCACATCAACATTCTTGGGTTTGATACATGAACTGAACCCGACTGAAGTGCCTTTCGTTCATGAGCTGTGCGGCTTTCTATTAGTCTGTCTGGCAGACTGGAGTGGGCTGCTTAACCATATGTCTCCTTCATGCGTTATTTTCGTCTGCCCCCTGGTGTCGACAAGGTGGCATGACAGTGTTAACTGAACCAATATCTTATTTTATTTATTTGATGGAATGATTTTATTACTTTCTCTGTTTTAGGTTAATGCATAGAAGACAGACATTTCCCAAAACTAATGTGAAAAAATAGGAGGTTGGACCAGCTTGTATCCCTTTTAAGAATGAAAAAGCACCAGCAGCAGAAAATAAGATCAGAAATACGACTACTACTACTACTACTACTAAGAATAATAAGAATAAGAATAAGAATAAGAATAAGAATAATAAGAATAATAATGCAGTACCAAGAAACTGATACATACATACACATATTTTTTTAGTACTTATGTCGATTTGAGAAATGTTTTTTTGGTTTTGTGTATCTGCCAGTAAGTTGGGGGAGCAAATTATATCTACTTCCTCTTGTCCTCCACCCAGTCATTGCTCACATTTGAGATTCAGCACAGTATTAGAGTCTTAATATATCCTACTTCCATTAATAATTCCTAAGCTCAACAATCATGTCCTGTCCCCTTTCTGGACTTCTTTTTCTTTCTTGTTCTTTTATTTCTGTCTTTCTGCAGCTTTTTTCAACCTTCTCACAGATTCAACTTTGTGTCAGTGAAGAAATTATTTTCTGTCTGTATCTTTTGTTCCGTTCCACTCTTACAACACTGGCAAACAGAAAATTTCAGATATGCATGTGCTGCCATATTTCCATCAAACACACATTAAGAGATTTGGTTAGTGCTCCTTTGTTCTTTATGCACATTTGTGCATCAATCAACTAATATCTGAGTAATTCTTCCATCACTAATCTGCCTCAAACAGAAAATAAGGACTTTAAAACCTCATCATTTAAGGATGTAGCACATTGAAGATATCAGTTAGCCTTCTAAAAGGGTGTCAAACAACTTATTCATCTCATGATAAATTATTTTAATAATATTAGATACAACAGACATGAAATCCTCTTTTTCCCTATGTTTTCCTATCACATCCCATTGTCTCATAAGTGTTGTCTTTGTAGTTGGCTTGCCCTGCTTTGTCTGAGTTATTTTTGTCACACGAATGAAATAAGAGTTGATAGTAACAGCTTTGGGAGGGGAAATAGAAGTGTGAATGAATGAGAGAAGCCCAGTAGCTCAGGCCTGCTGAGACATGTAGCGCAGGATTCCCATAAGAAGAGAGCAATGCTCATGAGTATGAACTGAGATTGTTAAAACAGACTTATCCAGAAATGGCCCCATGATCGACAGGCGACCTGTCCAGGGGGTAACCTACATCTTTCCTTATGATAATTGGGATAGCCTCCAAGTCCCATATGGCTTTGAATAATAATAATTTTTTTAAAAAAAGTTAAGAAAATGGACAGATGGATGTGTGCCTGTGTTGTCTGGATAGCAGTAAGAAAACTATGAGATACATGTTTATATGTTGGAGTAAGTCCAGTCTTCAAACAGAGTAGTGAGGTAAATTATACATTGCTGAATGATGCAGCATAAATCTGAGGGCATATCCTAAGTATTTGCAAATGTAGGCTACATAACACTGAAATCAGGACAAGATTACACTTAGTGAATAGTCAAAATGGATATCTGCTCTCTTCACTTCAGATTTAGAAAGATGTAGATGAGATCGTTACATAACCTAACTGTGGCCAGTCTGCTAATCTAAGTCCATTTAGCAAAAAAATGCATAGGCCACTGACTCAACAATGCCTATGGGAAAATAGACAGGGTTTATCTTTGGGAAAGGATCAGGAGAAGCTATTTTTGGCAACTTAAATGACGAATTTGGGGTTGTAATGCTTCTCTTTGGGTTTATCATATTTGTACTGTTTCCTTAAATGTCCTAATTAACTGTGGTTTTCAATGATTTGTATCCAAAAGGGAGGCGGCCCAGCTGTCTGTTTTCTTTATCACTTCTAGGTCTGGGAGACATTGAAAAAGATTACAAAATCATTCAAAGTGGGGAAATTACAATAAAATAAAAGCATACAATGTATTACAAACATACATTTTATTCATAAATGACTCTGAAACAACTTTTCATTTCTTTTCTTAAATAAACAGATAAGAAACTAGTGTAGGGGAGAAGCAAACGGACACATGTATGGTGGGAAATGTGTTATGATCAAAATTTATGCTGTTGTGATCAAAATGACATCATCATGAATAAATATACTGTGTGAATGGTGTCGTAACAGGTTAAACTGCTGTTACATACAAATAAATGCGTACGGTTTCCCAAAGAGCAGTCCCACTAGTAGCCTACAGGGGGCAGCCTTCATCCTTACAGGGATATCAACCTCACGTGACTGTGTTGATCCCAGACAGTGGCTTCCCCTCCCCAGCCTGAGGCTGTTCGCTGGTCCAGAGGTCAGCCTGTGAAAGTATCTGTGCCAGCCACATCTATTTAAACACTGATGATTAGACATTAGGATTCAGCTCTGCAGTCAGTATATCTTATTCAATCAGCAGGAGTATCTTTTTGACCTGAGTGGCTCATTCAATATGCAAGATGGGGCTTCAGTGAACCTGCAGTAGAACTGTTTTCCAATGAAAAACCACATAAACCCAGGTGCTTCACATTAATCTGGGGTCTGCATCTAAATGGAGCAGAATGTTCATTGGTTTAATTAGTAACACCTGCTTTATGCTTTTATTGTCTAAACGGCTGCTCTGTAAAATGGGTTCCCGGAAATAAAAGGAAATCAGAGTAAGTGGGAATTCCACCTTAAAACATTACTCACATATTTAATTCAATGTCTGATTTATTTTATTTGTTAAGTGTTATTTCAGTACAACAGTCCGCTCAAGACAATTTGAACTAGCAGGAAGAGACACCTCAGGAAATATGAATACTCACCGGCCACCTTTTAGGTACAGCTTAAAGGTAACTTAACCCAATAAATCAGGAAAAAAAACAGTTTTCAATTTTTGGTGAAAAGTGTTTCATGAAAGTGCAGATTTCTGCATTTTGTGAAACTTTAAGCAACAATTTAATTATTTCTGATAAAAAAAGAGTGTATGTATTATATGTCACATGTGTATAATTACTGGGTGGCTGTGGCTATAGTGTAGCTGCCATCATCAGTGTGTGAATGTGTGTGTTAATTGGGGGATGACTGAATGTGTAAAGCGCTTTGGGGTCCTTAGGGACCAAGTAAAGCGCTATACAAATACAGGCCATTTACCATTTTACTGCATTTGGTGTATTTTAACTATCCATTCACTTCCACTTATCCTTTTCAGGGTCGTGGGGAGTCCCAGCTGTCATGTACACCCTAGACAGGTCGCCAGTCATCGCAGGGCTAACACACAAAGACAGACAACCATTCGCACTCACATTCACACCTATGGGCAATTTAGATTGATCAATTAACCTATCCCCACTAACTGCATGTCTTTGGACTGTGGGAGGTACCCGGGGAGAGCCCATGCAAACACGGGGAGAACATGCAAACTGATGGGGGAATTGAACTCAGGATCTTCTTGCATATTACAGCATGTAACACCAGCATATGTGTAAAAACGTGGCTTTCATTTTGCCACTAAATTTGATATTCATGGCACCCTCGTGCCAAAATTTCTAGTGAAATTTTCCTAGGGTGAAATCCTCGGCCCAAAGTGTGACAAGAAAACATCCCACACACCATTATAACACCATTGTCAGCCTGAACTGCAGACACAAGGCAGGTTGAATGTGTTCTTTCATGTTGTTTACACCAAATTCTGACTCTACCATCTCAAATCTAAGGCAGAGATGGAGACTAATCAAATCATGCAGCCTTTATCCAAGCTTTTACTGTTCATTTTTGGTGAGTTTGTGTGAATTATAGCCTCAGTTTCCTCTCCTTAGCTCACAGAACTGGCAACAGCACTGGTGTTACCATTACCTTCCTATCTTGGAAGCAGTCTGTCCATTCTCCTCTGAACTCTGACATCAACAAGGCATTTTTGCCCAGAGAATTGTCGCTCACTGGATATTCTCTCACTTTTTTTTTTACCAATACCTGAAAAACCTAAACCAGCAGATCAGCAGTTTCTAACATACTCAGTCACATAAATGACCTTTCTTCCCTATTTACATGCTCAACTTCAGTTTGAGCAGTTGATCTTAACCATGTCAACACACCTAAAAGCATCAAGTTACTGTTGAAAAAGTGTACAGATAAAGTGGCCAGTGAGTGTATGTGGTTGCCTATTATGGTATTACAAAAAAGGCAGCATGCAGAAACTCACAGTGGCTTTGACAACTTGAGGTTCTTACTTAATACTCCAAGAAACTGCTGCATGCCATGTGTCTCTAAATGTCTGCAAATGTTATTATTTTATCCTAACCAACCCTGCACTGAGCTCCAGCAGGTTTCTGTGTTCCCTCTCTGCCTGCTGCTTTTATAGGGATGCCTAAATTACTCAGGCTCATTCTGTTTCCTTCCTTACCTGCCAGGCAAGAAAGGAAACAGTATGAGTCTGAGTAATTTAGCCATCACTCCGTTTAAGTGGTATGATCGCCAGTCAGTGAACCTGTCAAAAGACTTGCACTATTCTCAACAGTGCATTAATTACTGGCCTACAACATAATTTGAATTATTTACCTTAAGATTGTAATTTAACACAATGCTTAATTTGTGGAGTAGCCTGCTCTTTTTCAAATAGTTCGCAAAAAATCGAATCCATTTTAAAAGCAAAGTGTAACATACGAAATGAGAATCAGACTTCTTCCTTCAGCAATGTAATTAGAAATGAAAATAGAAAGTTATCGTGATGTTGCAGCCAAGAGAGCATAAAATAGATGGGCAGAGGTTGGGGCTTTAATCTGCCTCTCAGTCTCGCTCTCTCCCCCTCTCTCTCCCTCTCTCCTCCCCTTTTGAGATAAAGAGACAGATTTGGTTGGAGGACGCAGAAAAACAAGGATTTTTAGGGAATTGCCCAAATTAAACGGAATCATGCTGTTGTTATATCACTCTCGCATCTGGCCCCTGGATAATTGGCCGGGGCACCTCGGCCGTACGTGCTGTCGGCGCGGTCAGCATGGGGGCTGACAGAAAGCGCATTGTGGTTTTAAGCTGACATTCATCATGCCATCGGCACTGCACGGCCCGGCGCGTCAAACTTTCGCCAACAACGCCCGGAAGTTTGCGCGATCGTCACGGCAATCAAGGTAGGCAACTTTCCTAAAGTTGCACAGCTTCCTTCAGCTTACCATCTATTTCACGGCTGAAGTGCTGAACGATGGCAACGATGGCAACTGGGAAAATGGTTGGTTTTTATTTTATTGTGGTTAAGGAGGGAAACGGAAGAAACTTTGAAAACAGTGGCTCACATTACGTCAAGACTGAGCGACTCACGTCCTATAACGTGACATTATAATTTCCCCATATTTTAGAGATGCTATTTAGAGTCTTTTACTTTTGCAGCCATAGAGCTAAAAGCCTGCTTCTTAAAAACAAAAAGTAAGCAATAACTTCAATTTGTAAATGATTTAGATCCATTAGCTCCATTTATTGGTGCATTGATGCCCCCCCGCCAAGGAATGTGAAGTAGGCTATAGATGATCTGATCGTTTGAGTAATTTCAGCTTCATTAAATTCACTCTTGTATTAATAATTTTATTAATTATCAATATTATATTGATTTATGTCTCCCCATATTTAGCATCTGTGTTTTTGAAACTTTCAACTAGTGGCTAAAGCTAAAGCCATGAGCTCTGCACAGGTGTCCTTAGCACTTTCTTCTGAATGCCAACAAAATGATATTATTTACTCGATTAATCAGAATCAACATACTTTAGTAATCCCCAAGGAAACTACGTGGAATCGTGTTCCACTTGAGCTCATATATAAGAGATTGTAGAAACAATGCATACATGGACTTAGTCTCTCGTTGCTTGAAAAGAGTCTCCATGGATGAAAAATTGTACAGTGTGTCATATGGTCATTTCAGAAATACAGGTGAAAACATGCACAGTGTATTTTGTATGTGTGCGTATGTGTTTAAGCCTGCATGTGGATGTGTGTTGCTTGTTTGTATGCCACCTGAGATTAGTGGTATGTAATAGAGTCAGACCAGATGGCCATATTTTCTCTGTCTGGATTTGCCACAAAAAAAGCTTCTGAAAAATAATTCAATATTTCTGTAACTGAAACAGGCTTAATCCACACAGTGGAGGGAAAGTGCCAGGCCATGGGGAAGGCAGGAGGTAGGTAGGTCATGAGGATAACAAGGGGGCATTAAAAACATAAGCTTGAGAAACATTTAACTTTTGAAAGGGTATTTATGAGCTCTTGCAGCCATGGCTCAACATCGCTCATGGAAGAGGGGCCACACGCTTTTCTGTATTGGTTGAGAAAGATCTGTATTGTCTTTGGGACATCTTAAAATAGCTTTAGTAGGAAGAACCCCACATAGTATAAGTTTGTTTTTATTGTTGCTGGTGGTTGCTTGTTGTTTCCTTTTGTATGCTTGGATTCCTATCATTGAATTCTGCTGACTTTATTGTGTAGATTGGCATACAAAATGTGAATTGCTGTTATACTTCTTAGTGTTTGAGAGAAAGAAACTGTAAATGATCTGTGATATATCACAGTTAAACATTTGAATCTGTTCATCTGAATGAATGTCAACAGTGTGCACTGTTAGACTCATGTAATTGCCTCCACAGATACCGTGCCTACTATTTTGCATTAAGATGCTCCACAGGAAGTTTTTAATTTACTAGGAATTCATTTTGGCTGTTGCTGTTGTTATATGTGTGTCTTGTCTAAATGCCAAGGGAGGATTTTAGTCCCAGCTGTTGTGCACTGAGACGTGGCCTGCAGCCTGCAGACACACCCATGTCAGCATCAACAGCTTACATCTTATAAATGCCTCACGGAGACTGCACTTAAATTATCAATCTGCTCCAGGCAAACACATGGAGAAGGAAATCTTAATATGGGAATATGTGGATGTCGTGTTGCAGATCAGTGTGTTTCTTTCAAATGATGGCTTGTCATTTAGAATTATGTCTCTGTAAAGAGTTTTAACCAATTTGTATGGACAAATAAAACCGATACCCCTTTTCCACAAATACACTGGCATATGTTGACCCTATTAAAAAAATATTTTTTTAAACAGAAAAATTAATTAATATCTCACACATACCTTAGACCATATTACTCATGTATTTTAGAGCTAGCAAAGCCTGATATGGAAGAGACAACAAATATGATTTCACAGTTTGTGTTCCTTCTTATCATTGTAATATTACTTGTACAAAAGCAGTTGGCATGTAGCACATGCATGCATGCCTTCATTCTGTCTGTAAACGCAACACAGTAGCTCTAAAAGTTTTGAATGAATTCTGATAAAACATTGTTGGGATGTATGAAAATTTGGCTAACATCTACCAGTATCTTTAAGGTCAACTTAATGGTTTATTGGTTAAAAATACGCAAAAAGTCCCATAACTTGGAAACTATGCAGTGTGTATTATCAACATATAGAAATTACCGCATAAGGATTAAAAAATATTGTGTCCCATGTGACCACCGACCTCTCCTTCAGGGTCAATAGATTGATCTGAAGGTCAAAGTGATAATAATGCTATGTAGAGCTAGATATGTTTTTTACTGCCATTGTTGGTATTGACATCATAGGGAATGTTGTGAAAGATAAAAATGTCTTTTTTTAAACTTTGCTTAAAATTCAGCTGCATTTATTGTAAGTCACTTTTACATTTCTATCTTTCTTTAAGGCTGACCCAAAACGTTATATCTTAAAATTGTTGTCAAGAGAAAGATAATGAGCTGCCTAATTAGTAATATTACACAAAAAACTCAAGTTATCCATGTCCAGTTGTTTTCAAATCAGCATCTGTCAAGTTACCTATGTCTGAATTTTACTGCACTCCAGACGTCTTAAAGTATGTTTAGACAGAACAAATCAAAATGAACGAAGGTGCCAAAAGTACAGAAAAAAGTGCAAAAGTTGCTCCCTGAAGGACAATTCTACAATCTATTTGATGCACAGGTAGTTAGACCTTCTCCTATATTAATGTAATACAAAATATTAGCACCTGAAAATACAAATTTATTCAAATCTAAATTCTAATTCTAATGAATGTACTCGTCTTTAATCTGTTATTTAGGACACAAGCAATAAAGAAGAAAAAATAAATGGGGGTTACTTTTTGCCTCTGCACCTAAACAGAAAAATGAGAACAGTCTGGGGTTTCAAGTGTGATTCAGCAGGTGGAGGAACACTAAAATCTGTTGTCGTGGCTCAGTGTGGGGGAAATACTAACAGCTCACAATAATTTCTAATGTGAGTTTCATTAGATTTTCTTAGTGGACAGGCTGTGATCAGCTGGCCTGCTGCTCTTTGTGGATTTACACAACTGAAATCAACAAGACGCAAGCAGATGTTTCACAGCTGAGTTCCATTTCCTACACTAACAGTATTCTATACATTGTCTTTGCAGTAGAAATATAAAGCTGGTATGATTATTGAATTCAGCCAGCGAATCTAAGCATTATTAGTATAAATGTAGATGAAATCTGATTAATTGACAAATCCAAAAGAGGTTTTTAATCTCAATGGGACTTTTCCTGGTTAAATAAAGGTTAATAATAATAAATAATAATCCAATATGTGATTAAAAATTATGACATTCCATGTAATCCCAGCAGCTGGCCTTTTAGCTAACAACATACTGTGTGACAAAGTGCACATGAAGAGTTTGTGTGTTTAGCTCATAAAAGTGTTGTAGAAACATTGTCATGTTGAAATACTTCTCCCTTTATGCACGTTCCTCTTCTGTAGCGCTGGCTTGAAGCTGACTACAACATACCTGCACTTGTCCTGGCCCACTGTAACTCCAGAGTATAAGCTCTATAAATGATACAGTTGAACCTACAATAACGAGCCTGTTTTGAAAATGCAAGTATTTGTGTTGAAATGTAGGAAGTAAACGTAAAAAGTAAATAAATGAAAAATAAATACTCAAGTAAAATACAGATACCTTAAAATTCTACTTACAGTAACAAATGTATTTATTTATACTAACCTGTGAAATGAATATGTAAAAAATGCAGTACTATTCCTTTAAAAGTAAGTTTTCACACTATTAATACTTATTTGTGTATGTGTATTAATATGTACAAATGCTTTGGAGATAATTGCCTATTATTATTATTATTTATTTTTTTTGGATGATTTTGCTGTAAAAAGCTTTAAATGCTCTAAATTCTGTAATTTAATATTATTATTACTGTTATTATTGTTGTTGTTGTTGTTAATTGTTCCTTTGCTTTTGTGACACATTTGATATTCTATTTTTCTTTTTCAATTCATTACTTTTTCTTCTGCTTTGCTCTCATTTTTTTCCTGATGTCCATAATGCAAATACCAATTTCACATTTGGTGATATTGTTCTACCCAAGATTTAAAACGTCAGGTGCGAACAGAATTCACACTGAAGTGGTTGATTGAAGGGCAGTCTGCATCCACTGCTAACGATAAGTGTGGAAGTAAGACTTGTCTAATTGCCTACAACTTCCCAATGACTGAGGATTACATTAGAGGATGCACTTTATGAACATGAAAAGAATTCACCTGCACATCTTTTTCTTTGTGCACACACAGCTGTATGACCATCTACACAGAGGGTTATGCAACTGTCTCCAGATGTTTTACATACTCTAGCTCATATGGACAGGTCTTAAACTGTAGTTGATAACCAAACCATAGTTTCTCTTAGGATAATCTTCTTAAATCTATCACAGCATGATAAACTCACAACATAAGACACCTAACTTTTATCTCCATTTAGACCCACAAACTGCTACATTGCACAACATTAAACTATAAATAACTATGATGTAAACACTATATTATTATTATTACTATTATTATGTACTTACTAAATAATAATCATAATAAACAGCATCAGCATCATTTAGCCACCACAGTTTATGTGGCTAAATATAAGCAACTAAATATAAATAACTGATGCAAAATAGGTTCTAATAGTTAAGATAAAAGAAAACAAAAATACTCTTATGCTGTAGTCACAATTTATTACACAATTTATTAATTTATTATATAATTATTTTTTTCATTAATACAGTTTTCTAGTAATATTACCGTGTGTTTGTTTGGGACTTCATATTTCTGACATGTTCATTTATTGAACTGGACACGCCTTCTTACATCAGAGGTTCCGGTTCAAATGCATACTGCTAAAGTACACACAGCATACACATGACCCCAGGAACAGTAAATACTGTATAGACAGAGACTGAGGGTCTATTGTGCATCTATTTTATAACTACACTAATGAAAGGCTGCATTTGGCTCAGGTTATGAAAACTGTTTTACCAAATGGACACTGGTGTCATTTATGTCCATTCTTTTTCTAACAAAGGCTGATACAATGTTTAATGTTCAAAAACATGTATAAGATAACAGGACAATATAGTACAATTAAACTAGAGTACAAGAAGGGTTGTTATGACAAAACCTGGATGGACAATAGTCATGACAATTTGCATATTTAATTCTCAAGGAACTGACCTCACAGCCCATTGGTCATTCAGTGGTGCTGGTTTCAGTCATTGTGCAAAAAACCTATAGGGCATAGGCCAAAAGCAGTGATGTTATTCATAGATTGAACGCTGAAAAAGTGGGTGTAACTAGGAAGTGGAGTGGCAGTGAGCAGTCCACAAGGCGGAGACATGTGTTTTCCCTCTTTGTAACTTCGGTCTTCTCCACAGCAGACTGAAGGACCAACAATGGCACAAATAAGAATTCTGACAGTGCCTCCTGGTGGCAATACACAGCTAGAGCATCTGCAAAGCAGTGCATGCATCAGTTTACAACTAGCTTCAACAAATACAAAAACCTGCTAATTAGTGTGAAGTAACATACCAATAAAAAGCTAAATTATCACTCACCAAAAGTGGAGCACGAGGTCTATGACGGACTCTCCAGTTTGTATAGTTAACTGTATAGTCATACATATAATTTGGGGGAAATGATTTTCTTTCACAGTTTGCTTTTGGGATATCAAACTTATTTTAATCTAAATAAAAGGAATAATAACACGCGCTCAGGTTTTAAAGTGGGCTGAATGGTGCTTTTGTTGTCCATAAGTTGTGGTCAGCATATAGTTAACAAAAGAGGAGGAAGCATAAAGGGAATACATTTTTTAAGTGGCAGGTAATTGCAAATGCAACTTTTCAAACTGAAAACTGAAAAGTGGTGTGGCCGCGCTGCGCCACACCACTACAACAATCTTTTATTTTTACATTAATGTAGCACAAGGTTCAGTTTCTTTTGCACAAAAAGTAGCTGGTAGAAATGTTCTTTAAAGAGCTACTTTTTACTTTTTTACTTTGAGCCATTTGAGTATCTCTTTTACTTGAGTAAAGAAGTGGAGTATTTTTTTTAACACAAGTATCTGTACTTTTGCCACCTTTGGAAATAAAACTCTACAACCAAGTAACAGAAAGGGAACTTAGTCGTAGCATTCTGGAGCCCATGTAGTTGCTAAAGAGAAAATGTAAATTTTCTCAATTTAACAATTTGATATCTTTTCTATTGTGAATAAAATGATTGCATCATGTTGTCATTTACAGAATGACAACATTTTTGGAGATTCTTAAGACACCATTCATACAGAATTTATGTGTGATATGTGAGCGATAAGGAAATGTGAATTTAGAATAGGCGACTCCAGGGGCAGTGTGCGTGCGTGCGTGCGTGCGTGTGTGTGTGTGTGTGTGCGTGTGTGTGTGTGTGTGTGTGTGTGTGTGCGTGCGTGCGTGCGTGCGTGCGCGCGTGTGTGTGTGTGTGGTGTGTGTGTGTGTGTGCGGTGTGTGTGTGTGTGTGTGTGTGTGTGTGGTGTGTGTGTGTGTGTGTGTGTGTGTGTGTGTGTGTGTGTGTGTGTGTGTGTGTGTGTGTGTGAACTCACTGGTATCTGTGTTAATCTGACGGAAGAGATCCCTCGGCTTATAGCACTGAGCTGCTCAGCCTGCATTAATCTTCTTAATAGGGTCAAAACTCTGATCCAAAAATATCATCTAATGCCTTCACACAGCCAGAGACCACCCCACCCACCTCATCCCAGGAGCATAACACAGGGTCCATCATGCAAGGTCAACCATACTTACTGGGCCTTGAAGGAAGAGAGTGCTTTATGCTAGTTCTTCACACACAAAGGGAAGTTAACAGGAATTAGTGCACACTGGTGAGCAAACATCTGTGCTCAGCTGTAAATTTATTCTTGTGATCACAAATGTTCTTCAGTAAAGCGCAGTTTGTGTCAAAGACTACAATGCATCATTTAGAGGAGATACATTTCAATTAGTTTACAGGAATTAAGTGGAATTGAAACAACTTTTAACAAAGTGTAAATCTTGCATTTTGTTTTAATAGTTTGTACTACATATTATTTTATTCCGATGTTTAGATTTGGACAAAGCTGTTAAAACAGACCCAATTTGCTGGAAATGAGTTGGCGAGTACATCTGAGAGAGCCCCCATGACTTGTCACGCTGTGCATGTGTGAAGGTTACATTTTGCTTCAGTTTTCCTGAATAAGTTGATATTGTTTTGTGGAAACACTGCATGTGTCTCACACATGTTCAGTGACCGTGGCTCGTATAGCATACACTCATTTTTATTCAAACAGAAACATTTCACCAAATGAACGCAGCTCTCAAAGTTAAATGTTGGACATAAATATACATGTTTTTTCATCTGACCAGCAAAGGATTGGGTTGCAATGAAGCCAGATCGGCCTTGACATCTGTTCATGTTTACACACATGTGATAAAGTCACGAGGGATAGCTTACTTAAAGTTACTGCTCATTGCAACATGCATGACCATAGCTTGGATGTAAATCCCTGTGCTGTCTCTCTGTTGTGTGCTGGGCTTTCTAGTGAGCATTAAAGGATCATATGTAACAAGGACTTGTGAGTTTTTCTCAATATGATATCCTGAATATTAATAGCATGGTAAAAATGGTTACCCACCATGCATTAACATTGGCCCATATGAAACCTTTGTTTTACGATGTCCTGTCATAGTCAGGGACACAAGATATTTTGTTTTCACTGTTCTGTATATTTGAAGTATTTATCACTTCCATTTCCATTAAATATTTGTTCATTAATTGTCTATTTTTCTTTTTTACTACCGGTAGTTTTTGAGCTATAAGCACATATGTCCAATTTTTTTTTTTCCACAAATGCTGGGATATGTAATACAGAATGCTAGAGTGAAAAAACATAGTTACATTAGTATTGAAGCAGTGAGCGTTGCAGAGTTGGCAGTGGGAGATGGAAGGCTGTGCTGGTTGAGAATGGAGGCTTTGGTTTCTCTGCCCTTGTCACTCTGTCATCACTCTTTCTACTCCTCTGATGTCGAACATGTGAGAGTTGCTAAAAATCAATTATTGATTGTGATAGTGTAAGTAACTCAGATATGGATACGACCTGTGTGTGTGTGTGTGTTTGTGTACCGGTTTTCCTATCTTAGTGGGGACCAAATCTGAAATTTTACTTAAAACTTACTTAAATTTGAGTTTGAAGGCATTTTTCACACTCAAAATGTGGTTTTACAGTCAAGGTTACAATTGGGTTATGGTTAGGTTTAGGGAAAGGGTTAGAGTTAGGCATGCAATTTGGATGGTTAATATCAATGAGATGTCCCCACGAGGATAGCAACAACAGACGTGTGTGTGTGTGTGTCTGTGTGGCCCAAGTCAAGCATGGAGAAATCTGAGGATCTAATTGCAATGTTCCACTCTAGAAAGCTTTGAGTACCTCACTCAGATTCCTGACAGACAGCTTATGATATGCATGGTTTGGGAAACAATCTAACTCATGCATGCACACACAAACACACACACACACACATGCAAAATTAACAATATTGAGAATGAGTTTGCTTTCCACTGCTGACTTTGTTTTTCTGCGGTGTGTGTGTGTGTGTGTGTGTGTGTGTGTGTGTGTGTGTGTGTGTGTGTGTGTGTGTGTGTGTGTGTGCATCGTTATGCCTGTACCCTTTGCCGCAGCTCTAGTTTCTACTCAAGCATAAGGTTACCTAAAGTAGTCCATGAGAGGCTGACCATTCTGATCCCAAGTGAAAAGTTGGTAAAGCGGCTGGACTTGTGCAGGACCCTTTTTCTCTTACTCTTGTTTTTATTCTTTGATGCCGATGGTATAAAAACCTCTTGCAAAGGAAGGTAAAAGTTTGTTGCTTGTTTGATATGCTTTGTGTGAGTCTGTTTGGGAATATTGTTGCTATTGATTACTTTGTTCATTCCTCAACATTAAAGGGAAGCAGATTTGACTTTAGAGTGGTTGCAACATATTTAACTGTATATCATATGTCTTCCTTTAGATTCTACCCTGGTTTAGGAATAAACAGAATGCCAAACTGAGAAAATTGCCCTAATTTGTGCTTTGTGAATCAGTCATCTAATAATTTAGTGTGCAATAATGTAAATGAACACTATAAGTACATTTAGTTTGGGGCAGAAAATGTTGATAAATTGGTTTGGCAGGTCTATGTCAATGATTTCTGAGTATTAAGTTGACAGTTGAGCCTGATTTTCAGATTCTGTTTCAAGATCATTAGAAAGTCCCAATTGAGGAAACTGACGTTGTTCCAGTCAGGAGGTCTCAGGAGGAAATGAGACTTCCATTGTATGATTTACCAGTTTGTGTTTTTCATATCGTATGATTCAGCACATGATTTTAACATTTTGCAATCCTAAAGAGTTATTTAGGCCTTGTTCATCCTTGTTTCATATTTTATTCCTGTGAAAGACAGTAGTCACCATGATGCTTTTCTGTGTCCCATTTTTTTTGCCTGATTTTGATCGATCAGACTCCTTTTTTTTGTCGGGGTCCTCTCTCATCATCCTGTCTATCCATCCACCCACCTATCAAGTCCCATTCTGTCTCATTGACACATTCCCTTTTTTTTGCAATGCTGTCCTCATCCCATCCACCCACATCCGCTTCCCCAATAATTTTCATATCATCCTCGTTATTCTCGCTCTCTCTCTTTGTCTCCAAGGAGGATTGGTATCACTGGCTCTGGTTTTAGATGGTGACTCATCTCTGGAGTCTTTAATTAAACATCTGCAGGCTTTAGCACCCATTCACACAGTTACACACATGCATGCACACCCACACACACACATACACACCTATACAGTACAACCCCACACAGGCACACACACCGACAGGCACAAATACACCTTTCACACAACCTCACTATTTCATACTATGTGAATGCTGATGAAAAAACGCACACAGGTAAATACAAATATAAAGAGCAAAGCTGGAACAGAGCTTATTTTTACAGCTAAGACTAAAGATATGGCACAGTGGAGTTTAAATGTGAGCCTTGGCGTCTGGTAGAAACTAGGCTCATGCTATCACTGCACAGTCAGTTAATTATGCACTAATGTATGCAGAGTCCCAGTTACCTCGGACTGTCCTCCTTTCCTACAACCCTCGGGGTCATGACAGGTGGTGCAGCTCTCATCCCTTTTCTTTCATTTCAAGTTGTTTGTTAAAATAACTTCAGTGTCCAGTATATGCACTGGTTAGTATGTATTGCTAACTAGTATTACTTATTTAAAGGAATAGTAGTAAAGTTTATGTCAACAATTTGATAATGATTTGATCAGTCAGAGATATGTGAACATGTCAGGCCCTACTGTAGCTACCCTTGAGTTGCTCTCCTATTTAATGTCGGCTGTTTTCAAAGTTACATGACCCATCGCAGTGCCACTGCCAAAGCAGGCAAAAGAAAGAACCAGCAAAGAATTTACTAGTTTTTGTTCTTTCTCTCCCCCATGTTCTAGCTGTATTGCTGGTAGATAACGTTGCTGGTTCCCAGTTTCTTTTCTTTTCATCTTAAACTATGTCTCTCACTTTCTGTTTCCAAATAATTCTCCAAGAAACTAGCATTTGTGTTTATCATATTCTAATGACCTGATGCTTGCCTTGGTGAGCTCTGCACAGCTAACAGAAACACACTGATAATCTTTGTCTCTCCTCTTCAACTCTACAGGAACTGGATTTTTAAAAAACAAGTTGAAGGAGTTTTTGTATTTACGTCAGTCACACTGTAGCCTGAATGCTCTGCTACGCTGCTGGAGCTGCTGACTCTGGTGTGTGAACCTCCCATCTGTCAGTCTGTGTGTTGCACTGGCTGAACCAAAGCCATGGAGGTGGCCTTGGTAGACTTTGAGAGCCTGGATGACCTTGCTGGCAACCTTGGAGATGAGGTGGACACCTATGCTGATGAGACCACAGCTCTCACAGTGGACATGCCCCCTGAGCACAGCAGCCCAACCAGCAACTACCATCTAAGAGCCACAGACCTGACACCTACACCTTCCCACTGCAGCCCTATACCCCCATACATTTGGGAATCGACCTCATCTTCACCCATTCCGCAGACACTTACAGTACCACAGTCCCCGACGATGCCAACTCCAACTAGAAAGGGGCGTAGCAGCTGTGCTAGCATGATCTCAAACTTTAAACTGCTGCTAAGCAGTGAGGGCAGCAAGGAAAGTGAGATGATCTTTAACCGGCTTGCTAAGGAGTGCTGTGAGGATCTCTTTGTTGATAAACGAGGCTTGGATGATGGAGATCAGAAAGTCATCATCAACATTGCCGGTCTTCGTTTTGAGACGCAGCTTAAAACACTGGACCAGTTTCCTGAGACACTTCTAGGGGACCCTTTGAAGAGGATGGAATACTTTGATCCAATGAGGAACGAGTACTTCTTTGATCGGAACAGACCCAGCTTTGATGGAATTTTATATTACTACCAGTCAGGAGGTAAAGTTAGGCGACCAGCTAACGTTCCCCTCGATGTGTTTGCAGATGAAATTCTGTTCTATGAGCTTGGAAACGAGGCTATGGAGCAGTTCAGAGAAGAAGAAGGATTCTTAAAAGACGTTGAGATTCCTCTTCCTAGTAATGATGTGTACAGACAATTCTGGCTGCTGTTTGAGTACCCAGAGAGCTCCAATGCAGCACGAGGTGTAGCGCTGGTGTCCGTCCTTGTCATCGTCATATCCATTATTATTTTCTGCATGGAAACACTACCAGAATTCAGAGATGAGACCGACCCAGTTGTTCCCACAGCTGTACAACCTTTTAACCAAACTGTGGGTCCGCCTGGTGTAAAGCCCACAACCTTCTCTGATCCTTTCTTCATCATTGAAACTGCCTGCATTGGTTGGTTTTTCTTTGAGCTGTGTGTGCGATTTGTGGTCTGCCCTAGCAAAAGAGAGTTTTTCCACAACCTCATGAACATTATTGACATCATATCTATCATCCCTTATTTTGTCACTGTGATTACAGAATTGGCCACAACTCCAGCAGAAAGCTCAGGGCAGAACATGTCTTTGGCCATTCTACGTATCATCCGCTTGGTGCGGGTGTTTCGTATATTCAAACTATCTCGTCACTCTAAAGGGCTCCAGATCCTGGGACAGACTCTGAAGGCCAGCATGCGTGAGCTCGGGTTGCTCATCTTTTTCCTCTTTATTGGAGTTATCCTTTTCTCCAGCGCTATCTACTTTGCTGAGGTAGACGAGCCAAATACAGTGTTTGTCAGCATACCTGATGGCTTCTGGTGGGCTGTTGTTACCATGACCACTGTAGGCTACGGAGACATGTGTCCCATTACCATGGGGGGTAAGATGGTGGGCACCTTGTGTGCCATTGCAGGTGTGCTGACTATTGCCTTGCCTGTTCCCGTCATTGTTTCCAACTTCAACTATTTCTACCATAGAGAGGCAGAAGCAGAGGACAAGTTGCCCTTGGCTGATGCTGTCGAGAAAGCCATAAAGGATACCACACAGGGTAGCAACACCTCGCTCAATAAAGCCAACGGGATCTGGCAGAGTGACAAAGGGAACTGACGTCAGAAGAACACTGTTCAATAGGAGGTGAAACTTTGCCACTAAGCAGTAAATATTAAATAGTCACTGTTACGAGTGGCCAGTTGGCTTCATTAGATCTGCACTGCACCTTGTGAAAAATATGTTTTTTAATTATAAACTGGTTGTACCACATTTACCTCTTTTTGTCCAATATGGAAATGACATTTTGAGAATGAGTTCCCCATATTAATGTTTAGGAATTCATGTTATTATGTTTCATGTTTAGGTTGCACACACCCGAGAAACGTTCTTCATTCTCGTGTGTGTCTAACAGATCCTTTTAAAGGAAACCTTCTGTTCATTGCATTGGCCAGTAATCCTAATGTTTACAACATGTTGTGATTTTGTCCTCGAGGATGTTTAACACAGCTTTCCAACAGCATTTTAATGGGCCATAAAGTATTAAACCATTTAAAGTTCATCTAAAGTAAAGAAAATTCTTAACTGTCACATTGTTAATGTATTTTATTCCTCTCTAATAATTCAACATTTCATCCTATTGGAATAAATTCTCTCCTGCTCAAAAACTGATGCTTATATAATATTTACAGTGTCTGCAATGCCTCACACGGCCCACTTTTCATCTCACTGCTTAACTGAAATCTTCTATATTTTCCGATTAAAATTGCAACTCTGCAAAACTGAATTGCTGGCCAGTTCTGAACAAACAAAGGTCCCTCCTTTCCTCTAAGTGTCTTCAAAGACTAATTTGTGTTGTGCTTATTGTCTAGATTAGAGCCATCACATATTTATTTATTTATTTATTTATTTACACAAAAACTGGATCATAATTGTGAAGTATTCATTCGTTCTCACTGGGTTGACCGAGTAAGGATTCTCCACAACTCACAGTCAGACTGATTCCACTTCATATAGTTGTTGTTTTTATTTGTTGTATTGTAATGGAGTGCCTTAAATCATGCAATGTTGGGATACTGTTGAATATGCCATATATAATTCCACTGTAATACCTCTGTCTGTCACACATATATGCTCAGTATTTTTGGTTTCATATTTGACTGGTATTATAAAGGTTATAACCATTTTGTCCCTTTCATGCATTTGTGTGTTATTTAAAGAAAAGGAGTGTCCAACATAATATTCTGGATCTGAATGAATCTTGAAAGAAGTTATGTGAAGTGTAATGGATCTACACTCTTTATGGGGTCACATCAGTTCTCTCAAATTTGGATTTCATCCTTTTTTTCCTTTCATTCACTGTCTTATTGTAGACAAAGAAACTTCAGTTATAGAGAATTTCTCTCTGTGTCAAAGAAAATATGAATGAGAGATGAAAGAAGCCAAAGATAATTGCTTATAAAGGGATCTGTTATCCCATAACTCAAAAACTGTGCTTTTGCAAGGTAATATAGAGTTGGGTCTTTGAAAAGTGGCTTATAAAAATAAATTCTGGAAAGAAAAATTGAGATAATCTGGATCCAAGGATGTGATTTTTTTTTAAATTTTTATCTCAAAATACATAACATCCAACTTTGGACACACTTTAGAGCGTGGTGGTTGAGCATATGATGAAAATGAGATTATACGGTGGCAACAACAAGTGAGCCCATCGGAGTTACTTGGTTTTCTACACAATGTGATCTTTGAAGGTTTTTACACAATTAGCTTATTACTAAACTGCACTCATGCATCAGGATCTTTATTGGGTTTTAATTGGGCTTTGTTTAGATTTACTTGTTCCCTTGTTTGCCCGGGTTCAGTTTTATCAGGTGGGAACTATTCTGGCAATATAGGATACTTTCATTAATTAGAAATTGATAATGATTGGCTTATAATAGGCCTACAGACACAGACTCTCACATTATTGACAGTAATGTCAGTAATGTCTATATGTAGCTTGGTGTACATGACAATTTTAAATAAAAAATGTTGCACCTTAGATGGAGCTTTGCTGGATTAGGCACCACTTGCAGAGGCTAGAGACAGGTCAGCAACATTCTGGTAACTCAACTGAAATCACTGGGGAAATGTGTACTCTCCAACCACCTGGCAAGTGGACGTTGTTGGCTATCATTGTGAAATCGATTCCTAAAGTCACACAGGTCTAGACTGGTCATTAACCTCCCTGGCAACCACAGATTACTGGGAAAAAATGTTGCCCCTTGCACCGATCGCTCTCTAGGCCTGTATGACTGAGACTTACATGTTTGCTAATTTTATAAGCATAAGGGTTCACATTTTGCATCATATTGTATAGCAGTAATAATAATAATAGTGGAACGATAACCTGAAGATCTACCCATATTCTAATTTCATGTAAATGTAAGTGAATCCAAGCAATTCACTTCTTTTTCTTGTCACTATGTTACTTTCTGTGTGTTTGACAATCAGCTTTGCGGTCATAATGATAACTAACTGTATGGTTTGATGCCCGTTTTTGTTGATACAGGTAATCGCTTGTTCAGCTGGTAAACTAATAAATGATAACAGCATACTCATGAAAACCATAAGCCAGAGTTTATTTCATTACGAAGACCTTTACACTGTATTTATATGTATGAAAACATACGATTTACTGTAATGAAGATGTAATACATCCTGGGATTTTAAATGTTTGCTTCTCATGTTTTATGTGCACTGGTGTGTTTATAGAAAGTTGTGCTTGTGTGAATGGAGATACATAGGTGTGCATGTTTGGTGAAAGAGATAGAGAGGAGTGAACTTTCTTGTATTCCCTCTGTGTTCCCCCTTCAGGTAAGAAAATCCCCAACGTTATATAAGATTTCGTCATGACTTTCATTCAGCAGTCTCTGCTTTCACTGTAATGCTAGTGCCACACACACACAAACACTGGTAGTCTGTGAGGTACCAGCAGGATGCCAGTCTCTGGTTCACATGGAGAAGTCTGCTATCACCTGATACTGTTGTCTGTAGATATAACAGCTCATCTCAGTGAAATAAACCAGTACAATAAAGTACATCATCTAAACTGTACTGCACATTAGGTGTTGGCCTAAATGTGGACTCAGTGAAATAGTCTATTGTGCCCACTTGCAATATAGTTATCAACACTGGTGGTCTCTTTTTTTTTTTTTTTTTTTAACCATGTAGGTATTTTTGGATTCTCCAGATCTGGCAAACAATAATACAAAATATTGTGTCTGTATAATAAAAATAATTTTAAATAAATTTCACTTATCAGCAGAATTTCACGAATCCTCATGATAGTGCTCATCAAGTGAATGAGGCTGAAGTGAACAGAAACCAAATCACGGCCAGTGAAAAGGAAAAGACACTTAACAGGGTGCAAAGGTGAACGGCAACAACGGCGATACTGACACCACAATCATGTGAGTGATTAAAAGTTTCTACTTTTATTTATGATGTTAATGATTGCATATCCAGTATTCCAGAATTTCTGCAACATAACATAATAGCAACGTGCTCTGATTGTGACCTCTTGAAGTTTAAATAGGCAGCACAGGACTACCAACAGTTAACTGAGACAACAATCTGGACGTGCTGACCAAAACCAAACCAAAGACTGAAAATATTGCTGGTCTGATGAGTCTCATTTTCTACTTTAGCTTTTGGATGGTCGAGTCAAATTTAGCTAAACACCATGGAAGCCCCCTGTTTGGCATGAACAGCTCAGGCTGCTGCTGGTGGTGATATATTGGTGTGGCTTAGAACAAACTGAGAATTGTTTAAATGCCAGCTTGTACCTGAATATTGTTGCTGGCCATGTCCATCTCTTTATGACCAGAGTGTGCCCATGAAGCTGCTCAAAGCAGGATAATACTCCATGTCACAAAGCTCACATCATCTCAAACTGGTTTCTTGAACATGATGAGTTCTCTGTACTCGTGCCCTGCACAGTCATCAGATCTCAATCCAGTAGATCACCTTTGCGATGGGATGTAATGGGAAATTCCCATCATGGGTGTTCATTCACCACATCTGTGGCATCTGTATGATGCCATCATCTGAATATGGACCAAAATCACTGAGGAATATTCCCAGCACCACGCTGAATCCATGCTACAAAGAATGAAGGCATTCTGAAGGCTGTAAAAGTGTACATCTGTATATCTAATACAGACATTCAAGAAAATGTTTATATATTACTAATGTAGCTTAAATGCAAATTTACAAGATATCACACACCTCATGAGAAATGAGAAATGTATAAAACACTTTGAATAGAACTTAAAGTCGGATTTTTTCCCCCATATATACACTTCAGAAAGCAGTTTCATCATATAATTATGCCTTGATTATGTTGAGTGAAGATGTGCTATTAGAGTAAGTTGGTATGATGACTGTCGGTGCAACAATTGTGTCTCTGAGTGACATAAACGTAACCAGAGAATACACGACCACATTCCTGAGCGGACAGACTGTGTGATTGTTGTAGTGTGCCTTTACACATTCATCTTGAAAACAGAAGATAAAATGAAGATGATTAACAACACTGTCTTTCTAACCTCGAATTTGCAAGAAATTCCTGTTAGCAGCAGCTGAATTTCCTCCTGTGTCACATCACAAATGCTGTGTTATTTTGCAAGGTTAGAATAAAATAGCCCTTTATTGTCATTGTACATGTACAATGAACTTGCAGGTGCTCCACACCAACTGTGCCTAAACACAATATAAATATTCATAGTGGGAACAATAAAGCAAGCAGTGCTTTTGACATTTCAAATTAAATGCTGCTGAAGAGAACAGATGATTACTCTTTGAGAGTTCTTGCTCCTCAGATGACTTTGTGGGTGCTTTACTAGAACAGGTTGTTTTCTCCAGGAAATTTCTATAACAGGAACCTCAAAAAATGAATATATGACCCAGATTATGATCATAATGAGAGGCGTCCAAGGCAATGAGTGAAAATGGCCTGCATTTGTATAGCGCTTTTCTAGTCCCCAAAGCGCTTCACACTACATTCAGTCATCCACACATTCGTGATGGCAGCTACATTGGAGCCACAGCCGCCCTGGGGCGCACTGACAGAGGCGAGGCTGCCGGACACTGGCGCCAACGGGCCCTCTGACCACCACCAGTAGGCAAACACGGGGTTAGTATCTTGCCCAAGGATATTTGGCATGCAGCCTGGGATCGAACCACCGACCTTCTGATTAGTGGCTGACCTGCTCTGCCACCTGAGCTACAGCCACCTGGCTGGGAGAAAGGAGGACTGAATGACACCTGGGAGGAGATGGAAGGTGAGAGTTGACACGCCACCTGGTCCGTGGTAGTGGACTGTCATATAAGTTACAAGCAGGTGCAGAAGGTTGCGAGTGAAACAGACATCTGGCACACACAAAGATCACACACATAGACAGATGTCTGGTTTGCTATCCTCGTGGGGACATCCCAATGACATAATGCTTTCCCAGCTGCTTTTTCACATTTTGAATGTGAAAAATGTCTTCAACCCTGTGCGGGCCTGGATTCTGGTCCCCACCAGTATAAGAACCCGTACAGACACACACACACGCGCACACAATGGAAATCAAACAATAATTAGAGTTTCAAGAAGAACAACAAGCTAATAAAAGTCAGAATTGTGATGAACTTTAGCACATTGTAGTTATCAAGTCCTTTTTTATAAACAGAGGTTACTACTTCCATCATGTAGAATGCAACAGGAGTAACATTTGTCCATTAAACCCCCGGTTATTAATTTTCTTTCTTGAAAGATGCTATGAAAATCTAAATTATTATTATTATCACAAAGGCAGTGGGTGACATTTCACATTAACGACGATGCAAATCTGCCTGTTAAAGAAACTTCACGACTCCTGTTGGCTGAATTAACAGCTACAGTGGAAAAAAAAGCTTAAAAAACAGAAAATGTCCTGTCACTACATTTTTAAACTGATAATTCCATAAATGGACAAATGTGTGGTTAAAAAGTACAGTGGGAAAAAGAATCCTTGGCAAACTTAAACACTGCACATTCAGGTGCAGCAAAGAAAAAAACAAAAAACAAAACCTTAAACAAATATACAGAAAATTCCCTAATTAAAAAACGGCACATTGTATTGTATTTATACAGATTGTTGTTGTTGTTGTTGTTGTTGTTGTTGTTACTCTCTTTTGCTTGTTTTGAATGTGTGCATCAAATACCTGCTAAGTGATATAAAAACTAAAATATTACAATTTGATTCAACACATTGGAGTGCAAAGTGGAGCTTGGAGGGTCTGTTAGTGTAGAAAATTGCACAGTAAACCATAGCATCAAAAATAAAGTTTGTGTTTTCATACTTGCATTTCAGTGAAATGATTTTCATCTAACTGTCAGGTTTACACACTTTGCAGTTCTTTGTTCTGGGTAAGAGTTGTTTTTATTGTTGTCAGATATACAGTGGAGCTGCTTTGGTGCCTGTTGCTATGTGTTCTAAGACAACAGACAAAAGGACTTTCCTCATTCATATCATTAATGCTAAACCAATTTCCTATCCTTTAGCAGATTAAGAGGAGGCCTTCATACCAACACATCATTGTTGTCTTTGATGATCGTTCAGGTCTCTAAGCTTGCAACAGCTGTATTTTCACAAGTAACACAACTGAGCCTCATCGCTAACATGGATTACGAGAGAAATTTGAAGAGGACTTACCCATCTAAAATGCTAAATGAAAATATCAGCCATCAAATCAGCTAGAAGTAAAAACAGCTTTTGATATTAATCCTCCTGCTTATTTATCCAGAATGTGTTTATGTTGGCTTGTGTTTGTGTGTGTCCCATTTTCTCTTGGAGTGGGGTTTTAACAACATCCAGTCAATCCGACTACATCCCTGGCAAGGTTGGTTAGGTTTCTAAAATTGTGTCCATTACAGACACTAGATACCTCATCAAAATTGTAATTGGTAATATAATCCCAGGGGTTACCCAAACAGAGTAAAAGATACTTCCAGATTACCTTCAGGATTTGTTGTAGAAACATATATATTGAATGATATATAAATTTACAAATGTCAAACCATGGCATCTGAAACTTTTTTACTTTTCATAAAGACATGACGGTCTCCTCTTTTTTTTTCTTTGAATTCTTGGTTCTCACTCTCCCCTCAAAACTATCCTAAAGGAATATCCTTTCAATAATGTGGGTTTTTATTATGTATGACTAGTGTGTTTTATTTTGTGTGTTTTTGTGGTGTTGTGGCCATCATAAAATCAGTTATACTTATATGAAAACCTCAAAAAAGCATAAATATTTCACTGTCCTATGCATGTACAGAGGGCACCACACACATGTATACAAGGTGGGAATATAGTGGAATTTGAAAACATAATGATGGCAGCAGCCATCAACAGTCAGGTCAATTCAGGTACAGTGAAAATAACATTTTGAGTGACTGGCTCAGGGAGCGCTTTGTTTTGCCTCAACACTCATTGTGTAGGTGGAGGTGACAGCAGGAGGTTGTCTACATTTACACACACGATGTAAATGACAGGATTTCATTCACATGGATCCAAACAGTTGTAAATACCCACAAAGATGTGTGCACATAACTTTTAAACATTTAAGCATCAAATGAGGATTGGGCCTGGTTTTGTTTTTCATGCTCTGTTGTTAACAAAGTAGCTACATTGTTGACTTTTATCAAAAAAAGGAAACATTAAACAAAGAAAAAGTGGTTTCAGTGTGATTTGTGTGAGCGTTGGGCTGAAACTGCACAGTGGAAGATCCCTGTCAAATGCTTAAAGATGCATGAAGGTGCTCCATCATTAACGAGCTGCTTTGATGGAAAATTCCACAACTGAGTGCGAGATAAACGGAGCGAGATATGAAGGAAGACAGAGGAGCGCACAGTGTTGCAGACAGAGTCTGTGTGACACATGGGAGAGAGAATTTCTGTGAGGACTGGTGTGTCCCTCTTTTGAACTTCAGTGTGTGTGTGTGCATGTGTGTGTGCATGTGTGTGTGTGTGTGTGTGTGTGTGTGTGTGTGTGTGTGCGTGTGTGTGCGTGTGTGCGTGTGTGGCGTGTGTGTGCGTGTGGTGTGGGGATCGTGTGTGTGCATGTGTGCTGTGTGTGTGTTGTGTGTGTGCTGTGCTGTGTGTGGTGCGTGCGTGTGTGTGTGTGTGTGTGTGTGTGTGTGTGTGTGTGGTGCTATGTGTGTGTGGTGTGCATGTGATGTGTGTGCATGTGTGTGTGTGTGTGTGCATGTGTGTGTGCGAGTGTGCGTGTGTGTGCATGTGTGTGCATGTGTGTGTGTGCTTTCATCCATAATTAACTGCATCCGGTGATCCTGCTGTCATGGTGTGTATACATACATTACAGAACAGACCCTGACAGATTTATTGGCTCACTGGTTGTTGTTGTTGTTGTTTTTCTCCTTGTGATTGATTTTAGGCTTTTTTTGGAGGAGGGCAGGGGGGGGGGTTAAAGGCCCTGTATTATTTATTTTCCTCTCCATTTTCACAGTTTTGATTAGAACTGGTGTTTCCACTGTGCAAAGGAGAAGGCAGCGGGAATGGGTATTTAATTCTACACACAGAGTGATGTTTGTCTGCATTGCCAGGACAGTAAGAAATCTTTTGTTAATATGATAGTTATTTTTGCATCTTTGCCAATCACAAAGAAGAAGAAGCAACTAAAAAGAAAAAAAGTAACACTGATTCTGTTGGGAGTGGCAATCCTCAACAAAGCCTTACAGCTATAACGAAATGTTTTGTTTTAGTTTTTTCTATTAAAAATTGTCAGATGGTATAAATGGAGTTTAATGAGATAAATGTCAAACAGTAAACCATTAACAAGGCAAGACTGTGTAGAAATGGTTTATGTAGAAGGTAATCAAAAACTTCAGGGACCAGCAGAATACAACGCCACATACAAAACAAAAACCCTGTTTTCATTTTGGTTAGCTGGATCACCTAAGGCCAACACAACAGTATTATCTGGATTATCCTTTTGTGTTACACATTTCGATGTTTTTTTCCTCGCTACTTAGCCTGACCTGTCTCCCCAATGTGATGTTTGTGTATTGTATGTACGGTCGGCAAGGTCTGTCATCTCGGTTGTGGGCAAAAGACCTGCAACTGACAAATAAAGGCTCTCTCATCTCTCATCTCTCATCTCAACAGGGGAATTTATTCAACTGTGCAGAGGGAAGCTTCGTGTTCTGGATGGGGTTGGGGAGGACAGGGGGAATAACAGCATGAAAACATCAGCATGGATACAATCATCTCATCTGTGAAGAGTTTCCACTGTGCTTATCTGCCCGTCATGAGGCGGTAACACGGGAACGGTGGTTAAACCACGTTCTTGTGCAACAATTTCACAACACAACAGTGTTTCACCATATCCAGTCATGAGATACACAGCAGTTGGCTCTTGTTATTTATGTCTCACACATGAGGGCATATTAAACAGTAGATAATACTTCGATATTCATTTCACTGGTTTTCCTGACACAACAAACAGCGTTGCTACAGCTTAATTTAGAATGGTGACACCACATAATCTGTTTTATTTTAAAATAACTCCTAACTATTATCAACTTTCATCAGCTTTTCTAACCACAAAAACCAAATCTGACCAAGCCCCCCCAGCTCGGTTGGACCCCTTGAGTGTGGGGGCCCCTCAGATCGTGGACCTCTGGGCCCGGGCCTTGGTCTGCTCTGGCGTAGCCCTGTGACTCCTGCACCGTGGCTGCCGGGTGACACCCGTCCAAGGCACTCCTCAGCTCTTTTCTGGGTGGGTGGCACGATTGCCTCTGCAGTGGTCGTCCTCGGGCTCTCGTGCTCTGGGGGGCATCTAGATGTCTGGGGCCTGGGTCTCGTCCATGCCTGCTTCATGTCCTGGGGGGCAGGGCCACACCTACTAGACACTTATATGGAGAACTTTATGAATACAAACGAGCTCGCACACACAGGTGTGCACACAGGTACCCACAGACACACACTGTCTGGGTTGGCTGCTGCATCTAAACATATCATGCATTAGTACTGTATGCTGCTCAGTAACATTCAATATTTATTATTTACTTACATTCAATTTATTTACATTTATTCAAATAATCATATTTATTAATTATTATTACTGTTGTGTTCGTTGTTGCTATGGTTTCCCGACTGTGTTGTGTTGTCTGCTTTTTGCTTGTGTCTGTTTTTCAGCAGGTGAAAGCTGATTTTTAGTGTCTGTCCTCTCTCTATCCCTCCTCGCCTTCTGTTAACTCTCTTACAAACGTCTCTTTCCTTCTTCTTTCTCTTTCCCGTCCTCTGGTCCTGTCCCTTCTGATTGTATTGACTTAAAATAAAAATATAATGATAATAAAGATCAAATAAACTATGACAATCAAGTGGACCAGTATAGCAAAAGCCATGATGGTCCAATTGGGAAAATAAATCTGTTGGGCATTTTGCTTGGCCTTAGGACAATACTTCTGATTGCTACAGTGCCAGATATGACAGGCAAATAATAATAATAAAATAAATAAATCAAAGCAATATTTTTGTACTTGTAAATCGGGATTTGTATGTGTAAAAAGAATTTGTGTGTGCACTTAGCCAAAAAAAACCCCTGCAAGTTACAAGTACGAATTTTGACCCTATTTTTCTTCCTTTCATCTGATTGGTCAATCTCATGTCAATCACAAATGTAACAATCCAATCAGAGAACAGATGGGTTTGGCTGTCGGAGGGGGGTTAGGGTCTCGTTGTGCATTTATTGTCTGTGCTCACCTCCATTCATTGTCGCATCGTTCCCTCACGCTGTGTGTTTCCTCCGTGCTCCAGTTCCCTGTGTTCCCAGTGTAGCTCCCTCATGTCTCTGGTTTTTGATTTGAGTTTCTTGTTTATAGCTCCTTGTGTTTAGTTCAGTACCAATCTGTTTTTTTTTTCAGCAGTAAAGCTGCCGTTTTGAGTTCATCCCTCCCCTCGTATGAGTCCTGCGCTTGCGTTCTATTTCCTGCCCGCTACACAATGAAACATGTTCACTGTGTAAGACGAAGTAGTCAGTTACAGCCACATTTTTATATTAACTACACATAAATTATATAATTTTTAATCATGAAAGTGTAATTCAAACAATTTCCAAGAGTTATGTAGATGCTGATAATGCTCGTACCCTAAGCAGCTCAAGCACACTTGGGTTTTGCAGCAGGACGATGATCTGAAACACAGCAGAAAATCTATCTCCGACTGACTCAAAGCAACAGTTTAGATGCTTTAGCCTGACTTTAAACTTTGAAAATCCCCCTGTGTGGATGAATTAAAACAATCCTTCAAAGAAGAGTAGACTAAAAGCGATAGGAAAGACTTATTGCAAGCTACCGCAAACACTGGATTGCAGTTCTTGCTGGCAAGGGTGGCACAACCAGTTATTACCATTAGGGGGCAACTACTTTTTCACATGGGGCCAGGTAGACACACGGAGAGCTTCCACAGCAGCATTTTTTATTTCTCTTTGATATTTGGGCTGACTGGGACCTGATGAATGTTAAAACAAAGAATTACCAGGGTTTTTTTCACCTTATTTTTGTTTCTAAGAAAAATCAGAGCCACATATGAGGATATTCGTTTAAAATTTTGATAGAATAGCAGCAGGATGTCCTCGTCAGTGGATATCAGGCCCTTGTAGAGCAAAATTGAGTATTTTGGTCTAAATAACCCAAAATGTGATGTCCACATATGTGGATGCCAGGAGGTTAATAAATGAAATCATAAATTTTAAAAATGCCTTTTTGTATTTACTTGAGGAGAGATTTTGGTTCACTTTGATTTGTAGAAGTGTTTTCAGTGACACTGGGCAAAGATAAACGAGCATAAACTCTCACACAAACACAAGATACATATTTTTACTGAGACACATATCTGATGTGTTTCTCTTGGTTTGACGTTGTGTTTATGCGTGTGTGCTTTAATAGCACGGAGAACCAGATGGAGATCATCTATACCTTTAAGGCAGTATTTGTCAAAACCCATTTTCATCATCTCAAGCAACAAAAAAGCATTAAGACTATCATTAAAAAACAAGTCAACCTCCAGATGTGTCTCTGCAGCATTTTATCAGTGACAGAAATTTCATAAAGAAGCAAAAAAACAACCTAGAATCAATTATTCCTCAACTCACATAGCAATCACTCTACGGTATACTCACTGAGTTGCAGATTACTGAATGTACTTTTAGAGATATCGTCGTTAAAGAGACAGTGACCAATGTGAACTCAGTTTTACTGATGTCAGTCCAAATTTTTTATTGCTTTTGAGCAGAGGGTTTGACGAGTAAGGGCCCAGTTAAAACAAAAAACAAAAACAACAATATATAATTCAGGGCCCGATGGAAAATGCACACATTCATTTCATTTTTTTGAGAATGCTGTTACATTTTTTACATCCTGACAGACGATGAATCTCATTCTGCGTTACGTTATGACCTAGTTTGGCACAAGTTTTTTTTAATTTAACGTTAAAAGTACACAAAAAAAGAACTTGTGCATTTCCAGCCTTTATCCCATGTTGTCTTTATATGACAAGTCTGCCACATACTCTCAAAAACTGAAAAACCAGCAAGGGCATCTTTCTTTCTTCACAAAGCCAGCTTACTGCCAGTTGACTGGCTGGATCAGCGGCTGATGCGGAACAGCACCAGATGTGTGTGTTATCTGTATCATCCATCCACATTTATTATATAAGAGGATCTGTCTGCAGGTAGCAGGCCATCTGTATGAAAAAGGACATGGAGCTGAGAGATCAAAATCATCTGTTCCTCTCTGTGTCGACACATGTTACCATTCAGACAGGAGTGTGAAAGTGGATTAGATGGTCACCCGAGAAAGCGGTGTACTTTCGTTAATAAAGCCACACCCCTGATTTAAGCCTGTCTAGACACCATTGATGTGTTTTTCTGTCATCTCTGTTTATTTGTTTGCTTATTTAAAAGGAACCCCATTAGTCTTCCTGGGGCCCAAACCCCCAGGAAAAACACTATGACAAAATACACAAATTTCCATTACAAATGACCTTACCCTCTTACAATATTTACAATAATTTAAAAGCTGCCTAAATAGGCTTTTAAGTCATTTTTAAAATTATGAATAGAAGCCAGTTCTCTAATTGCATAAGGCAACTTATTCCACTGAAAAGATGCTCTAAATATAACAAAAAGTTGCTTTTAACCGGAGGAGTTACCAAATGTACTATGATTATGCATTTCATCTGGATGCTGCAACTGAGCAGAAAACAAATATGGTGTGTTTACCAGTATTGCTTTCTTTAAAAATACAAGTAAGTCATTGTATAATTTGGCTTTTACAGAAAGCCAAGGAAGTTTATTGTGCATTTTATCGATATTTGTATTGTATGAACACCTTAACACTAATCTGGCCGCCTTGTTCTGGACTAACTGAAGTTCAGATCTGTCTTATTAGCTGCTGACCAAATGACTGAGCAGCACTCTAGATGAGATAACACTAGTGCATTAATGACATCTTTCATAACAGAAGTAATACAAAAGGAGCATTTCCTAGCTATCGCTATGCTCTGTCCCATTTTCCTTATAGCAGAGTTGATGTGCTGAGACCATGAAAGGTGGTGGTTCATGGTAACACCAAGTAATTTAGTCTGGGTGACCTGTTCTAATACCGATCCAGCTATGGAAAGATTTAGCTGTGAGCTGTTGACTAAGCGTCCTCTACTTCCTATTAACATGGATTTGGATACGTTTAAAATCATGTTGTTTTTACTTATTCAGTCAAATATGTTCAGCAAATCTTGTTGTACTGGTCAATTCAGAGTTGCACTGGCTGACAAAAACATGGTGGAGTCATCAGCATACATTACAAGATGAGATTTATCCAGGACGTACGGCAGATCATTCATGGAGACTGAATAGAGAAGTGGACCGAGGCAGCTGCCTTGGGGTAGAGCACAGTTCATTTCACAGCCCTCAGAGAAATAGCCATCATAATAAACCTGTTGCCTTCTTCCAGACAAATAACTTTCCATCCAGCACAAAGCAGCTGGTGAAAATCAATAACATTGTAGTTTATCTATCAAAAGATCGTGATTTATCAAATCAAATGCAGCACTAAAGTCCACAAATGCCAACCCGACCAGGTTCCCATCATCTAGATGTTTACACCAGTTATCTGAGCTGAGCTGGTGGAGTGACCAGGTTTGTAGGCATGTTGAAACTGAGTGAGTAACTGATTTTCTGTTAGGTAATGTTGGATTTGATCATAGACGATCCTCTCCATAATTTTGCTTAGAACAGTAATGGGTCTGCTATTGACACCATTAAAAACGTCGTTCTTGTTTTTAGGAATGGGAATTATTTTCGATTCTTTCCACTACAATGGAAATGAGCTGCATGCCAAAGATCTATTACATATGTGACATAGGGACACAAACTTGGCTGCAACTTTGAGCAGTTTGCTGTCTGTGTTACCAGAGGATGTATCGTCAGGAAGTGATATCAATAAACGCTCTACCATCTCAACACTCACTGCCTCAAACTTAAATTGGCTTTGCTTATTATTCACGATAACATCCTGTATAAGTGATAAGGTGGGATCGCCTCGGCTCATATTAGATTTTAAATGTGTTATTTTATTGCTGTAGTAATTAAAAACATTATTGGCCTTAGCTTCACTCATAAACGTTCCACCCGTGTAGATGTGAGACACCACCGGAGCAAGATCTCTACCCGTTATATTTAAAACTTCCCACACCTGCTTTCTGTCCTTACTGGCCTCCTTGAGCTTCAGTTGATAATATTCTTTCTTCTTGCACATATTCAGTTTAGTTACTTGATTTCTTAACTCGCGATATCTTGCCCACTCTTGTGGACTGACAGACTTATTTGCTTTTGCTATATCTCTTTCTGACGTTGCAGCCTTAAATTCATTATCTAGCCAAGTTCTTTTTAACAGTACATCTCCATACGGGGCATGTTTGTCAGCCAGGTAGCAAAAGTTTTTAATAAACATAGATAATCAGGGTCACGCTCGAGGCAGATGTCAGTCCAGTGAATTTCCTTTACATTGTCTGCATTGACATTTTTGCATGATCTGTGAAAAATAATCTTTTGTGCAGTTTTCAGTGGTTTCGTTTTCTTGGTCAAACCTACAATATTATGGTCACTATAACCAACTGGAACAGAAACAATATTAGAGCAATGCTCAGGAACATTTGTATATATATGATCAATACATGATGATGACCTATGACCTCCTGCATTGACCGTGACCCGGGTGGGAATGTTGACGATCTGAGACAGGCAACAAGCCGACGCTGATGAACTTTTTCCCTAAAGGACAAGAAGGAGCTGACCAACTGATGTTAAAGTCTCCTAATAAGATCTTGTCTTTGTTTTCCTCAGTTACTCTTTCCAGCATTTCACAGATTCGTTCTACATACAACATATTCTGTAGCAGCAACCTGCTAATACAGGCCTGCCATAGAGCGGGTGTAACTGAACCCACACAGTTTCCAGGTCGTCAAACATTAAGTCCATTCGTAGTTTGCTTTGCTCTCATTGATGTATATGTCACGGTTCTGGGTCCGTTGGACCCAGTATTTTGAGTTTATTATGTTTTGGTGTAATTTTGCATCAGGGATTGTTTTCTTGTTCTCTTGTTGTGTTAATGATGATGATGATTATGATGTTTATTATTAGAGTTTCATGTTTGTGTTTAGGATTTGTTCTTCGGTTGGGTCTGCTTAGTATATGTCTAGTTCCATGTGTCATTTTCTGTCTGTCTCTCAAATGTCAAGTCTGTGTCTTAGTGTGATGTTTCTTGTTCCTGTTTTATTGTGAAGGTCTGCGTCTTATGTTGGTGTGGGCAGCTTGGTTCCCCCCGTCTCGTTAACCCTGATCTCTCCCAGCTGTGTCTCCCTCCTGTTGCCCATTTGCTGATTACCACCCTGTGTATATTAGCCCTGTGTTTTCCTGTGCTCAGTGTCGCGTCGTACCCTCAGATTATGCCTGTGTGTTCCTGGTCTCCGGTTTCAGTGGTCACTTCACGTTTGGTTTTCATGTCAGCAATAAAGCTGAGGTTTTGAGTTTCACGTTTGTGTCTGAGTCCTGCGTTTGGATCCTCCTCTCCGCCTGCCCGCACACAGAGCCCTGACAGTATAGGCCTGTTTCTGTCTTTCCTATACAACTTATAATGAGTCTCGGAAATAGCCAGCACAGTTATTTGACTGTTTGTTGACAACAGTGACTGAATTTCCTGAATCTTATACTTAAGGCTACAAATATTAACATGAACTACTGAAAAATCTTAGCGGAGAATCCGGGAATAAGTACAAGGTCGGACATTTACAGACCGATCAATGTCAACAGCTACAAATGGCAACATTGCTGAAGTCTAAATGTTGTGGCCTTTGTAAAAAAATTAAAATACAATGTATAGAATGTATCTGGGCGATTTAAAAATACACTGTACTCTTCCTGAACAGCATGAAAAAGCAGATGCAGCAGGCACGTGCACGTGACATGATTTCAGCAACTGAGATAAAATCCTGGTGGATTTTGTAGTTTTGAATAAAATCTATTTTTCAAACACAATATCATTTAAAAAAAACTGCTTTATTTTAATCCCAATATTGTAAATGTCATTAAGCAGAAAAGCATCAAACATGAAGAAGGTCCTAAGGCTACAACTCAATTTAGCCTAATTTATAACAACAGGCTGATCAAATGAAACCAAAAGCATCAAGCACAGACTGGAAGACAGGAGCTTTTAACAGCTACATTTTAGAAAAGCAACACAAAGACTTGAAACAAGGCAAATAAGCCTTAGAAAGTAGGTTTCTGCTCCTTTGACATCAAACTTGCCTTGTCACACATTAGTATTTGTGCCCTTTCCAGAATTCCTTGATCGTTATGAAGCTACGTCTGGAAATGAAATGAAGACATGCCGTAGGCAACAGCGGTTCACCACCGAATCGCTGTAAAATGATAGTGAGGTAACGATGAAAGAGCCCTATTGTGTAACAGCTCATCACAGGACTGACCGTCACCCTGCAGCTAAATTCTTAACCATGAGTGTTTTTGTCAGTGATGTTCTGATTTTTCAACTCTGAAAGAGCACTTACTGTAGACAAACAGGACGGCATTTTCAGACAGACCACAACCACTTGCTGTCACATTTTGTGCTTAAAAATGACGTTAAACTATAAAACATTTCATTAGTTTCTTTGAAGACTAAGACATGTTGACTTTTTCCTAGAAGAGCTTAACTATAGTGCATTTTAAAGATTGTAGTTATAATGTTCTCCAAGGAAATGAAAGTAATTCTGAAGGGTTGATTACCACCTTTCAATGGCCTTTTACATCCTACCATCTTCAGGTCAAACACCTTCAGGTTTTGTTTGGTTTCATAACTTCTTCATAAATTCTTTAAAGGATTCTACATCCAGCACAACGTTGAGTGTTAAAGAACCAATAATGACAAAACAACTGTGAAGGTCTGCACTCCACTGCCTCAGCAACACAATTTCACAAGTATGAAAACATAGATACAGATACTGTACTCAGCTTTCGTAAATTACAAGCCTGCAAACTCTTCAACACTTTAGAAAATGTTAAATGGAAATCTGCACTTCACTTGTTTACAGCAGTATTTCACAAAGACTGTTGTTTTGGTTTCTTGTAAACCGGAGATGATTTTTCACTGGCATTCTCTGAACGTGAAGAAAACTCATTGAAAGGCGATGGCTGCCTCCGGCCTTGTGATGCCTCAGCCTGCGCCTGGTCTTTCTGCCACAGCGCCCGGGCGACCGGCATGATGCTAAAACACAGATATTCAAGTTCAGTTGAGTTTGGCTGAAATACTTGAGATTGAAAACGGTTAAGATTTCATGTAAAATAATTCTATATAAATCCTATAAACAGTGTAATAATTTAAGATACGAGATGCCATCTTACTTTTCATTTATATTCTTCTTGATGGTAGAGACAGCTCCTTCGAAAAAGAAAAAGGTGAAAACTCTCATGGTGTGCCAAGTCAACAGAAGAAGCTCAGGCATCTGCTTGAACAGCAACTCCAGCCTGGTGGAAATAGAGAGGTCACAGTGATTGCATCTGCATAAAAAGTAAATAACAAACTACAAGTACAGTAATGTGAAAAAGAAAATACGCTGTCTTTAATTGTTTTACATATTAGGAAATATCGTCTGGTCCTCACCAGAAGTTAAAATGAGATAAATACAGCTTCAGATGAACAATAAAACATGACACATTACAATGTGTAATTATTGGTTTAGCAAAATACGAAGGAAACTAAGCACACCTTTAACAGCAAGAGCTTTTTGTGTATGACTAATCAGTCTTTCACATCACTGTGTTGGGATTTAAGCCCATTTTCTTTACAAGATTTCTTCAATTCAATTAAAGTTGATCTATATATATGTGCCAAAAAACACCAATAATTGTCTCAAGGCGCTCTACACTGGAGACAGTGGGAAGGAAAGTTCTGGCAGAACCAGTTTGTATGGCGTGTTTGTGTCGACATGCTCTGTTTGGTTTTCTCTAAATATGGCGCAGGGCATTAAATCCAACGTCCCCACGTTGATCTTGGCTCTCCACAGTACATTGTTCCAGATGCAGCTTTGTAAACTTAAGGCATGCTGCGATCTTCTTTTTAGAGAGAAGAGGCCTTCTCAACTATTAGAAAAAACTCCTCCTTGGTCAATCTTCTCTAACTGTACTCTCATGAACTTTAATTTTTAACATGCTAACTTCAGTCTGTACAGTCTGAGGTGTAGCTGCTGGTCATCGTGCTGTATTGGGATGATTAGGATGTGTTACAGAGATGCTGCCTCTGTTTAAGGCCATAGTCTGACAATCTGGGACTTCTTTATTTTCTTGCAGAACATTGAGCGAGATCAGTCATTCTAAAAACAAAAATTAAGAAGCTAAGTAAAAAGCTGCAGGTTGCAGCTAATGTAGTGTTGCATAATGATAAACAATGGAAAGCACTGCTATCAGTAATTCTAAAAGGTATAAGAGACATTACCACATTATGTCTCTGCACAAAAGTAGGAATTACAGAACTCCGTCACCATCTATTAGCAGCCGTTTCCTGGAATTATCCAGCAACCTCATGATGATCACATCATCTCAGAAAGTTATGGTCATTAGTGAAACGATCGAGCTGTTTTCTTTCTTCTTTGTTTATCAAACAAAAACAAAGAGAGTTTCAGAGCTTCGGAGTTTCTGCCGGCCTGTCTGTGTTCAGTGTGTTCATTACCTGTCCCTGTTCTGCAGCACAGCGTAATAAGACAGCATGAGGGGCAGGAGCAGGTAGGATAGGATTCTTGCAGGGAGTCCAAACATGTTCAGATAAGTCATCACGTTGCTCAGCAACACTGAAACGCAGACATGAACAAAGATAGCTTTGCAAAGGCAAAGTGGAACAATATGAATGTTCTGGTTGAGTTTCTACTGAATCATTCATCGTTCTGTTGACATCACATTGACAAACTGACCAACGTCAGATTTCATTTACATTGCTATGAAATTGCTATTTCCCTATTAGTAATATTTGTGCCTGCGAGTGTGTTCAAAACATGCCGTTTTTCACAGTATCAAAATGGAGAGGAGGATATTGTGCAGCTTCCTGTGTGGTCGAGTCGCTCATCTGAATGGTTCCGTTGTCTATAAAAGATGTCAGCTGGGTCGTCCCGTTTTCCAGCTTCTTCTTCTCCTCTTCATCTTTCATGGTTTCCAGATGAAGCCATGTGATATTCTGATTAACGCTAAGTGGCCCTTGGGACAGTTTTGAACATGAGAGAAAGGAATTAAAGAGAAAGTTAGGTAGATTAAGTTTAGTCAAGAAAAACTGTTTGTTTGTTTGTTTGTTTGTTTGTTTGTAACTAGCACCTGACTCACCATTACTCTGAAGGAAATGAACAGCATCTTTGTAGCCACTGTGAAAGGCTTCCTCCATATTCTGGAGAGGAAAAAATGACATAAACATAATTAAATGTGACACAATGAAATGAAAGATCAAAAATAATGTAATGTTTTGTAGCATAATGTTTAATTTCCTTTGCTATATTTCTAAAAATGTTAAACACAAACTGCTACTATTACACAATAATAGATTGAGGATAGAGATGGGGATACAGGCAGTATAGGATATGGCCACATATAGTTTGGGTCTGACCTCCAAAGTTGGGTAAATGGCATTGATGAACCTGAAGCTGTTGTCTAAATTGCCCTTTAAAGTGACACCATGCGTTACAATGTCCAGCCAACATGGTGCGTCGCCAGGGCAGATGTCACTCTCTCCAGAAAATGGGCACACGGTCAGTGTGCGACTGGAGGATCCAGGCGCTATAGGCTGAATGCCGCTTAAGCCACCATCCAAATAGAACTGCAGCAGAGATTAACATTTGGGATTTTTATTTTGAAAACAGGGCTCACAAGGTGCGTGGAGGGAAGTTTTGAGGCCACCAAATACTCACTACTCCTTTGAATGATGGAGGTACAAAACCACAGTAACCAGGCAAAAAACAGCTACAAAGCAGTGCCTGAACACAGCACACAACAGTTTTTAGTCAACATAGTTATTAAGGTTTGTTTTTTACTTTTCTTATTTCTGAGCTCCAAAACAGCAGAGCAAGCGTACCTGTACTACATCTTCTTTGGAGTCAAAATCAGACATGAGAATTTGCTCGCCATCCGTCAGACGGGTCATGGTAACAGCAAGGCGACGGTTGGCCAGTTGGTGCGCATTAGGCGGAAGATGCTTGTTTAAAATACATTCCAGCCAGTGAAAAAGCTTGACTGAGGGGTTCAGTGGTCCAAGGGTAAAAGACTTCACTTCCTTGGCAAAATGAATCATCTCATCCCGAATGGTAACTGTGAATTAGAGGATTGGGGGAATAAATGTGTAATGAATACATCCAACAGAAGTCATTGCAGAACATAAGAAAGAGTCACTTACTTAGATTCATTTCACAAACCACAGCAGCTGCTACCAGAGAACCAGCAGATGAGCCAAGGATGCTAGGTGCGGAGTGAAGTATCCAGGGTGCATAATGTAGGAAGCACTGGGCGACGCCTAACTGGTAGGTGGCCAGGAACCCTGATCCAGAAAAGGAGATGGACTGAGGACCTTCAGTGTACTGATAACTGGAAACTCCGGGGGTCATTTTCAATGATCTGTTTAAATATTGTAAATGGAGAAAAACTTTTTTTTTTAATGGAGAACAAGCTAAGGCGAACTTAGATGAACTATCCACTCAGATCTTGGGAGAGGGTTTCACAGTCAGTGTTTTTAAATCCATTGCAATTAGACATAGCATGTTGGTCACGCTCATGTGAACAGGGGTAAAACAAGGATTTCTAATGTTGGGAGGTTGTGTAGCTCCATGGTTGCAATGCATAAACCAAAATACTTTCGCATATATACTATTTGAATAAAAACACTTTAAACAAGATGAGAGAAGGTGGAAAGTTTTACTGAGTGCACATAAACTGATCAACTCCCAGCTGTTGCCAATAAAACGTTTCTGCGATACATTCTTCTGTTCATCAGTATCATATATAAGAGTGATAGTCAATATTTAATTTATAATTACTTGACTGATATTTCAGAGTATACAGGGAGTGCAGAATTATTAGGCAAATGAGTATTTTGTCCACATCATCCTCTTCATGCATGTTGTCTTACTCCAAGCTGTATAGGCTCGAAAGCCTACTACCAATTAAGCATATTAGGTGATGTGCATCTCTGTAATGAGAAGGGGTGTGGTCTAATGACATCAACACCCTATATCAGGTGTGCATAATTATTAGGCAACGTCCTTTCCTTTGGCAAAATGGGTCAAAAGAAGGACTTGACAGGCTCAGAAAAGTCAAAAATAGTGAGATATCTTGCAGAGGGATGCAGCAGTCTCAAAATTGCAAAGCTTCTGAAGCGTGATCATCGAACAATCAAGCGTTTCATTCAAAATAGTCAACAGGGTCGCAAGAAGCGTGTGGAAAAACCAAGGCGCAAAATAACTGCCCATGAACTGAGAAAAGTCAAGCGTGCAGCTGCCAAGATGCCACTTGCCACCAGTTTGGCCATATTTCAGAGCTGCAACATCACTGGAGTGCCCAAAAGCACAAGGTGTGCAATACTCAGAGACATGGCCAAGGTAAGAAAGGCTGAAAGACGACCACCACTGAACAAGACACACAAGCTGAAACGTCAAGACTGGGCCAAGAAATATCTCAAGACTGGTTTTTCTAAGGTTTTATGGACTGATGAAATGAGAGTGAGTCTTGATGGGCCAGATGGATGGGCCCGTGGCTGGATTGGTAAAGGGCAGAGAGCTCCAGTCCGACTCAGACGCCAGCAAGGTGGAGGTGGAGTACTGGTTTGGGCTGGTATCATCAAAGATGAGCTTGTGGGGCCTTTTCGGGTTGAGGATGGAGTCAAGCTCAACTCCCAGTCCTACTGCCAGTTTCTGGAAGACACCTTCTTCAAGCAGTGGTACAGGAAGAAGTCTGCATCCTTCAAGAAAAACATGATTTTCATGCAGGACAATGCTCCATCACACGCGTCCAAGTACTCCACAGCGTGGCTGGCAAGAAAGGGTATAAAAGAAGAAAAACTAATGACATGGCCTCCTTGTTCACCTGATCTGAACCCCATTGAGAACCTGTGGTCCATCATCAAATGTGAGATTTACAAGGAGGGAAAACAGTACACCTCTCTGAACAGTGTCTGGGAGGCTGTGGTTGCTGCTGCACGCAATGTTGATGGTGAACAGATCAAAACACTGACAGAATCCATGGATGGCAGGCTTTTGAGTGTCCTTGCAAAGAAAGGTGGCTATATTGGTCGCTGATTTGTTTTTGTTTTGTTTTTGAATGTCAGAAATGTATATTTGTGAATGTGGAGATGTTATATTGGTTTCACTGGTAAAAATAAATAATTGAAATGGGTATATATTTGTTTTTTGTTAAGTTGCCTAATAATTATGCACAGTAATAGTCACCTGCACACACAGATATCCCCCTAAAATAGCTAAAACTAAAAACAAACTAAAAACTACTTCCAAAAACATTCAGCTTTGATATTAATGAGTTTTTTGGGTTCATTGAGAACATGGTTGTTGTTCAATAATAAAACTATTCCTCAAAAATACAACTTGCCTAATAATTCTGCACTCCCTGTAGAAGGTTCTGCACTGGAGGCTAATGGGACTGTTAATGTCTAAGATTAAAACACTCGTTTTGTTGAGTTGTGACCTTTACTTCAGTCGTGTTGTTAATGTGGTGAGGTTTCTAAAGTTGGAAACAGTGATTTAGCATCACCCAGGCTCCTGTAGCAATTACTGACTTCCGCCTGATCTTTACGTCATGCAGTGTTGCCTGTTGGACACAGGAGTCACATGAGATGTCTGACTCCTGACAGATAATGTTACTATTGTCTGCAAGTAGGCGACTCTTGACTTTCTTAAAATTAAATTAACCTCTTAAGCTCCAAGCCTAACTGATCTCCTGCCTTTTGCCCTCGTATCAGGAGGCGTTGGGGCTTAAGAGGTTAATTTGGTGTATGTGTGTTGTGTACCTCATTAAGCATTATACACCAATAATAAACTAGCTTTTCTAACTTTCTTAACTTTACTTTACTTGGTACTTTACATGCATTTTTTAAGCAAAGCTGACTTATTTTTGCAGTGTTGGATATTAGAGGAGACATTGATGTAATGTAAGCTGCTCTGGTATTTTGCTCAAACCATGCCAGCTAACTAGACAGTTTCAAATGAACTTAATCTCAATGTAACAGCTTTTATACTATTTGGATCAAATCGACATGTTGAATAAGTAAATTATCGAACTGATTTGCATTCAGGTGGGGACAAAAAAAGCTGAAATGTCAGTTTACAGTCTACGTCTGTGCTGCCATCTGTCTGATCTGTTTAATTAACATCAAACTGACAAAGTGGAGATGCATATGTAAGCCTGTGAAACACTCTACACAAGCCTCTATTTTACGAATTCTACAGCTCCAGCTGAACAGAGTTATTGTACCTAATAGGTCAAAATGTTTTTAGGCCCATACTGTAAAAACTGCATTGTCAAAGATGGGTGTAGTAAAAGACGAGCATCCGCAGATGACGAGTAAATCAGCCATGGCTCAGCCAGTCTTGTTTAAGGCCTGTCTTATAACATGTGGTGACTTTTTGTCTTTTCCTTAAAACTAAAAATATTCAAAAGCTGAACCACTGTAGGAAATACGAGTATTTGAATCATTGAATTGTAAATCCTATTAAATTTACAACAGCACCCCCTGCTGGCAAAATTCAGACCATTCAACTGTCATGATTGAATATTGCAATTGTTTAGCAACGATCTATTTTTGTCCCGACGTTTGGCTTGTCATAAGAAGTTAACGTTATCATTTTCATCTCAGAAAAACATTTATATGAAATGTTTTATCAACATATATAATTGGGATAGCTCAGTAGGTAGAGTGGTGGCCCCATGATCGGAAGGTCGGGGGTTCAAATCCACTGAACGGCTGCCCTGAGGTACCCCTGAGCGAGGTACCGTCCCTACACACTGCTCCCTGGGTGTCCAGTGGCTGCCCACTGCTTCACAGAGTGAATGGGTTAAATGCAGAGAGAAATTTCCCCTCAGGGACAATAAAGTATACATTAAAATATTTATTTTTCCAAAGCAAGTTCAATGCAAACTTTTCACACACACACAATGAAACACCAAATACTTAACCTACGGATAGAAAAAGCTGCTTTCCACCACTGGAAAAAATAACAATTTGTAGAAATCCCAATCTGAGCTACGCTGAAGATTTCAAGGTATTACTACGTAAGCTGAAACTTTCAGATACCGTACCAAAAATGGGAGATAATAACCTGACATTTTGACTTATTGATGGCAATTTTTTTCTAGTGGTGGAAGCAATCTTGCATATTAACCAGCATTCAAAACAAAAACAGTTATTTATCCTCTCTTATGTTATTAAACTCGTATTGGACTGTAGTCATTTCCAACCCATAGCTGCAAGACCTGTAAAGTTTATGAAAATAACTCTGTTAAGTGATTATATTGAACAAAGCAGATAATTTTAAGTTTTGCTGGCTGGATAATTCTGTGATTAATTTCACAGTTTTCCTCACTCTTAATATTAGTGTTTACCCAGATCACAGTTATACACACATTGATTCAGAGAAAAAAAAATAAAAATAATCTCACAGTAAACAACACAACTGTGTTTTTTCAGACTGTACATGCATTTTTTCCTCCCCTGAAAGCTCAAACCACGAGATAAATATATTACAACCTCCTATTTTATTCGGTAAGAGCCGTGCTGCTACACATGATCCACGGTTTTATTCTATCTCACTGGTGCACCAGTCGGAGGAGGCTGTGGAGACGTCCGATCAGGGGAAACCTCAAAATGGTCTTCAGAGAACTCTTGTGTAGGACTGGAGTCCGGGAAGTCGCCATCGTGAGGTGGAGTGTGCTCCAGGGCGCCGGAAGCCTCAACCTGCTGTTTCTTGATATCTTGAGGGAGTTTCAGAAACCTGAATGGAGGCGACGAACAGGCAGGAAGGATGAGTTTGAATGTTATTTAAGAGGAAAATAGAAAGCGGATGACAAAGAAAGGAGCAGAGACGAGACCTGAAAAGGAGTTTTTGTCCTCTTTCTTTTTTGATAATGTTCAGTTTGTAGTAATGCCGTAAAGCCCGAGACATTTTCTCATAGGTCATATTTTCTCGGTTCTGTAAAAAGAGATCATGCATCATTAGTCATGCAAGTCACGCACTACATTATTCACTTTTCCCCAATGTTCCCTGCTTTTTTCTGTTTTGTTTTATTCTCCACCTGTGTAGCCGTTTTTCCTGATGGATGAAGCACAGAGAACTGGGAACTCACCTTGTGGTTTCCCCAGAGCCGTGCCAATCCATTGGGGTCCACCACCCTGAAAACCAAGCTGTCCGGATCTTCCCATCGAATGTATTCTTGGTAACGGTCATCACAAAGCAACTGATACACATAGTCCCACAGCAGCCTGCACTCTGGCCATGATTAGAAGAGTAATAACACACGTGTTGGCAGAACTTACATTACTGTCATTAAATATACGTATTTAAAGTTCAATTCAGTACTATTTAGTATATTTCTCACTCTCAGTGCCATGTTCCAATAAACACGTATATAAATGGCGTGGTCACAAGTGTACATGCACTAATCATGTGGATGAATGCCACGGTCATTTACATCTTTTAATGATTTATTCGACCCGTTCTTGTACAGCAGACATCTTTAACCACTTTAGAAAACAAGAACTAGGTACACAAGTTTATATTTATTTTAGGTTCTCTCTAATCCACACAGGGTCAACAGTATATATACACAGGCTCACTAACATATAGTTGAATGTCCCACAGCAAGATGCATTTAGTAGCCATCAACAAGCCACTTACCATTCATCTTGGCAGAAATGGTCAAATTCATGTAAATTGGTTGGTTTCCTGGTTTTAAGAGTAGTCGCACTGTTCGAATAACTTGTACTTACACACACTTGCTGATAATATTGGAATCTGGAGTTGTTTAGAAATATCAAGAGACCTTCTGAAGTTCTATCTGTGTTCTTTCTTTTTTATTATTTTGGTAAAGAGAAACGACCAACTGTAGTTAAACAACACTGCAGGACTTTCATCACCACTTATTAAGAGATTTAAATGAATGTATGTATACTTTTCTCCCTGTGTGGATCAGAGAAAGTCATTAAAGATGTATGTTGTACAATCATTCCACCCGGACAAAGAACAGTTCAAAGAAAATCATTAAAAGCCTCAAATTGCCACGACATTCGCGCTCATGACGAGGAAACTTCTCACCACAAGTGTACCTGTAAGCCTGACATTAACATATCATTTTGAGCCGTCATTTAGACATAACAAAAGAATAAAATAGCCAACTATTGAATATTTAAAGCGCAGGTCCACTTTTGGGTTATTGCTTCAGGATGTTGTGTCTGTTTTGCTCTTTACCTCACAAACAAATCCAACGTGTTGGACTTAAAATCGTTTCTAGGAAACTGAGTGTGTTCATGTTATTGGTGCATTTGCTGATTGTATATAAAATGCTGTTTATGATATATGAGATTTTTTTTCTTCACTTTTTAAAGAGACACGGTTTTAACAATTCTGTGTGTTTTCTGTGATTAAATACATGAAGAGCACAATAGACAACAAATTATTGTAACAATACCTGGGATGCGACCGTTTGCCTTGTGCAGCGGACTCCTTGGCTTATGTCGACTGGAGAGGTTCAGAGGCTCCGGGGTGATGTTCTTCGTTTGGGGATTACACTCATCCCGATTGTGGTGCAATGTTGAGGTACCCGCTGATCCGTCTGAGAGACACAGAAGGCAACAAGGAAATGAAGCCTCTGAAACAGTAGGAATTGCAGGACAATTTCCTTCTGCTAGGGCCATTTGTCATACTCACTCTTTTGTGTGAGTGGCGCAGACAAGGTGTAACAGATGGGGCGATCTGTAAGGGCTGACACTGATTTTGGCTGGCTGCTTACAGTGGCCCCGACAGCAGCCACAGCGGTGGTGAAAGCGGGTAAAACTGTGAGTCAGAAATATGAGGAAATGTGAAACGCTAAAGTGAAAGTAAAAGTGACTTTACAGCCACATGAACATTTTATAATATCAGGCTTAGCACAAGCTAATGTTTAACACAGAGACTGTTTTACTTCTAGCAGACAGAGCGCAGAACAAAGTCATTGTTCTGAACTTGAGAGTTAAAGGATCTTTTTTTCCAGGAAACTGCAGACCATTGGCCAACACATTCTTTTTCTGGGAAAGATTATACAGTTGTTTTGCTTGACAAACGTTTGTGGGTGTGTGTCTTTGTGTAGTGTACGCATACACCATTTATGGTTCTGGTACTTCAGCATTTCCATTTCTTCATCATTATAAATTATGTGATAACTGCTTAACACTCTGGCATATGGAGATGTAATTAGGTGAGCAAATAAAATCAGTTTTTGCAGAGAAGTCAATCAAAGTAGCCAACCACAAAATAATGAGGGTTTATTTCATCTTTGCCAGCGAATCACTATTCCTCACATGTGAAGAAAAAGCACAGAGCAAAGGAAAACATTTCAGTTAGGGGTGAGCAAACATTGATTAACGTCAGTCTTTAAATTTGGGGGATAAGAAGTCAATGGATGTCCTCACATGTAGCGTAAAACAAAAGTGGGAAAGAGAAAGGATTCCCACGTGATATGTTTGCACATGTGGTAGATCAGGAAGTATTCACACCCACGATCCAACCAGAATAAACGAGTTCTTATGTGGATACAAATGTTCCTGAAGACTAGAGATCCTCCTAAAACTTTACAAGACGCAGAGCCTCTGATGAGAACCAAACCAAAGGTGCTTTTATCTATTATTCTGTACACAGACCAACAGGTAATGTTCAGTGTGTCCAATCATGGCCACATTCACATCTAAACAAAAACATTTCTCTCTCCCTGTGTGTCTTTGTTGAATTACTGTACACAACACACTGCTACGTTTCTTGTCATTTCTTTAAATTTTACTCTATTTTTTATTTTTTTACGTTCTATTGCTGATCTAATGCATTTTCTTTTTTGCCCCATGTAAAGCACTCTGAGTCTACAACTTGTGTACAAATAAATCTGTCTGCCTTTACACTGAACCGTAGTATAGCAGTATATATATTTATAAATGTACTCCTTAATTTTACTCACCCGGGGTGCCACTGACTTTGGGAGACTGTGGCTCTTGGACTGTGTGAGCGATTACCTGGCAGCTGACTGGACCCTGAAGGTGTCCAGCTGCCACGGGAGGAGTTGTGTTAGGCGGGTCACATACCACACTCCTCCTCTGCTGCTTCACACACTGAAGGATCTCATACAGAACATCACCTGCAGAAAAATGAGGGATTTCATATGAAAATGCAGCCACGGAAACAGGTGACTTCTATCTACTAACTCATGTCCACCTGAGCTGGGGCAGCGGCGTCTGAAGTCCTCCTTAGTGAGGAGACACAAGGCTCTGCCGTTCATCTCAAATCGGCCCTTCTCCGGCCGGCGCAGCGAGTACTCCTTTTGAGCCCAGTGGAGCCACAGGGAAACATCATCTTTATCCCACAGGGACGGGTTAATTCCTGGAAACAATAAATGCATAATTTCAAATCTAATGTGCTTGCAGAAGGTGCTGCATATGTGTGTTTGCAGTCATATCTGCAATTAATATTAACAGATAAGTAGAACAGAGAGGATAATTTAACTCACTCAGCCTTCCAGGCAGATGCCACAAGTCTTCTTGAGTGGGAGGACTAACCAAAGGATCTTGGGTAGGTGGGGAGTGATGCACAGTGGGATAAATGTTGACTTGCTTTTCACGTACAATCGATGGAGGACTGTTTTCTTGCTACAAAACATCGATACAAATGGCTATAGTCACAGTACTCAGCAGTTTTGGAGCAGCAATGCTGAGCAACAGAGAGCATAAACAACAGCTGCTGGTCACCGTCCAACGACTAAGGCACGAAAGCTCAAACAAAAACTGAGTCGGATTCCAGGTTTGTGGTTTTAGACCACAGGCTTTAAAAGATTTGCCCCCGAAAGACTAACTTACCTTGATCAAAGGTGACGGGGAAACGCTCTCCATGGAGATGTCCTTTAATCTGCTCGACTGCACAGAAAATAGAGGGATTTCCTCATGAGCAGAATGAAAACAAACTTCGGGTCACGTCTCAAACAAAACTCACTTTTAAACGAACACACTCGAAGATTTTTTTAAACGCCACTATTTTCACAATCAACCCTTCCGGGAAATGAAAACGAAAGAAATATAATCCCTGCAGGGGGGTGTGTGCAAAATAGGATGATTGGAGGAAGCAACGACAGAGGACATTTCCAAAACCTTTGACTGCACTTGTTTAGACACGCAGCAGTATATTTACAGAAGCGCTGCAGCAGACGCTCTCGTTCATAAATGAAATGCGGGTGGAGGGAAGGTGACACCTATTTTTGTTTTATTTTTTGAATAGGTTTTATTTCTCTTTCTTTCTTTTTCGCTATTACGCAATACATACATGAGCGGTAACCCGTGTGGCCAGAAAATACAAGAAAACTACAGGAAGTGGTCGATGATAAGAAGTGCCAGAGAGATACTTAAGAGGTGTAGGACACCCCGGAACGGAGCAGCGCGTGCGCCGATGAAGCACAAGCTCCTCCCACTACCAGGAAGACTAAACTGCGGCGTGGCTGAGAGCCCACGAGCGCTGACTGTAAACGAAAGTAGGTAAGCGCTTTATCCGGGCAACTGGCACCGAGAGTCAGAGGGGCAGCCATGTTGTCCTGTACCTGTGTGGACTGCGTGCTGCGCGAGGGCACCGTGTCAGCTGTTTGGATTCTCCTGAACGGAGAAAAATGATGGCCCGATACTCTGAGTCTGTAAATCTACAAGTTTCAATCAAGTGCTCAACTTTAATTGGTTATTCAGTAATAACAATGTTAATAAACTTCTACTTTGCTTTAAAACAAATCAGCGGATTAAACATTAACTGCGCAACAAATAATGATAAGCAAAGTCCAGCCACACTGTGAGGGCGAACCATGTATAACATGTTACACCGAGTCCTCACGTTGAACACCGCTGAACCTGAAAGCAGAAACTTTTAGCCAAATATTTCGTGTTTTCTTCAGTCATGTGGGCTGAACCACTGGGGAAACAGCTGGGCCGTCCCACGCGATCACTTGCAGGGTGGTTGGTGAGCAAGTGGCTCACAGCTTACAATCAGGTCCTGGAGGAGAGTGCTGTGCAGCTGTGTGCCATCCAACCCGGGGACACTGTGCTGGAGCTGGGTCATGGCCCCGGTCTGGGTCTGCAGTCTGCAGCCAAACTGCTCACGGGCCCCACAGGCCACCTTATAGGGGTGGATTACTCAGAGTACATGCATCAGGTGAGGTAGAAAGAGTGGAACAAACAAGTCAAATTCAAGTTTATTTAATACATGTGGGTTGTTACTGTTACAAAGAGTGTCTTTGAAAAAGAGTTTTGTAAAAGCACACAGCTTTGTTGTGGCCTCTTCAGCCTTGCTAAAGCAGACACATTGCAAGCCTTTAAAAAGAAAATGCATTATTTCGGAGAAAATACGCACACTGGCCACTTATTTCATTACTTCACTGGCACCAGCTTCAGAGCTGCCTGAGTTATCTGTGTCATAAATTCAACAAGGTGCTGAAAACATTTCTTTGATTTTGGTCCATATTGACATGAGGGGAAAAATCACATTGTTGCTGCAGATTTGGCTGCTGGACACCCATGAAGTGATACCACCATATCTCAGAGGTATCCTCTTAAACTGAGATGATGTGGAGGCCATTTAAAGTCAGAATGAAACACTTGATGTTTAAAATCTAATTTAAAATCTCCCAAAAACTAACATAGATGTAACACTGTCTGTGTAGCTGGATTTAAGAAATAAGAGCTTAAAGTTTTTAAAACACGTTTAGCGCCATCATGTGTCAGTGGAGAATGTGACATCACTAATGTGCTGATGTCTCCACTGATGCTGTGAGTTTATGCCAGCTAATTATTAACAGAACCAATAACTCATAATGAGACTAAAATCAGTTTAAGGGGTCACCTTTGTGCTGCCCGTGGCTGCAACAATGAGTTTTACGTTAAAACCAAGGATTCTGAACCTAAATGCCACAGCAGAAATCATGAACCATCAGACCATGCAGAGTTTTCCAATCTTCTATCAAGCCCATGCAAATTAGCGTCTACTAGTGAACAATGTCCTGTTCTGAACTGATCGCACCTGGTGTGGTCTGGCCCAGCTTCTTTAAGGTTTGATGTGTTGTGCGTTCTTCTGCATACCTTGGTTGTATATTAAGTAAATAAATAAAAATCAAGCACTGCTGAGCAGGCAGCTAAGACCTAAGCTGCTAATCAGGGACAATATTGTAATTCTTCTGTGTCTGACAGATGGCAAAGAAACAAATGATGGAACTTATAGCGAGTAAAAAGGTGACGCTCCACCACTGTGACGTAGCAGCAATGCCTCTCAGAGACAGCACTGTGGACAGAGTCTTTCACTGTAACTGCTACTACTTCTGGCCTGATCTTAGAAAAGGAGCCGCAGAAATACACCGGGTGATGAAGCCAGGTAATGCCATGGCAGTCAGGCAAACTTGATTTACAGATTTAGTTCCAAAACATGTCTTTAAATAATGATTCTCAAATTGAATTTCCCCATCTTTTTAACCCACCCAGGAGCCCTGATGGTCACAACTCTGAGGCTTTCTCGTGTGGCTACGATAGCAGCGAAGGGGGTGATGCCAGGGGAAAACTGGCGCCCAGAGGCCTACATGGCAGCTCTGAGAGACTCCGGCTTCACTGATGTCAGAATGGAGGACAAGCAGGACAGAAACATTACTTTTCAGGCTATCTTTGCCACTGCCTTCAAATAAGATACTTATGCAATTATGAAGTTTAGTGTGATTACATCAGTCATTAATGGTCTTCCTTTTGAAGATGGATAAACTTGAACTTATCATAATGATAAACATATACAGATGAGAAGTTTTATATCATTTTCTGTCATTCCCTACGTGCAATGTTCTTACATCAGTACCAGTATACAGTATGGTGATTTTAAAACTTCAAAACAGCATTACTGTGAAAAGTGGAAACAAAACATAATGAAGAACTCTATGGAGGAACCCAACTGTATGAATGTGTAATCATGCAATAAATGGAAAACAGGAATGAAAGAATTAGAAAGAATAAAACACACAAGATGATACCAAAGAGTTATAGTGCTTCTGCTGTCGAAATAAAACAAAACTCATGGTGTCAGCTCCACCAAGAAAGTGATATATTTGGTAGCGTTGGGGTGTGTGTCATTTTGTCCTTAAACACGATAGCTCAAAAGCTTTTGAATGAATTCTGATCAAACTTTGCAAAGTGGGGACGTGTTAACAATCCATTAATAATTACTTCACATCCATCAACTTAATAATTGATGGATGTAAAGTCCACAAAAAGCATCTTAAAAGATTTTAAAATGTCATATCATAACTGACCTATGTCCTTCAGGGTCAACAGATGGATCTGAAGGTCCAAGTGATAATGTGATATCAAGTTACTTATTACAGTTATGTTTCTTACTGTCATATAGACATACAGGCATTTAATTATACATGGGGATTATAAATATCGCGTTACTTTGGACCTCTGTCTTCTTCTTCGAGGTTAAATAAGGTCAAACTTTAATAAAAAAATAAAGTCTACTGCACTTTTGCACTGGTAACATTTGGGAAATGATACTGTTATATGGGGTCAGTATCACATTATAGTTTGCTTCCAAATATAATTTCATATTTGACCTCTGATCTCGCTTTTACATTTCACCTGTGTCTTCTTTTCATTCAAGTTTACCCAAAATGCCTATATCTTTAAAGAAAGTGTTGTCAAGAAAAAGATGATGAACTGCTTTGTTAGTTAGATATACAGTAGTGTAAATTGTAGTGCAATATTAGATCACATGCTCAGGTCTTTTAAACCCTTTTTTTTTTACAAGTCAGTACCTATTATCCATTACCTACTCCTAGACAATATTTGTATAACCAAAGTATACATTTGTCATGCCACCCTTATTTGAAACCTCTTAAATTATATTTAAATAGAACAAAGAAAACTAAATTCATATATTGAAAATACACAAATATTACCTTATAAGTAAATACCGACTAGAGACCAGAGAGTCACCAGGAGATGCTTCTTGTTCCTTTTTGTAAGGCTATAAATGAAAAGTGATTTTAGTATCCTCTAAGAATCACATTTCACACATACACATGAATGGTTAGCTGCCCAGGGTTTCGAGCGGCAAGCAGAGAGGCTACTGGATTGCAAGATGATGACTGTAACACTGTTAAATTAAAAATAAAAATGATGCTGTGTTATTTGTGCGCAGAAGTAGCCTCCTGGTAGCTCACACTCGGGACCACACGGTGGCGGTAATTCATCTGAATAAATCCAACAGAAGAAGAAGAAGAAGAGCGGCGCGCGGGCGGTGCTTACGTAAGGAGAGGGAAATCCAAAACAGAGTCGATGACGCTGCTTCGCCGAGAGCTGTGAAACTGACATTTCGATTAAGATAGACAGTGATTATCAAGTGCACAGCTGATAAAAAGTAAGTAAACGAGAGGTGCGCTCCACCTGACAAGTTGTTATTAGACTTTTTGCACTAAGAAGGTGTTTATTTCTCGGCCTTCACATTAGTAAGCAAAGGCGTTAGCTCAGCATCACAAGAAGGAAGCTAACATCACAAACAAACCACTGTCTCATTGAGCAATTTGACAATAAATGTTCTACGTTTAGGATTAAATAATTACAAGCGTGTGCGGAGACTGACCCACGAACTTTAAGTGTAACGCTAATTAGCCAGCTGCCTGTTTTTCAGAATGCAGAGGGCTTCTCGTTTGAAACGTGAACTTCAAATGCTAAGCACCGAGCCCCCCCCTGGGATAACATGCTGGCAGACCGAAGATCAGATAGACGACCTCCGGGCACGTATGTACTACTGTGTCACTTAAACGACTACAGCTACACTTGCCAGGCACTTTCTTATGTGCGTTGCTAGTACCAGGTTGGACCTCTGTGTTGCCTTCACAACTATCGTAATTTTTAACTGCGGCGGTGCCCAGTGTGGTCTCTGCTCCTGCGGCCCGTCTGCTTCTAAATTTGATGCGTTATGCGTTCATCGAGGCTCTTTTGGATTGTTTCCTTCCTATCAGCTCAAACCAGCGTAGCCATTTTCCTCTGACCTCTGAAATCAGTGGGGCATTTTGACCCAGATCTCCTGCTCACTGAACATTTTTCATTTTGGACATTTCTGTGTGCATTCTAGAGATGCTTATGTGGAAAATCTCAGTAGATCAGCAGGTCCTGAAAGAGTCTGACCACCATATCTGCACTAACAAAATCACGTTACTAGCAAAGTCACTTAAATCGGCTTTCCTTCCGATTCTGATGCTCAGTTTGAACTTCAGCTGGTTGCAATGATCATGTCTATATGCCATAATGCACTGAGTTGATGCCTCGTGATTAGCTGATTGTCAGACAGTTGAACAGGTGTACCTAACAAATTGCCAAGATGCATTTACCTATACTATATACTCAGAATATTTCACCTGATTAAGATCACTCTGACATCCATTTTTGCAGTGGATCCTGTCATTAAAATATATCAAATCCATGACCATATGTTTAACCCTGTTATGTTGCAGAGATATTGGGTGGATCAGGAACTCCTTATGATGGTGGAGTCTTCTCCTTGGAGGTCAAGATTCCAGAGAGGTACTTCTTCTTTGAGCTTTAACGTCGATGGGTTTCTCTCTACTAGTTACATGTTCTCACTCCACTCTAGCAGGACTGACATGCTTTTTTTTTCTCTTAGGTACCCGTTTGAGCCTCCCAAAATACGATTCTTGACTCCAATCTACCATCCAAACATTGACAATTCAGGACGGATCTGCCATGATGCTCTTAAACTGCCACCAAAGGTTATAACAGATTTCCAGTACATAATAAACTCTTTATTTCAACACCATTACATGGTGGACACAAGGATATATGTTGCATTTTATGCATTTCAGATGTAGTGTTGTCTTTATATTTATTTGATTTTTTTTTTTCAGGGTGCCTGGAAGCCATCTCTAAACATCTCCACAGTCCTCACTTCCATACAGCTACTCATGGCGGAGCCAAATCCAGACGACCCCCTGATGGCTGATATAGTGAGTCACACATAGTGTGTTGTCCATCCTGTACGTCCAACTATCTAAACAAAAAAACAGTTTTAAAGACATTGTCTTGACTAAAATACATAGTTCAGTTTTTAATTGATTCAAATTCATCCCTGGAAATAAAAGGTATCCTAAGTCAGCGGTCCCCAACCCCCGGGCCTCGGACCGGTATCGGTCCGTGAGTCGTTTGGTGCCGGGCCGTGAGAGTAGAGGCTCAGGTGTGAAATGTATGGTTTTTATCGGTTTTCAGCGTTATTTTGTTATCGTTTTTATCGTTAACTCGGTTTTCCTGGGTCTTGTCACGTGTGTTATGAATAACTCTAGTTTTACTAGTTTTATTTTGTTGTATTTAGCTGCGACACCTTAAAGGCCGGTCCGTGAAAATATTGTCGGGCATAAACCGGTCCATGGCGGAAAAAAGGTTGGGGACCGCTGTGCTAAGTAATTAAAGGCAAGTCCGGGAGTGTGGTAAATGCCAAAATGACTTGTTTAGATGCAAGTCAAAAACCCCTTTAAGCTAAACCTGTTGGGTTAGAGAGCAGCTGTGTTCAGCTGTAGCACAGTGAATGATTCGATAATCCAACTTTATACTTTTATCTATTTTTCCCGTAATTTAGTCATCGGAATTCAAATACAGCAAACACCTGTTTATGGAGAAGGCCAGGAAGTGGACACAAGAACATGCCGTCCAGAAGAATTCTGTGAGTTACTAAGGACTTATATAATATAATTATAATTATTAATCATTTAATGTAATTACACTCTGACTGCTGCTCTATTCTTAGTCACATGATTCCTGTCACTTGCTCCACAACAATGTTAATGTATTAGTTTGTGTGCACTGTTTTATTTGACCCACATGGTTGTGCTGTGCTCCTGCAATAGAACATTATAGGCCGAGCAAATAGAACTTGTTTATTTGCAGTCGCATTAAAGTGAAAATAACCTCCTTGTAATTGCACTGATTTCTTTTGCATTCTGTGATTGGGGGTTGAGGGTGTTGCATACTCGACCTCTGGACAAACCTCAATTGTAAGGTGACTGCACAGATTGCCTAGAGGAAAGCAACTTGTCCAAACAATTCAGATTGACTGTAATCACTCCCAGAAAGATTGGCAAGGTTTTGCAAATATTTGCTCTCTAATCTATAAACACAGAGAGATTGCTAGCATGTGACAGCTGATTTAAGTTAGTTAGTCAGTCAGAGCAACTGAGCTGGCAATTGTTACTGTATAAAAGCAAAGTTGTCAAGCACGTATGGCACTTTGCAGTTAGATTGCTGTCCTGCAGCAATCGTGTCACTTTGTGGAGGAACTTCTGAATTTATGGAAACAGGTGGCAAGAGATGTGGAATTTTGCTACTAATCTTACTACTTAATCATGACAAACATTTTGCGTGTTATTACCAGTTTGCCCTCATTCAGCTGCAAAATGGAAGGGGATCGGTTTCATCCCTTTTTTACGGCTTTGAGGATGGCAGCAAAACGTTGCTTCAGAGACTGCTTCTTCGAAGCGTTCAAATTGAGACTGCAAGGTCATTGCACATGGTTGCAACAATTTTGATCATGCTACAGTGTCCAGCCACTGTTTTCCCTACTGTATCTATAGTGTAATGGAGTGCATCATGCACATCTGCACTGCTCAGAAAAACTAAAGGAACACTGAAAACAAATCTGGCCAACCTCTGGTGGGATCCAAATATTACTCATGCTAGCAGTAGTGACACTGACCCCAGTCAAATGCAAAAGTGGTGGAAAAAACTGAGACAACATGTCATGAGGGTGCGCTACATTTTCACCTGTAGTGCACCTGTATATAATTTCATTAACAACCCCCTCTGCAGTTGAACTGACTCGATGATTTTCTGGTTTAGGAGGAGTAGGGTGTTTTGTTTTTTAATGCATTTTTTCTCCCCAGGGTGTTGTAGATGGCAACAAAGAAAATACTCCTGATCAGAAAGCATCAACCCGAAAAAGAGAAGCGCACAGTGTGCAGCAGGAAGCAGAAGATCCAGCAAAGAGAACCTGTGTGTAGTTTCCACCTCACCTGAGAAAACTGCCACCTTGTTAGAACTGTGGTATTAATTTTATACACAGATGTAAGACTTGTCTTCCTGTTTTTAAATGTATGTGGATGGCTGTATGTATAATGTGCGTGCTTGTGTTGTGACATTAAAGTTTCATTTTATTAATGTATTTCAGAGTGCCTGGACTTCTTGTGTAGTTTGGAGGTGTCTCCGATCTGTAACATAAGTGCATACTTGAGTGTGTATAGTATGAAGATGATGATTTTATTCAAAAATATGCTTAACCAGTTGTATACAAAGTATGTACATCCTAAATAGTACATTTGTTTTTACAAGCTAAGGATTTATTTCTTATAATATAAAATTATATAATTGCTGTTTATAAAAAGGGGAGACAAACATCATAAGGCTGTAGTGAGTCAATACCATGCTAGTTCAGAGGTAGTTATATTGTATGTACATAATGCTAGCCTACTCTAAAGTCTGTAAGAAAAATACCTACATCCCATTCAGTCTCTATGACTGCTTGCCTCCTGTTGGATAGAGTTGCTTTTCTTGAGATCAAACCATGTAAACCATATGAAAATAGATGTGCGGCCCATTTCCTGTGGCGCTTTGCTGCCGTATAAAGAGTAGCATTTTTACAACGACCTTTGTATTATACAGTTGCATAGTACAATATGACAATGACATCTGTGGAAGAAAACTTAGCTTACACTGGCTGTCGTGTGTGTGAGTGATGAGGAGTCCCTTTTTTTTTAAACAGACCTTAGCAATAGGATAGAATTTGTATTTAAACAAATAAATGGCTCCACCTATAAAAGAACCAAACTACCTGCATCTTCTGAGTTGGATTTTTCATCAGTTTTCAGTATAAACAAAGATCTATTGGTGCTACCTAAATTCCCCACAGGCGAAATCGCTGATTTGTCCAATGCTTACATTTTCCATGTGGATTTGAACTGTTCCCCATGACTCAGTCCACTGAAATGTCTGAAATTGTCCTTTATATAAAAAGCAATGTCATTGTCCTATTCAATGTCCTTGAATAGTCTTTTCTGTGAAAGGACCTTGTAGTCCCGCTCTCCACTTTCAGAGGCTCTTTGTTTTCTCCTCAGCTTCTCTGCACTCTGTAGTCTCTGTAGTAACAGTTTCAGTGTTGAATGTTCTGAGGAGCTTGAAGACTGTGAACCCAGAGGCGGTCTTTCTGCAGAGGATGGTCCTTTCATATGGTGTCCTAGCTTTTCAGACAGCTAGCGTGGATGCTCATGGGTTGAGAGTGAGAGACATGGCAGTGTGATAGACATCTTGATCCAAACTTTCTAGAAATCACCAGTTGCTCACCCTCTCTCTCTCTCACTCTGCCACCCTTTCTCTATCTCTGGCAGTGGGAGGAGGTATTTGGCAAGGGATGAGAGGAACAGAGGATGTGGAGGAGCAGTGGGAAAATCTGATCGGATCCTGCCGGGCTTGGAGAGAAGATCCTCCACTGTAAGTGGCATCAGTGAGTGACACCTGTGTTGAGGAATCGGAGCAGGAGCTCTTTTCTGTGTCCACGGAAACCAACGAGTCCAAGGTGTGGTCCCGACGGAGCTGTGTACGTGCTTTGGGGCGTGGCCAGAAAAACAGCTGAGAGTGGTCTCTCGTGAAAAGAAGGAAGAGGAGAGGGTTGAGGCAGGCTGGCAAGGGCTGCAGAAGCAGGAGGACTGATTTTAGTACTTCCTCCCCCAGAGAAAGGAGACCAAGAAGGGAACAAAGGGAGAGGAAAGCTACTGGTACATAGAGAAGACCATTGGTGAATATTAGCCAGGCAACATGTTTGATCATAGCGCAGTCCCACAAGCCCTCACACTCTCCTCTGAGTAACTCCCAGTAGAGGCGGATGTGTGAACCTGTGACTATAAGCAAGCACAGGGTGTTCATCATAATGAGGGCCAAGGGAAAGCCCAGGGAGGACGGCAGTCGAGAGGATGGGGGTGGCAGGGGTGAGGGAAGGCAGAAAGGCGAGGACCCATACTCCCCGACTCCTGCCAGTGGGAGAGAAGCAAGCGTGATGGAGAGAACGAGGCAGAACAGTGCACAGGTGCGCACACTCACGAGGGATGGGGACTTCCCATAGGTGCGCGTACACGTCACGCTCACACCACACTGCACTGCTGCAAGAGTTAACAGCAACACGCTGGCCTCGGACGCAAACACCCAGACCCATCCTGTCGCCTGACAACCAGGACCCCCCTCCCACCGGGCTCCATGGTGGCCAAATTCTCCCAGCGTGAGAGCATCCACAAGGGCCAGGGTGCACATGCACACACCAGTCAGTAGATTCGAAGCCCCCATGCAAGCCACGGTAAAGCGAAGTGGTGACAGGTAGCCTGATGAGCCAAAGAGAGACAGAAGCAGGATGGAGTTCCCCAGCAGAGACACCAGGGAGATGCACCACAGGCCAACACGAACTAGCCAGCTGCCCAACAGAGAGTCACAGGGACGGAAAGGACCTGCAACAGCACAAAACAGTAACTCATTAGCTAAAAGCGCTGAACTTAGGGCTTACTTGCGTCATACCCTACAATAAAACCCATTTGCATTCATTTGCATTACCAGGTGTTGGTGTGCACTGGACACTGGCCTGCAGTTTGGATTCCTCTAATTCCAGCTGGAACTCCTCCAAGTCTGGGTCATCTGAAAGAAAACGTTTTTTTTAGGGCCAGAATTCAGAATTTCAGATTTCCTTTTTGATCAAACCTCCAAACGGTCCATGTGTTAAAGCATATTGAGAGCTTATTCTGAAAGTGCTTATACACAATATACCCCATGCAGACTATGCGCGACTCTAGCTGCAGGGGGTTGTAATGATAACATTCTGTTCCACAGACAAAAAATAGACACTTCAGAAGATTACTGGCGCTTGGATGAATTTTGATTGTCTTGGCATGTTTCTCTAGCAATTAAAGGTAAATAAATTTTAATCAGTGATATGTCTTGGTTTATTCATTTCTTGATTCTGTTATTTTTCTGAATACACCCAGCAGTTTTTTAATTTCTGCTTTAATCATGCAGATTCATTGGGTTCATTTCACCTTCATTTTGATTTATTTGTGTTTCCATTTTATGCTGGCCACAGGAATGAAGGAATGGAGGGGTCAGCACGTGTTGTGTGTTTTTAGGTCACTGTGGTTTCAGTGAGGATCTGACACGTCCTTAACGGCCAGGTATGGACACAGTTGTCAGATTCCCATCTGATATGTTACAAGTCTTTTGACATACTGTGTGTATGTTTTCACAGATACCGTAAGCATGTGTTGTCTTACAGTGAGTGTCGGTGTGGATGGGGTACATGGCTACAGTCCTCTTATGCAGGTCTTCACCGGTGCTGCTCTGCTCCGAGTCCCACTGACCGGCTGGCTTGTAGCTATCACAGGAGCCGTACACACAGCATTGGTAGGCATAAGGCATCTCTATCACCCTGTACCAATCAGATGAGAGTAGTGTTGAAAATAAACCAGAAGAAAAACAGGAGCATAATAAGGTGGCAACAAAACTGCAAGTCCTGGCTGATGTTTCTTTCAACGTGAGCTTTATCTACGTTTCTTTTAGGCACAATTTAAAACTGTTTCCCAGCAGCTTCAAGTGCTTTTGTTCCTGTTGCTCTTACTTGTATTTACATTAAACCACATTTTGATTGATGTGTAATCAGTTTGACTGGTATTAAAGGTATATATTCCATAGGGACCGGGTGTTTTTGCCTTATACTGGACACGCGTAGCCTTTGTAAACAGAGGGGATGGTAACAATAGACCCAAAAAAGCTTCAGTGTATGAAAGCATAACTGAATTTTTAATAATGATAACAGTCCATCGTTGGGGAAAATGCAGGCGAAGCGTTTATTTATTTTGCTGATCTGCTGACTTTGGTGTAGATGTCTGCAAAAAAACCCTTTTATTTTACCTTTAGTGCTTTTAAAATGTTTGTCTGCCAGAGGTTCTGTTCTGGGCGATGTTCTACAGGGATACTAACACAGAGCTTTGATCTGCTGCCATCTCCAATCTCTTTAAAAGTCCCTCTTCATTTGTTACTTCATCGCACCTTCCCAGGCCTTCAGGGATCTTTGTAACAAGATTTAACTTGCTGCTAACAAATACTCAGTCATTGTTTAAGTTCGGCTCAGGAATGGCTTGCAGGGATACACTGTAATTAGTCAATTGTCAGAGTTGGCAGCTTTCGGTAAATTCACGATATTAGTAGAAAATTGCGAGAGGAAGGATAATTTAAGGGTTGGGAAGCGATGCGTTTTCCTCACAGCCACAGGATACACACCTGGGATCTTTGTTTTTTTGGGACAAAGCAAAATACAAGTTTCATTTGAAGATCACACAGTTAAAGAAAGCACTCAAGGATTCTGAATAGAGTATTTACCTCATATGGGGAAAGTTATCAGGACTGAAGGCCTCATATAATTCTGTGTTCCCCCTCAGCTTGAGATGGGTCAGACCGCTCAAGCCTACAACAGGTATTGAGCTCAGACGGTTTTCAGTCAGGTCCCTAAGAGAAAAATCGAAGGACAGTGAAATAAGAAAGGTGCATGTCAAACCAAGCCAAGTTAATGTTTGTAAAATGTGTTTTTATTTCAGATAAAGCTGCGAGATGTCCTTGATAAAATGTCCTTGTCTCCTAGATTCATTAAGCTGTGTAGACAGGACTCTATCAGACTGACTCCACATAATACTTTCTGTCAAACGTATTATCTGCTTGTTTAGCCACGCAAACTTCAACCAGTCTTCACACAATGAAGTAGTTTTATATTGGCACGACTTGAGCTGAGGCTTCTTGCCATGCAGAGATATTTTTTTTCAAACAATAAATGGATTTTAATGTTCGCTGCAAACTCTGCCAAAAGTCCACAGGTTTTCAGTGGAGCACGCAGCCAAGTATGGAGTGTTTGTGCAAGTGCAACACTCTGAGATGCATATATTCTTTATGCTTTTCTCAGAAAGAGGGGAGAACAAGATGAAAGGTAGAAGAGTCTTAGTGAGTTTACTCACAGTTTAACCAAAGAGTGAAGCGAAGCAAAGGCATCTGGGTGGATCCTCTCGATCATATTCCAGCTCAGGTCACTGACAACAGCAACAAAAAGAATCACAATGATGTGAAAGTGCCTGGAATGACGGCGCACACTTGGCAATGCTGTGTATCACCACTAGATGTCAGTAATAGGTCACAATCCTACAGTCTTGTTTAATCCAACAACCGATGATTTCCTTCGTTTTGGCATCAGAGTCCTTGGGTCATGTTGTGAAACCTCATTATAGCACAGATGATTTGACTTCTACATATTGTTTCAGTTAAACATGATTAGAGAAACAAAGTTCAAACTATGTGTTATTTCACAAGAAAAAACCTCAATGGTACATCAAATTTAGTTTCATTGTTTTGTCATCTCCTGCTATCCGGTTATTAATAACATATACAGATGGGTGACAAATTAAAAGAACAACCTAGAACTCCAACACTCATAGCGAGGACATCTGGTGCTCAGGGCATTTGCTGGGAAGGTTTTGGAGTCCAAGTCCATCAGCAGATATGTGAGAGGGAAATTTTTCTGGTACTATTATATAATTTATATATGTTTTGCTGACTTTGCCAGCTGGAAGTTACACGTCTACAATCTTTGCTGTTGCAGAATTCTCCCAAAGATTTCAGTTCAGGTTACAACCATGTCTCTAAAATATGGTGTTCCTGTTTGGGCCCACGTGTTTTGGGAATGGGCACAGGACATCAACACAGTTGTCCTGGGAGATATGTGATGAAATCATCCTATCTTGAAGGTTGTAATCTTTACTAATGCCCATGTCTCTTGGGTACAAAAGGTCACTGAGCAGTTAGAGTATTATGAAAATGATATGTATCATGTTCATGGTAACCATATCTCAAACAAAATAAGAGATTTTGGACTGACTCCCTTTAGATAGTGCTCCTGAGCACCATCATCATGAGCATAATGAGGGACTATTTGTTGTTTTTCTCTCCTTTGATTTTTCACCAGTCTGCATATTTTTCAGTTCACTATCCTTACCCGACGGTGATGGCTATTTATAAAAAAACACAAATTTCTAAATATATCGCGTGCAACTTGTGACTAAGACAAAGTAAAGTTGACTCACAGTGCTCTTAGAGAGGTGAGCTGCTGGAAGGTGCTTAACTCGATCCTTCTGATTTGATTGTGCTGCAACCCTCTGTTAGGAAAATGATATATTATATGTAACCAAAGCACTATGTGCAGAGGTAAACTGAGAAAACTGCTGCCTTTGATACAGTAAGTGTGTGACTGTCTAGGGGGTTGAAAAACTCACATCTCTTGCAGTGCAGAGCAGTGGTAAAAGCTGGGCAGATCCTCTATCTGGTTGTAAGAAAGCTCCCTGCAACACAAACACAGTACACAGTGACCAGCTGTGGGTTTATGGTGTGGGAAATTATGGTCAGCTCTGTGAGGAAGGCAACACGGCAGGACAATAATTTTCTGTATTGATTGGATTTCACAGAGATGTGATTGTGCAAGTTCATGCTTTCTTTGGGGGGGACAAGTCTCCGCAATTGAGTTGTGTGTATCAGATTTTGTACCTCTAACTTTTCCCCTTGGTGTGTATCTACTCACAGCACTCTGAGGCGAGGCAGCTGCTCACACAGATCCAGAGGCAGAGCTGAGAGACCAGCCCGAGTCAGCGTTCTGTAGGATAAGGAAAAAAGAAGAGGATCTTCTGATCATTGTTGAAGTGCGAGCAAGCGAAAGGATCCTCCAGTCCAGCGAGCGTAACTTGGTGAGACAGGCAGCTGTGTAGGTTCGCCAAACCTGTCAATGGCTGACATAACTGCCTACTCTTCACTGACTCTCCTCTTCATTCCCCGCTTCCCCTAAAGTCTGAACACACACATTTCCATCTATTTCCTTCAGTTTCTTTCCTGCCCGGTCTTATCTTTCTTGGCTCTTTGTCTCTCTTGTATGTGGAGTCTGATTTGTCATTTTGTCCTGAGCATCAAATCAAATAAAATCAATTTATTTATATATTAAAAACCACAAAGTGCTTCACAGTAATATAAAACAGAAATACATAAAATACATTAATAATCAGACATACAGCACAAATCTAATTAAAATCTAAATAAATAAATACATCTAAACATCAACATTTTTTTTTACTGT
>NW_024582370.1:985180-1017653 GCF_018398535.1 Haplochromis burtoni
GCCTTTGCACAGCTGAAAAGCATTTTTGGATACATGAGATGTAGACACGCACACATACGCTGTATCTGTGACACATAGGCGCGCTGCAGAACATCTGCTGAAGCGGAGGGAAAACACGGCTTGTGTGTGTGCATGTGCGCCTGTGTGTACGTGCAGGCGAGCGGCTGCGTGGGTGTGTAGCCAGCACCTGCTTGGGGTGAGAGAGATTGTATCCGAGTGCCACATTAAAATCACTTAACGGGATTACTCGGGATAACGCAACCACGATAGTCATGTCGGGCAGGTGTGTTTTTCGTGTTTGCGTGTGTGTGTGTCTGTGTGTGTGTACTCACAGTTCCTGAAGTTTGCTCAGTGTCCTGATGGCCACAGGGAACTCCTGCAGATCATTGTAGTTTAAATCCCTGTGAGAGAACCAGTAAGAGAAACAGTCATTATAAAACAGCATGTTAACACATGCAGTCCCAGTCATGATGGAGACCATCCATACTGTATGTGGTCTTATATGTTTTGTGTGTGAGAAATGTTGCACGAGTGTGTGTGTGTGTGTGTGTGTTGCTGATAGAAGATTTTAGGGCCCTGAACTATCCTTTGGTTATGTAGTAGCCTTAGACTGGTGGTGGGCAGGGCTTCACCTAACACACTGTTTCTTCTTCACTCCTCTCTAAACTCTGTTTCTCGCTGCTTTCTTCTCTTTCCTCTCACCCCAACTACTCTTGGAAGAAGACTGCCCCTCCCTGAGCGTGGTATTTCCTGTTGAAAGGGAGTTTTTCCTTCCTGCTTCCACCAAGTGTTTGCTCATACGGGTTGTCAGATTGTTGGGGTTTTCTTTTTTCTACAGTATAAAGTAGCGGTCTCCAACCTTTTTTGCGCCACGGACCAGTTTATGCCCGACATTATTTTCATGGACCGGCCTTTAAGGTGTCGCAGCTAAATACAACAAAATAAAACTAGTAAAACTAGAGTTATTCATAACACACGTGAAAAGACCCAGGAACACCGAGTTAACGATAAAAACGATAACAAAATAACGCTGGAAACCGATAAAAACCCTGAAAACCAGACATTTCACACCTGAGCCTCAACTCTCACGGCCCGGTACCAAACGACTCACGGACCGGTACATGCCCGAGGCCCGGGGGTTGGGCACCGCTGGTATAAAGCACCTTGAGGTGACTCTCATTGTGAGTTGGCACCATGAAAACAAAACTGAACTGAATTGAGCGCCATTACCTCTTTCTTAGGGAGTAAAAAAATTCAACCAATTCTGTCGCTAATTCTAAGATGTACCTGTATGAAAAATGTGTTGGTGAGATGGAGAAAAGATGTGACCATTATCTAACATTCCAGCAATCGATCTCACAAACAAGTTTGCAGACCTTATCTTGGTTCTCCACCATCTCCGCGGCATGTTGGCCTAACTATGCGATGAAGTAGATCCCTAAATTACCCAAAGCATTTTTATATTCTTTAAAACTGTGCTTTCACTTTGATGCATATCAGACTATTAGTGTATCAAACATTGGCGAAGTGTCGTTTGCGATTTGGGTGTGACCCTTGACCTTTTACCGCTCCGTCTTGATTATTCAGGATTTTGTCTCATCAGTTTTTCACACTCAATAAGATAAACACCTGACACAGTTCCTAGACTGTATTTCCATTCTTTACACAAGTATGCACATTAGAGCCCTTCTGTGCATGGGAGAAATGTAGTGTACATGTGACTGCATGTATACGAGTATGTACTTTGGTGTATTAAAATGTATGCCAGGGCATGTGTGCACTTAAGAGCCTCCTTTGAAGATTTCCAGCCATCAAGATCAAAGGATATCCTAAAGTCCTATTCAACTGGATTTGTTTTTATTCTGTGCAAGTAGCCAAATACCTTTGATGAAGAACTTTGAGAGATATATGTATGTATTTCCAGCAAATGTTGTGAAATGTTTGTCTGCCGGTGTCTGTTCTGTCTTGTTTGCATATGCTGTTGCATTTTCCAGCAGGCCTCTGGACGGCTCCTCGTAGTAATGATTTTATAATACACACTAGGGGTTGGGGAGGGTGGCGGCGATACAGATGGTCTCTCGTATTTCTCATAAGCAAAGCCGCTGTGAGAGATCAACCCATCATACCAGTGCGATCCCCACGTCAATGACACCTGTCATCTTATCTCTCCCCCACCGCTGACAGTCCAAACACTTTAACACGCACTATTCTGGTCCAGAGAGCTCCATCCCTCTTTTTCACAATCTCCAGTTTCCCTTCATCCCCTTAACCATTCCTCCTCCGCCTTACGCCGTGTTTCCTCACAGTTCCCAGAACTGATAATGACTTTCAAGTTGAGCGTAAAGCTGTATTATTGCACAGGCAGACAGTACTCGCTTATGTGCACGCACGTGCATGTGCCCAGACACTCATAAAAAAGAAAGCCGTGCTTTTTTTTTTTTAACACTTCAACAGGTTGTTAAGCAGCATGCCAGACAAAGTGTTTTCATCAGACCACCGTGAATTTTGCAGGAGACACTATTTCTTTTCTCTCCCCACCTCTTTCATGAAGCTGTGTCGGTTTTCTGCGGTTTCCATATTGGTGTGTGGTTAGGAGGTAGTAATTGAGGCGACGGCACGTACTCGCGAAAACTCTCTCCTGTAGTCTTTACTTGACCTTAACTCTGGCTAGCAACTGCTCATTCAAAACACCGCGATGATGCTTTAAAGGAATCAAAGACGACTTTTTTACCTTCACATTCCCGTCACTCATTCGTTGGTTGTGGTTTTGAGAAACGTTCAGGCGCTTCATGAAATTATCGGGGCATTAATCATTATTATGACTTTACAATTTAGCACCACACTTCATTATTCTTTGGCGCACTTGTTTCATATGATTTGTAAAAACACCAAGTGTGTTCCAAGTAACACCAACCAGCTTTACACACACACAAGCACACCTACACACTCACACACAATCAGGGCTTTAGTGAGGCACATAATGTGAGTCTTTTGGTTGTGTTACCTCCTTCAGGTTATATTTAGGGAGTTTTTCAAATATCTTGGGTTATACTGAGGCAATGTGATTGCTGTAAACACTACTATAGCAAATGAATGTTGATACTTGCTGATGCTTTGTAATCAAAAAGCCTGCAGTGGTGATTTTGGAAACAAGGAGGTGCTCATTTAGGCCAAAGAAATGCATTCCCTTCAGTGTGCGTGCATGCATGCATGTGTGCGTGTCAGACTGTTAAAACGTCCTTTGTTATTTTTAATACTGTCCAACAGTGTGTGTGTGAGCACGGCTGTGTGTTTCAGTGAGAATGCATGAATGTTGGATACTCACAGTGTCTCCAGACTGTTTAAACCTTCAAAACATCTCGAGCCCATGCTCCTGATGTGGTTGTTATGGAGATGCCTGGAAAAACGACACAGACATTTTTCAAAAAATTGAAATTAATTTCATGAAAAAAAAACAAAAACAATGCCACAGTATGTCGAAACATTATTTCAGCTCAGCGGAGGACAAATAACGCACAATGCAACTTACAGCACCACAAGGGCAGAGAGGTTGGTAAATGCGTAATCTGGGATGTGTGTGATTTGGTTGAGCGCCAGCGTCATGGCCTGCAGGGAGGGCAGAGAGTCAAGCGCCATCACTGGGATCTCCGTTAGGGAGTTGTCATCTAGCCACAGGTGTCTAAGGGAGCGGACGCCTCTGAAGGCCTCAGCCGGAACCACAGACAACAGGTTCGCGTCAAGACGCCTGCAGGGTGAGAGGAACTGAGCTTAACGAGATAATCACCAAGTCTGAGTACAGTATTCTTGCTCATGTGGATGCGTATCTGTGCTTCTGTGCGCATTAGTGGTTGTGTGTCACGGCACTGAAACGGTTTGGCTTACAGGAAGGTTATTATGAGAATTACACGTCCTTTATTCTGCTTCTTTCATCTTTACTGCAGCTTCTTAGAAGTTTCTCATTATGATTTATTCCCATGCTAAATACGCCACGAGAAGCTTTGCCAGTACAGACATGTGTGAAATGTAAGATGAGAAAATGACAGTTGCAAAAATGTGGAAATGATTGTGGTGAGTCTTTTATATTTGTGCTCTTTTTGTTGTGACACTCGCTGAGTGTCTGGAAAAGGTAGAAGACAGAAGGAAGCATTCTCAGCTTTTTTACTTTTTCCCAGTTTAGTCTCTGAAATTTCCTCCAATCAAACGCTAATGCGACTTCTTACAGCCAATGAAGTGACAGCAAACACACACACACACTCACACACACACACACACACTCACACACTGCCACATGTGCACTTTCATCTTTTCAACTATAAAAAACCTAACAAACCTTTGTTCCCCTCTGTGCTCTGAACCCACAGGCCATGAGTGTGGACACGCCGTCCGTGTACATTTACACACACACACACACACACACACACACACACACACACACACACACACACACACACTGCCGATCATGATGAATGATCCCCTCAGGGCAGAGTTGACAAGAGAGACCACTTCCTCCTGCTATTCTTCTTTCTTTGGCCCTTCACACTCACTCATTCATTTCCCTCCCTCCGGCCTCTCTCGCACTGGCGTTTTGTTTCTTATATCTTCATTGACGCACTCCCCAGCTGCTTTGAATCCCTTTTGCATCTCAGTCCTTAATTCTTGTTCATCTTTCAAACATCCCCTCCTTATCAATCTTCTGCCGAGGTTCTTTGATTCCTGCGCTCCAGTTCTCCTCGCCCCCTCGGAGGTTTTACCAAACAAAAAGCATCTTCAAAGTGAAATCTGAACTTGAACTCTGAACTCTGGGCTTGTCTGCCTGGGGCAAGTTTCCATCAGGAGAGCAACTGTATACACTGGCAGATGCTCACACACACAGAGGCACCTACCACCATATATGTAAATACTTCTGAATGTGTTTTCAGCGCACGTCTCTTTTTTTTCTTTTTGCAGCGCTAAACATTTGCCCTTGTGCACCCCGTATCCTGCAACTGTGGACATTGTTCGTCCCTGACCCAAATCACAGGATGAAAGCTACAGAAGGTCTTTCTGCTTTCTCTGGGTTGTTCTCCAGGGTAAAATAATAATTCCTCCTTTTCGAGTGGACCTGCCAGGTCTGGTGAAGGTCCAGACAGAACCAGGAATGTTCCACAAAGGCTAATAAAGCAGACATTTCCTGTCCATCACATCAAAGTCTGACGTATGATTACCAGAGTGAGAAGCAGAGGCAGAAAGAGAAAAATCCTTTAAATGATCCTGGAGCTCTGGGTTACTGCTTCTGTTTGTTCAATTCTCCAGATGGACAAAATTTTATACAACCAGGATCTTTGGTGAAGGGGGGGGGGCTGTTTTACTGCCATGTAGTCCATTTTCCCTAAACCTGGTTACACTGATCTAAATCTGCCTGTGAAACTCATGAGTGTTGATAAGGCTACACTACTTAACCCTTTGGTAAGGACCCAAAACACATCTGTCTGCTTATGATGGCACAAGCAACAGCACCCACACTGTGCTGTAATTATCCTGCTCCAAGAGGCAAATTTCTTGAATCAATCTCGCTGCTGAGAACAGAATCGCTGTTTGAGATTAAGTCATGATTTATTTTGGATGAAAGCCTCCTTTAATACATTCATACCAATTTGAATCCATGTGACTCTTTCTTTTTACCTGGTGTGTTTTATGTCAGTGAGAGGCGCCGACAAGCTTCACTCTCCAAAGCCTTTCCAGTAATCTTTCTGTGCTCAGCTTATCATTACTGTAATGACAAGGTGCGTCTCTACACACTGGCTCTGTTTGTGTACTCTGTGTGTGTGTGCGCACGAGTGTGTGTGCATGTGTGTTTTTCATTACTTGTGACAATTTCTATCCGCTAAAAGAAAAAGATCTGTGAAGACCACACGCTCGTACGCAAAGACACGCAGACATCATCATGACAGCAATTTGTTAATTCAGACAAGAGCAGTCCGCACTGATGTGTCTGCCAGAACAAAGTGTGTGTGTGTGTGTGTGTGTGTGTGTGTGTGTGTGTGTGTGCTGGCTGGGTGACTGTACTGAAGGGGTGCAGGCCTGCTTAATACCAGACGGGGGAAACGTTGTAGGTGGTAGAGGAGTTAGACATGCACGCCCCTCCTGTGTTACAACCCCAGCAATTTTGGTGTGTGCACTTGTGTGTGTGTGTGTGTGTGTCTTTGCGATGAAGGGAAAGGCTTTATGGATATTTGCAAGGAATTAATAATTTGGAAAGTGGAGACGTGGAGTACATGTGGAGGGCAATGTTCGAAGAGTGGGGTACCAGTGAGGAATTGCAGATGAGGTGGTCCACACATGCACACACACGCATGCACACTGACACACACATACACTGACCCTGCAGATTAGACAATTAGGTCACCAAACACTCTCATTAGCCAGGGGTTAGCAGTGTGGGTGGTGGGAGAAGAACAGGGGAGTAGGAGTAGAGGAGGAAGAGAGGGGGAACTGATGGAAAATGGGGTTGTTTCACAGCTCATTGGAGATGCTCTCGCTGGCCTGCAGTGTCTGCTGTTTCCCTCATGGCTTCCAGATGCTACCATGCACTGCACTGACACAATCAGGCTGTGACTTCTTCCATTAGGCAGCACAGCAGCACTGAGCGCACAACTATTGCAGCCACCATTTGGATATGGTCTGTCATTTGTCAGCGGTGCTCCTATACCTGCATTGTGGTTATTAGTGAAATGCGTAGGTGGCCAGTGTTTCATTCACTGCTGGATGAGAAGATGAGTGCAATGTGTATGAGACGGAGACTCACAAGGACAGGAGGTTGGGTAGGTCCCAAGGAGCATCATCAGGAAGTCTCTCCAGCTGGTTATTCTGTAGCATCCTACAAGGCACACACACATTACACAGCTATATGTATCATGTCTATACTTGATGAAGTTTTCGTACTGGATGTGTGTGCACATGCGAGAGTGCAACGGGCAGGACAAAAATTTCATAGTGAGGGAAATCTGACACAAGAAGGAAAGGGCCAGTGAAAGCTTGAAGAGAAGCAGAGAATGAAGGGTAGAACAAAAGAGAAAGAGCCTCCCTGGGTGGGCTGCTGATGTCATTCTCAAAAGATTGGAGCAAAAATGGGGAGGAAGTGGGAAGCAAACAATAGACCTCTCTCTTTACTCACCCTCCCTTGCTTTTTCTATCTATCTCACACTATTTCTTCAGTTTTATTGTGACAAGTCCACTTAAACAGGCTCATAAAGCCTCCGGTGTGTCACATAGACCCAGGGGGTCAATGTGCCACGGTAGTCTGTCTCTGTGAATGCTTCGTGTCTTGTGTGATAGGAATCGTATATCGTATATCCACTGTTGAGAAATGCTTCTTTTTTTCCTCCCCCGCCAGTATGATATGAAGTATAATATGAAGTATAATTAAAACATTTCCTTGCGCATGTGTTTATTTATTTAGCTGTAAATGAAGGATGGAGCATAGCGCATGTAATAGCATAGTTTTCACATTTATTTATATAACTTTTCTGTTTTTATATATTTTCCTGTTTCAAAGAATTTCCCAATGGGGAGGATTCCTGTTCAACCTCTGCGAGTGTGGTGTGCCTGTGAGAGTCAGCAGGGATCTTGTGGTTAACCTAGACAAGGTCAGCAGTATTTTCATGTCTAACACAGGGAGACCTTCACCGTTATGTTAAGAAATTAAATGGATAGTTCAGTTACCGTGAGGTCAAAGAGATCCTCCAAAGTTTTCCTTTGGCGTTGTAGTGTCGAGTGTATATGACACAGTGTATTTCCCACTATCGTTCATTGCGGTTGGCTCGTTCTGTTTCGGTGAGTTTCACGGCACAAGGTGAAAGAAGATCAACTGGTGTGCCTGGTAATTCTCTAGATTCCCTCAAATTACAAACCACAAGTTTGCTAGCTGAGTTTATATTCTGTGGAACTGCCGCTCTGACTTTTCTCAGCCAAGGTCCAAAAGGAGTTGAGGGGGTTGGCAAAGCTCATGAAAATCTCCTTAAAATCCTTGTCCTGCGCTAACTAGAAATATGGCTGCAACTCATTAGATCCTGTGCTCACAAGTCAAAAGGTGCTCTGAGTTTTGTGGCTGCTTTGCACTTTTTTTTATGATACTTTGCAGCAGCTCTAACAGTTGGTGGCCATGAACACAGTTTGAGAAGTGTGGTGTTAAGAGAACAGCTTTGAATGGAGTCCTTGGTCAATTATTTGTCACTTTCTGTAATCTCAGTGGGTGGTGTGACTGGGAGGTCCCTGCAATACACCTGTAAGGGTATGTGTGTGTGTGTGTGTCCTCGCAAGTGAAACAGCGCTTGTTTAGAAATAAAGGTGCTGCAAGCAGTGCATGTCTCCCCCAATCTCATAAAATTTAACTGCAGTTAATGATGCATGGCTTGTGTGTTTCATTCAAGGTAGGGCAAGTTCCCTTTCAAAGGATAGAGTGGGATAAACCCACAGTGGCGGTTTAGGCATGGGGATTAAACCAGGGCTGTGGTATAGGTGAGAGGGTGGAGGAAGTTACTTACAGAACTTTCAGGTTGTGTAGACCCTGGAAGGCGAGGCCTGAGATATACCTCAGCTGATTCCCTGAGATACGCCTAAAAGAGAAACAAGCAAAATTATAAAAGTGGAAAATTGAAATACAATCATAGACACAAAAAAAGTTACAAGTCTCAAGAGAAGAGCTTTTTTTACGTTCATTTACGTATTTTATTCGATACTTTTTGGATGAGGCTGTGATGTGACTTCATCCCAGACTGCTTTGGGGTTATTGTTGGGGCAGTATGCAAATAAGAATTTTCTATTCCCTTCAGTGTGGTTGCTATTGGCCCGAGGCACACCCTGAAACCTTAACCAATCCTGGGAGCGCCGATGAGTGAGTAAAGACTGAATTGAATGAGACTGGGTCAACAAGTGCACCGCATAAGTATATGTGTGGATGTGAGTGTGTTTATGTGCGTGTTTGTATAGTAAGGTGTATACTATATGTGTGCGCACAAACACATGTGTGCAGCGAGACATTGCGTGCGCTAATTTCCATGTCCTTGAGGGTAAATCGGCCTATTCTAAAGGGGCCTCGAGGACAGCGGGGAGAGAAACCACACGCATTCACACAAGCAATCCAATCAGTTTGTTTATCAAACACAGCACCTAATGGTCATTTGTGAGTGTGTGTATAAGATGTCCAAATAAATAACATTCAGTCCAGCAGAATAACTCTCAAGGTCACAAGCTGGAAGCGCAGTTTAAACACAGATTTGGGCTTCACAACTCAAGACCACCCACTTTTATTAAACACACACACAAGACGTTATATGTTACTCATTGGAGCCCTCCTCCACCTCACACAATTGCTCTACAGGTGATGTTTGCCTGACATTTCAGCTTAATGCTAAGCAGCCTGCTTCTGGAAAAGCTGTACCAACAGTGCCAGGATACTAAATTATTGATAGAGTGTGCTGTCTGCCTTCCCAAGCCACTAGCATCCAGATGGTAAATGGTCGAGGGCTCCCGTCAAACTCCCTCTGACATCTGACGCTCATGTCAACATGTCTCTGTTGTATTACTGTGCAGTGGCAAACCACACAGCTCCACCCACGCCTGCCAAATCTCACACTCGGCTCAGTTTATAACTTTTACAGATCTCGTATTTATCAACAGAAACACACACATCGGCAAAGCGAGCCGATCACTATCCAAGCTATTGTGGTGCCATTTAGTCAAACCACAGTCAAAGCTTATTCACATAGACATAAACAGTGCCGCATGAAATCTCAATATAGATTTCCCAAAAATGACAGACGTATGACAGACAGTTATTTCTTTGAGCATTCAACTCAATGACACTCCCAATATTTATCCGTAATTTCAAGAAAAACTGGTTCAGTTTCCCCTTGATTGAATTTTAATGTCTCTCCAGGGACAATAAATACCATTCTGAGTTTCCGCAGATGCACAATCTGGTCAACAGGGATATTTTTAGGTCGATTTCCAGAGATGCATTTAAGTTTCTGAAATAAAAACGCCTTCAGTGCCTTGTTTTGGCTAGTCTTTAATATATAATATACTTATTTATATATGTATGCATTGAAAGGCTTTGATGCAGCAGCAAGAGAAATAAGTGATTTTTAAATGTGGACGATGACGGATGCCAGCGATTCTACATTTTAGAAAACAAACACTGTAGTTAGGGTATTTTGTGCACGTCCCACTGCCTGTGCAGCCATTCTCTATTCAACTGTAGCCAACACAGCAATAAAGCAGAATCGTGTTTTTCTTGCCGACGTCATTTATCAAATGAATAATTACGTCGATGGCGAGGATGGATGCTGAAAAGGGAAAGAAATGCTCAGACGTTCCTGATAGACATCAGCAGAACATCGGCAGTAGCCGCTGACCAACTGTTTCCATTAAATCAGAGTGTGTATTTATGTGTGTGTAAATGATCGTACGTTTGAGTGAATGTTCCACACTTTGCCTCCTAGTCGTTCCACATCAATCTCCGTCTAATGAAAGGCGCCTTGCTCATGTCAAACCGCGGCTCCAACTGTTTCTTCTTTTTTCTTTCGTTCTTTTAATTTGATTTGAGGATTGTTACAATTGCTCTTGGCCTCTGTGCTGCACAGATAAAAATTCCACCTCAACTATAAAATGATTCATAGGTAACATAGCAGAAGCCAGTGTAGCCGGCGCAGTGGAGACGGGTGTTGCTGGTAACAGAGGTGAGACCACCCTCCTATTTGGGCCGATCAGAGAGGGATTCGCTGAAGCACATCCACCGCTGATTGTTCTATGTATCATCTCGTTCTATTGCCTCAAAATAATAAACAAGACGACAGATTAAAGACCTCGGGAACACAGACGGCATCATATTTTGGCACACTATCTCGGGTAGTGATAGTCATAGTGGTAGCAGGACCAGGGTAGGTGATAGGAGTTGATGATGAAAGGGGAGACAGAGGAGATAAACGGGTCTTATCAGCGAGAGGGCGAATTGTGCGTGGGTGTTTTATGTAAGTGCTTAGTACGCGCATGTTTTACAACCTTGGCCCGTCAAAAGAAATGTGAGCACATGACCTTTGACTTGACATCGAGGTCAACCACTTAACCTGCCATTAACCTCTGAAATTGAGGGAGTAAAATGCAGACACGTGGAGCGTCAGCCTTTGAATGTGGTTGTTTGTGGGCAGCACATGAACCATTCTGGCAACACTAAGAGGAAAAGTTTGAATTGGTCTATATTAGATAGTCTTGGCTGGGTGCTGCACCTGGAACATCAAGCCAGCCAACGCTTTGACCTCTTAACCCTCCCCCATGTCATATTCCTGGCCTATCAGCAGACAATCTTATCGCCAAGAGAAAGACAAGCAGGGCATCGTTGGCCTCCACTCACCACCTCTCTACTCTTGCATTTGGATTTCATATCTCACATGTGATAGTTGGAGTCAGAGGGCTGCGATATGACTGGATCCAATCAAGAGTGTCAGAAGATAAGACGAGCATATTCTGTGCACATTAAGATGTAGGCCAAAAGAGGCAAAGCCACCAATGATGGGAAGTCAGATTATTCCACCTGTCAGGCCACTTGAAGTGGTGTCAGTTCACCTCTATAATTACGAGGTGTTAGATAGCTGCAGATAATGATAAGGTGAGTAGGAGACACGACGCAAGTGGCTGATTATGAAGTTAAAGGCAAAAGCAGAGTGAAATATGAGATCAGGAGCTACAAACAGGGATGGACTTTGATAATGATGATGGGCTGGAAGCGGTGGTTTTCAGAAAAAGACATCTTCGAGGGCAGTCTCACTCCAAGCCGTCCTCTGGTAGCTCCAAGTTACTGCTTCATGAGAAAATGGCTTTTTTAGAGCAAAACTTTTAAAAAAGAGGGCGTGTCTTTGATATGACGGCCAGATAAGAAACCAGTTTAGGAGTCTGCATCCAAGCATGGGCATCGCTGCCCTCTCATTAATCCACAGACACGCAGTCGCCTCTCTTCAAGCTTCGTCTGACTGACAGTTGTGTGCATGTTTTTGTGTTTAAATTAAGACCCAAATTCACTGATCAAAGTGCTGAATGAAGGCTTAATAAGAGGGATCTGAGATCAATAGAAATAAGGACTTACAGGCAGGGAAAGGGCTGCAGGGAGGGATGATTGTGCTCACATCTTATTATCAATATTAATGGTGCAGTGAATCAAAGGAAGGTTTAGCCCAGTAAGATTAGCTACCTTTGTGAGTTAATTTGATCACCTCGTTTTAGGTTCAAAGGGATTAGCTGTTATTCACTTTGAAGCTACAGAGGTGAGAACTGAGCAAAGAGATAAGAGGTGGGATGACACAGTTTGTGTTCAAATAGAGATAATCTGTACCCTCACCTTCCTGTAGCGTAGCACAGGATAAATGTTGAAACTCTTGCCATCAGCAAATTTGTTTTAGTTTGTGAAAATGTGACGTGAGAGCAGAAAAAATGTCAAAGGCAGAGACTACACGGCCTGCAGTGAAGTGAAGATGGGGGGGACTGTGAAAATGAATTCAGTGGGAGGGAGACGGAGTAAGGGAGGGCGGGCGGGCGGCGAAGCAGAGCCCAACATCAAACAATTTATCACTCTACCAGTCACAACACGCCTGCCCCTTGCCTCTCCCTGCTACCAAACAGTTCTCGAGACCCACATCAAAAGCTGTCTCTCTCAAACAATCATGTTTGTGTTGAGAGCGTTGATTTGTTTTTCTGAGCTTTCTAAGTGTAGCACAACCTGTTATCGCTTTGTCTCTTTAAACCATTTCAGGCAGAGATGAATATTTTTAAAAAGCGCTTTTCCTGCCCTTGAAATGTCACGATCGTCTCAGAACATCTCCTGAAATGGTCACAGGGCTGGGAAAAAATTGGCTTCAGGGAAGGAACATACTCCTTGGAAGAATTACAAAGCAACAAAAAGTCTCCATAAAGTGTCAGAACTTGATAGCTATGCAGACGAAGCAAGATCAATGGGCCTGTAAAACACTGGGATGGTTGTTCCTGGACAAACACTACAGATGGAGCTGTGTCCAAGGCCCCGCTTCAACCCCCACCCCTGCCATTTCCCCCAACCCGATGCAGGCAAATGTCAGCTTCAGTGCTCAGCACCACCCTGAACTGCGTGGTTTTCGTTATTACGCCAACAGCAATATCTGACCTGTAACGTTTTACAACCGCAAAAGTTCAGATCAGCAATGCAATAAGCTGCAATAAATCAAAGTGGTCGATTCGATATTCCGGCTTTTAAAGTGTCACATAATTTCCCTTCGTTCTGCTCTTCGGACACAGTTGGACGGCAACTCAAAGGAAATGTAGCGGCCGCCCGGCTAACCTTGTTGCTTTCATCATCGTTAGCTCATGCCTCACAGGCTGCAGCTGCGCAAATTAGCAAAGAAAACAGCAGACTGTCCAAAGACCCGACAAAGACACACACATGCGCACACACAAAGTTTGCAGGATTCAGAGGTGAAATAATCACGTGAACGCTGACATACAAGCATAAGCCCCCTCGAACTCAAACACACTACACTCTTACGCACATTCACGCCCTGAGGGCAAGTCTGTAGGCAGCTTTTGTCAAACGGAGACGGAATTCTGCTGGGTGGTTGGAGTAGTCAGATCCGATATCGGCGAGGTTGACTGAGAACGTGTTCAAAAAAGTTTTGCAAACTTGCTGCGCCTTGTATTCTTTTAACAGCCCTGTGAGACTGAAACCAATACTACTTCTTTTTTACCTTGAAAGCGCCGGCCAGATTTCCTCTGTAGCATATGCTATGGTAGTCGAAAACATTTAGACTTCTTATAGTCTAACATATTGTTTGTTTAGTTTCATTTGATCAAATAAAGCTGTATTTATTACCAGCCAAGAGACGTATGTGAAAGATATTCCAATGAATCCATACTTAATTCTATTTGCATTATTTGTTGTCCCAGGGCTATCCTAAAAGTCTCCCATCGTGTGTGTTTATCTTGGCGAGGACACTTGTCTACGAGCGAACTGTTTCTGCTGATCTGTCCAGCTGAACCGAATTCAAGGAGGGCAAGAAAGCAGAGGCTTGGATGCCGAGCACAGAACCTGCGCTTTAAAGACCATATATTTGATCTCTGAGTGAATATCAGGTTCGCCTCAGCTCTCCCTTTTGTGCAGCCATCCCAGGATATACTAGCATATTGCTTCAGGCACTTTCTTGGTAGGGGAGATCAGAGGCAGGCCAGAATCATCAACCTCATCTCTGGCGTCTGTGGGTATCAGCGGTTCAAGGAATTACTGGTTCTCGTCATGCACGAGTTGTGACAGTGCAGGTTCATTAAGTGAGCGTGAGTTGAATGATTGTGCACTCACAGTTCTGATAGCAGGTGCAGTCGGTGGAAGGCCCTGGGCTGGATCTCGCTGATGTTGTTCATGCTCAGATCCCTAGAGAGAGAGAGAAACGGGGAAAATCAAAGAGTCAGTCAATGCGTGCCTTTTTAATGTTCTTTGAAAACGCTCAGAGACGTAAAATTATAAATGTTTCGGATGCCTTTTTCATATGGAAATCCATCCTCGCGAGCAGGGAGTAGTACACAGAGAGAGGTTACAGGGTTAGGTAGAGAGGTTGGAGAACTGAAGGGAGGAGAGGGAGATGCAGAGGAGAATTTTCCCCAATGAATCATTGTTGGGCAGCTGTAATTTCCTCCTCGTCCCAGTGACTCTTTCTCTTTTCCAGATGTCTCACTCTGCTTTCTCTCAGATCTGACCCCTCGGTCCCCCCTTCCTATCTATCTCGTTCTCCTTCCCGTTCTCAGTCTCTTGGCTTCTTTCTTCTTCCTCAGGTTTCTCCTGAGACCACCTCCTTCCCCCTTTGTTCATTGCTTTAACACAGGCACACTCCATTTCTTTGATTCTTTGACACACACTCTGACGTGAGAGGGTGTGTTGAGGGGTGAGTGTTGACGCAGCTGCGTTGCGGTGAAAGAGGGAGAGGTGAAGGATGCTCAGACTCATGCGTGCACACACACACACACTTTTTCACATCTTTTTTTAACACTCGGGGACAGCTTATGTGTCAGCCTCTGGTAGAAAACATATATAACCTTTTAACTCGGTCATGTAAGGTCATCTCTTTGATTAGCACGGGGAAAGCAAGAAGGTTTTACATCACCTCTGCTTTGCTTTCACAGCCCTTGGGGTCTTGCATGAGCCTTCAGGAGTGAGACTTGAATTTGCGTGTCTCTGTGTGTGTATGACACTAACATTGCTCATAAAGCCAGACCACCAGGCTAGCGAGTGTAAACTGTGCTCTCAGAAGCCCTTTGCAGTTGGGAGTTTTTTGACACACTGCCTGTTTGTTTGTCAAGTCAGCCAAGCTGACAGGGGGCTGGACAGATCTGTCCTCAGGCGTGATCTATATCCAACTTCAGGGAGATATGGAAAAAAACTGCGCTTGGTTCAAAAAATGTGGGTATTTGAGTAGCCTGTCATAATTAGCAGACGAGTCAAATTCAGTAAAACAAAAATCTGGTACACCGTCAAGGATAACACAGAGCATAAGCTCCATGTGTCACGTGTAATGAGGGGGTGTGTTCTTACCAAGCGATGAGCTTGCAACGTTAGCAGGGTGCCATGAAACTTTGCAGGTCAGATCATTGCAGAGCCTTTTCTACAGCATCTGCTGACAATTAATATTTTCCTAAGAAAGTATAATAAAGGCACGAATGTAAACTCTTGGGGGGTCTGACAGCAGAGAGAGGTGTTCAAGGTGTTATTCAAGGACCTTCCAGTGTGAATATTTTCAGCCATAAGATTAATGACATTCTGTAGGGATTTCAATATTTTGGTTTCACTGTTGCATTGATGTTACTGACCTACTCTTAGTAGTTACTTGTCTTTCATGCTTATAAAATAATGAGCAAGGCCTGTGTTGTTGTTTTACTGCTTGTTTGGTATGCTTGGTAATGCATACTGACAGCTCAAAGTAATAGCCTAAGGTAGCACTCGGCCTATAAAGGAGGATAAGAAGGAGACTTCAAGCTAAAGTAAATAATGCAGGTATGAAAACATTCAATAATGGTTTGTCAAATGTTTACAGAGGAATGTGATATTTATTCATGTTTGTGTAATCTAAACTGTGTTTGCTTATAATGAAAGCCGGGCACCTGTAAATACAAGGCTAGTCCAAGGCTGCATACCTCCAGCAAGAGTGAGAATTTCCCCCATCACGGATCCAGAAGTATATCACAAATATGTATATATATGACACACTATGTCACTATGTTTCCAGATTTTTTCTTATCTATTTGTAAAGATGGATATAAAGATGAACTCATGTTTCTTAGTAGTACATTAGCCTTCCAAACATGTCCTGGATCCAGATTTAGACTTCAGATCAACTCCAAAAGTTAATCATTACGAGCTGAGCCAAATGCAAATCCGTCCGTAACATTTTGAGTAATCCTGTTGATAAACAGACTGACAAACTAAACCCGTCACATAACCTCCGTGGTAGGAGGGACGGGGTAAATATGGTGCCATTTCATGTTTATTGGATCACTTATTCAATCTTCAATTTTTATTAAAAAAGTCAGAATAACAAATAACAGACTAAAGAAATGAGCAAACAAATTACTGCATACAGTAAACACAGTGTGTGAGTGCCAGTGAGGTTTTAATATAACACAGGTTGTCTGTAATCCAGTCCTGGGCTCCTTGATCACAGTGTTATCAACAGTAGACCAAGACAGATCACACCAACTGTGATGATGAGCGAGATGATGGTCTTAGAAATCTCGTGGCTTAGAGTAGCTGTGCTCTTCCTTAGGGATCAACCAACTTTCAATCACTGATTTAGCTATAAGTCATATAAACAGTTCTTGAAAAGTGAACTGGAAGAAGGTTTGTGAAAAGGTTAGTAATCCTAAGCCTGACAGCAAACCCACCCAAAAAAATACAAACCAAGAAAAGAAGGGTTAGAGAATAGTTTAGTCAAAGCTCAGGTGTAAGAGTCGTTGAAATGTTGCAGAGAAGGAGTTCTAAATATCCACTACGCAAAAAAACTTCAAAGATGTTGAAAATGAAGGAATTTTGCACCGACAGGCTGACCGCTGTGCAAAAGACATGCAAGAATTTTGAGACAACTTTTGCTCCCTCACTCAAACTTTTCAGTCATGTTCATTTCCCTTCATGAACATATGCTTTTGTTAGTCTTCTGTTTTTGTTTGTGCGTGGCTGCTGCGCAAAGAAGGGGACTCAGAGTTGAGATACGCCACTAAAAGAGTGACTGAGAATCTGAGTGATAAGGAGAAGTGAGCGATCCATACCTCAGTGACGTGGCATATAGGTGATGTTTAGCTTGACACAATAAAAGATCGTTTCCACTGGTCTACAACTAAACTGTTGATCGTTTTGTCAGGAAACATTTTTAAAAGTTCATTTTCCTATCAGTGTTTTCCAAATATGCCAAATTTCAATGTCAGACTTTAGCTTTTCAGGGTATTTCAGAAAAGCCAACAGTTTCCATCTTTGGCACAGTATCTGCTCAATAATTCTGAAATAAATACAACTATAATACATTACTGCTTGATTAGAGTCTGAGGTCAATATAAGTGACAACAAAGTTGCCATGGAGATGACGCAGCAAGCAAGCAGTAACGCAGTAATCAAGACTGGGTGACATCACGTATGACACAGGAAGCGCAGGGGAGGGGGCGCGTGAACAAGACACGTGCACACTTTAATCCGATTCATCTTCTGGGCGCTAATTTTCTGCAGAGGGGGAATATTTATTGGGACAGTGTGGAGGGATTGTTAAAGGGGAGCGACACACAGACACGCAGACATACACACCCAGCTTCTGGGGATGCGCCCACAGATGGAGACAACTCTCCGTTATCTGGTCCTGATTAAAGAAGCCATAAACAAACGTTGTGTGAAGTCCATAACAGCGGCCTCGCTCAGACAGAATAAACACACAGCAACGGAGAGAGAAAATGTTTAAAAATAAAGACACACACACCGGTGAGTCATGGGGAAAAGGTTGAATGCAGCTCGGCTCGCCTGCGCTCTCCAACAAGCTCGTTTGGGAAGCCGGAGAAAGAGCGAGAGAGAGACGTTTCTGCAGTGCAGGCCAAGGCCTCCGCTGACAACTTGACGTATCGTTGGAAGGCACTGTGCTATGGCTTGTTTTTAAAATCAAATAACAGCTGTGGCTTTTTTAAACCATGATAATTATGATTGATGACTACCACATGTGCATTGTGTCGGCTGGCGCTGTGACGTGCAGATATTTTCAGCGCAAGTAAACGGCCGCAAAAGTAATGAGAAAGACAGCGCTCAGAAGATTTTGCAGGCTGTGGGACTTTCACAATTAGAACTGTCCCCGTTTTACTGGCATCTCTAATGTGTGTGTGCGCGTGCGTGTGTGTGCTCTGTGAAAGAGAGGGAGAAGTCTGTGTATCAGTATCTATGTGCACAGGACAATATTATTTCCATTTATAGGTGGCTGCGGTGTGTGTGGTGAGATGTCTGTCGCTCATTTTCACACCCCTATTGTTTCCCATTCAGCCTGCACATGTGGTGGGTGCAGGCCCTGGTTGCACTTTCACCACATCATACATGGACTCTGCTGGGACCTGGAAAGGGATTGCTGTGAGTGTGTGCGTGTGTTGGGGGGGATAGCGTGGAGGTTTCTTTTCTTCATTTTTCATGTGAGTATTCAGCAGGGAAACGTTCTGCCCTATCTTGGCCATCACGGCGTCAGAGAAACAGCCTGATATTGCTCGCAGGAAAACACATCTTTCAGCTGACAGAGGCGCACAGGCCATTGCCTTTCCTTAGAACTCCTGTTGCTGACTGACGAACTAAAGATTCCTCAGCGGCGCTGGGACGCATGCAGGAAAGCGGACGCGGAGACGCGCGCTCATCCGGCGCTCATCCGCAAACACACCCATAGCATTTCTTTTTATCTCCTTTTTCTCTGACAAAGCCTGTGAGCTCTTCCTGTCTTCCCCCGGGGTGGGAACGGAACAGACGTGGATCTTCATGTGCACAGATGTGTGCATTTTTGCGTGTTTAAGCACGGTAACGTGTGGAACTGAGAAGGGAAAAGAAACGGATACATTTTCCATTTCTATTTCTCCATCGTTCCGCAGTGTGCAGACACACAATGTTCTCCGACTGATGTGTGTACGTGTAGGCTCGTCTGTGTGTGACTGTAAGGGAGGAGGAATTGGCATCGGAAGAAAGGTAAAGCACTATCTGACTGCTTTGTGCAGTGATTGATAGAGTAACCATGGCAAGTCGCATGTCTTAAGGGAGGAACGGAAGCATGAAGAAGCAGGGGTACATTTCCATTCATCGGCCCTGGCCTTTTCAGTCCCTCCCTCTCCCTCTCTTTCTCTCTTATGCCGCTCTATCCCTCACACTCGCTCTTTCTCTCCCCATCGCTGTTTCAGATTTCAACTCGAGCATGAGGTTACACTGTCCTGTAGCTAGAATAATGTGATTTATCATATTTCCACTTCGCCGTCAACAGAACTACTGAAGTATGTTATCGGCTCTGTGATCAAAGGCGGCGTGTGTGGGGGGGTGTGAATGTGCCCCTAGCCCCACTGTAACCAATTTCAAACTGGATGCATTTCTGACAAAAAGCTGGTGATTTAGCGCAGCAAAACAACTCGCCACATCATATGAAAATGCCGTTGTTTATTTTTAGGAACATAGACACCCACGCTACAGCCACAGGCACTCACACATACTCCAGGTGTGGGTTTTTTGTTGTTGCTGTTTTTGTGAGGAGGGTGATGGACCACCCTGGTGACTGAATATACCCTTAGACCACGGCAGATATGATCAGTAGTCAGGTGCCTGTTTCTGGAAACATTGCTAAAATGTGTCAGTGAGAGAAAGAGAGCGTAAGCAGGGGGGTGATATGATATGATGCATTTCACATTGAGGCCATAGCTCCCCCTGCCCCAACCTCAAACAAAAAAAAGAAAGGGAAACCTGTATGAAAAGACCTGTGGTATGCTACTGCTACTAAACCTTACAATTGCATACAAAATATTGAGAGATCTTTCACCTCCCAAAAAATCAGTTTAATCAGAGCCACACCATCATTATTTGTGCTTTCATCTCTTCCCGTTTGAATCATTGTAACAGTCTTTTTACTTGTTACAACAAAGCAGCTTTGGATCGCCTTCAGGCTGCAGCAACAGAAGATCACATATCACTCCAGTTTTGCCTTCTCTTCAATGGTTGCCAGGAAATTTTAGGTTTCACTTTAAAATGTATTTTTAACTTTTATGACCCTACATGGTAAAGTTCCCCAGGATATCGCTGACCTGCTGAAACCTCATTCTTCTTCCCGAGCTCTTGGTTCTTCAGGTCAGAGGTCGCTACTGGTCCCATGTGCTCAGTTCAAAACTCGTGGGGATCAGGTTATTCAGGCAGTGGCACCAAGGTTGTGTAAATCTCTTTGCATTTCACAGAGTCCACTGACTCTTAAAAAGCAGCTGAAGTCAAGCTTTTAATTAGTTTCTTGTTTTACGTTGTATTTGATTGTTTTACGTTGTTTTCATATAGTTTTGCTTCTTGTTTTATTGTGAAGCACTTTGTGATTTTTATCTGTGAACAGTGCTTTATAAATACATTTTACCAACTTACACTCTGTGGTGTTTGTTTCGCTCTCGCTTCCTTTTCTAGTCTGTCTCTCTTTCTTTTTTGCCTCCCTGCCAATCCCAATCTCCCTCGCTCAGGTGGAAGTTCTTAGCAAACAAACAGCCAATAATGGCAGTAAGCGCTGCACCTTTGAAGGTGGCTTATATGTGAGGAACATTAGAGTAACAGAACCTTAGTGGAAATCAACAACCTAGAGTTCTGCCCTGAGGGCAGGAGTTGTGCATTAGGGCTGCTTGAGCCACACCTTGGCTGTCTTTCACAGCGATTAGAACTGTAATGTCTTCAGTTAGATTCAGTCTGATCCTCTCCGCTTAGTTCTTTGAAACAGTTAAGGCACGATGAAAGAGGATCTTTTATTCCACACAATGCAACTGGTAGTCAGTGCTTGGGCGCCGCCTTAAAGAGGGTCTAAATAGTTGTGTGCATTAGTGTGTGAGTGTGTGTGCATGTGTGTATTGTATGCAAGGGTGAGGTCTAAGTGTGTTTGCTTTTTTTCTGTCTGAATAGACTGACTGCTTTGGCATTCAGTTTCTCTCCCGGTCACACATGAGGTTGCACACACGCACACACACACGCACACAACACGCACACACACACGCACACACCCACACCACACACACACACACACACACCACACACACACACACACAGCCCACACACACACACACACACACACACACCCAAGAGTCAGGAAGGAGGGCACAATGCTGTCCTCCCCTCCTCCTTTCTCTAAAGATGTGTTTTTTCTCCCTCTCTCCCAGACTTCCTGGGAGGGGTACACTGCCCTTTGTGTCCGAAGGCACTCTCTTTTTATCTTTCCCTCTCTTATTCTCTCATTCACGGGGGACAAAGAGCGAGAGGGCGAGGAGAAGTTTTTCACCTGGATGAGGAGGGCCATGGGGAGGACTCTGCAACAAAAGTGCAGAGAAACAGAGAAGGAGGGATGAAGAGAAAAGAGGAGATAATGAAACAGAAAAGGGAGATGCTTCAGTGTGTTGTGCTCTTTTCTGCTTGCTGCGGTTAAGAGGAGAATGACAGGCGGATGTCTGGGCGGAGAGAGTAGCTGTTTAGTCTGAGGCCATGTCATGGGAAACATACTCGTGCCCTCTGGGACTTCATTCAACCCCTGGTATACTGCACACGCACATAAACACGTGCGCATACACACTTCATGTGCGCTGCCTTCCCTCACACACACACACACCCTGTCATGAGATTGGGGGGGGGGGGGGTGTAAGGTCAAGCACTTCAGTAATGGAACAGGAAGTGTTTGAACAGTCGGCGCTACACAACATACAACTGCCTCCAACATGTGGACAGGAATGACAGGCAGCTGTTGTGTAGGCCAAAGCTTTGGAAGGCAGGAAGGCATTCACCCCCCCCCCCCCCCCTCCACTAATGTGTTGTTTTGACATGTGTATTTTGTCTAGTTTTCATGCGTGTTTGTCATATGATGTACTTTTTTTAATCAAAGCTATGAGTTTTTGCAGCATTAAAAGTTAATAGCATGCCAATGAACTCTTTAAAAATTAGTAAACGTGTGGAAAAGGGTAGCAAATTTTATCACTTCCTGAATGGGTATCTCTTACAGAGGTGTCCTCCCCCCCTTCTGCATTCTGATTCAAGGCAGATTCGCAGCAGTGGACACAACAGTAAATGAAACCCGATGAGTATTAGTGTCAGGCTCTATTATGACTTCATTTGGTTGAATGGCAGAAACAGGAGGACACTGGATCTAGTTAGAAGGCTGCTCAAATCCACTGCTGGCCCAAAAAGCGCTCACAGATCCACGATCAGGTCATCTGCTCCATATATTAAAGAGTACCCACGGATAACATCTAGAACTCAACTTAGATCAGCGCGTGATGAAATCTTACCCCACACCGCTGAAGACATGTGGCTGCTGTTGGTTTAAAGAGATTTAGTTTGGCGTCTTGCCATTCATGTAAAAAGTCCAGATTTCCTCTTTTGCTCCTTCTCAGATATGTAATCGAGACTTGAGTAAGCCTGACAGAATTCCCCCCTCCCCTCTTCACAGCAGATGGAAAATTCACCTGTGAAGTCCAGGCTTAGGAAGAATAATGATGTAGTCTTACCAATAATTATGCAATCCTGCTGAGCTCACTGCTGTTTCTGCATTCAGATCAGTCAAACTAACCCTCAAATATTAGACGTCCTGAGAAAAGATTTCGTCGTTCTTTATCCCCCCCCATCATTAATCTCTCAAACTTCTGTTTTCTACATCCCTGCTTTAATTTCTTGTACATTCTTGTGCAATATCCCCCTTTGGCTATGCTACTGTATTTGTGTTTGTGAGCGTGTGTGCGTCTGTGTGTGTGTGCGAACATTTACATGTGTCTGTAAAAGCTGCTTTGTTCCCTTTAGTTAATACTCCAGTCTACCATTCAACCTTATCCCAACTAGCACTGTAGTGACATCTCTGCTCTGTGAGATTCTTTGATGCATTAACCATCATTAAGTGAGTATGTGCATGTGCGCCACTATTGCTGCCTGTGTGTTTCCTTGTGTGCAATGCCCACATAGCAGAATTGTTATGGCCCCGATCTGGCCCACACAATGTGCTTACACATGGCCCACATACCGCAAAGAATGACGGCTCTTTGGTGGCACAGATCTGGTTTGCTAGAGATGGCTCACACATGGGCCAGTTGCAAACACACTGGTGGTCCTGTGCTGGCCCACGTGTGGGCCACCTCTGGCCAACCTGATCTGGGCCACCAAAGGGCCGTCATTCTTTACGGTATGTGGGCCATGTGTAAGTTGTGTGCAGCCACGGACCAGTTTCAAGCACACTGCTGGCCCTGTGCTGGCCCTAGATGTCAGCTTAATCAAGCCATGTAATAACATGTGCCGGAACATAATAGTGCCAAAGTAACATGACGAAACTGTTCAGATTGTGAATGGACTGATTCCTAACTACATTCATACACAGACTGGCAAACTGGAGGAGCCAGGGATCGAACCACTAACCTTCCAATCAATAGGTGACCTGCTCTACCTCCTGAGCTACAGCCACCCGCTGGTAATGGTGAGTAAACCGTCACTAGGTTTTGGATAAAGTGTGCACTCACAAACATGTCAAATCTGCATTTGAAACATTGGCCATCATAGCAGTATAGTATCACAACATGGCATTTGGGTCTTCTAACTAAAATAGGAAAATAAAAACATAAATACTGCCATCATTGCCAGACCTGGCCCACATCTGGTTGACATACACCCTGCCATGACACCAGTCTGTCAGCAGTGCTAGCTTGATGCCAGATCCAGGGAAGACCTGTTTTCTATGGGCCCAGGCCACATACACCAACCCACAATTGGGCCAGATGTGGCATGCCATCACATAAATAGTGGTGTCATTGCCAGACCTGGCACACATCTGGTTGACATACACTCTGCCATTACACCGGTCAGTCAGAAGCGCCAGCTTGATGCCAGATCCGGGCCAGTCCTGTTTTCTATGGGCCTAGGCCACATAACCCAAACCACAATCGGGCCAGATGTGGTATGCCATTGCATGAACAGTGGCATCATTGCCAGGCCTGGCCCATATCTGGATGACATACGTCTTATCATGCCAGAAGTCAACCAGCAGTGCCGGCTTGATACCAGATCCGGGCCAGACCTGCTTACTATGTGGGTGGAGGGTCTTGTGAGTACGTGCAAGTGTGTGTGTGTGTGTGTGTGTTGTTTGAAAGGGCATTAAGTATCATTAGCTCTTACTAGTCATCACCTGCACACTGCCAGCCCCACATGAGCCACTTTGCTCTGCAGGTCTGGCCAACGATCACAAAGATAGGCAGACAGACTTGGAGAGATATATCATGCACACTCTGCTGTCATCACTCATGTAAACATTCTCCCCCATGTCTCATCACAGGATCTATTATTTTAGCTTCCTATTAAATAAAAAACAAAGTTACAAACTTTTTTATGGGGGTTTAAAATTTAAAAAAGAAAACTGTAAAAAATAAAATTAAATCCAACTTTCTGCACAATCCATCTGAGCATTTTTTACTCTAGCACATAATCAGGTTATCTTGGATGTTTTAATCAGAAAAACACAGTTTTTGCTTCTTCAAATAGCCATTACATTTGTAGTTTGTGATAGGCTCATCTAAAAAGTGGGCCTTTCCTGAGCTGTTGTAACTGCATCTTCTTGCAGAAGTATAAAATCCTGTTTGAAATTCTTGTATTTTTAGGCAATAAACAGTTTCAAAATGTCTCATCAAATGCACATATGCCACATTCAGACACATAGATCCACATATGCATGGACATGCACTTGGACAGTTGGTGACATTCGGCGTGCCCCGTCCCAGGACAGGACAATGCCTTCTCTGTAGTGGAAAAGAGAGGGCTAGTGCACTTGCACAGTTTCATGCACATACAGTACAGACAGACGCTCACGCACACACACACACACACACACACACGTGCACATGCACACAAACAAATATTCCCATGGATTCCCTGAGCTGGAAAGAATAGGAATCTGGGCCATGCAGCCAATCTGAATTCTCTCAGTCAGAAGCAGGCCTTCACCCCACGACCGCACATCACAGGGAGAACATTCCTAGCGCCCCGTGTCATACTTGCGTCACACTGCCATCACACGAAAAACACAGATTTACATATTCAGTCAGTGGGCCAACAAGGGCCAAACAGTTTAATTCAGTCCCCATAAGCCCATCATGTGCAGGCTCTTGTACACATAAACTACAAAAACTTCCTCCACTTTGCTTTTCTGCTCTCTGCCTCCTCCACCCTAGTTCCCTTCAAGATCTTGTGTCGTGATTGCTTTCTACTTTTTTCTAAAGGACAGGATGTGGAGCGGTAGAGTACACTATGGCCTCTGTGTCTTCTTTGCTTGCTGTTCCTGAGGGAATTACCATTGTTTCCATTGTTTTTCTGTACCTGCCTACCTACCGTCTGTCCCTGAGCAGCGTTTAAAAGCCTCCCAGGTCGTTCTCAGGAAACCACAAACCAGTGCAGTTCCTTCACCCTTCTGGCATAAATATCACTTAGCAATCGGAAGTGGCTTTTTTCAGCCAGTGTTCGTTGCATGAGCTCCAGGGAATCTACTGTAGGAGAGCGCTGAGTTAACACTTTGAGGGTTTGAGTTGAGGAGAGGACAAAGGAGTTAATGAAGGATGAAGAGCATGAAAAGAAGGAAACTATGGTGCAGTTGATTTCTTCCTCTGTACAACTCTCTGATCACCATTGACAGCTGTTTGGCTTTTAGTCTAAACAGCTCCTCTCCAACTGACATGCACATTAACACCTTGAAGAAAAACAATGAAGTGACACCATCTGAGTACACACCCTGTGCTGTTCTTATTCCGCCGCCCGAAGGTGTAGCCATTGCTAGGTTTTTTCAATCAATCACTGCACAGGGATCACACATTTGCACTGCGTGAGCAGACCGACACCTGTTCTGTAGATGAATAGGTTGGGGGGGCGCAGGAGAATGGCCTAAATGAGGTAGGAGGGGAGTGTAGTTGAGGCAGGGTGCTACCGTAGATGTCTGGAGCCAGGACACTGATGCTGGAGCTGATATCTTCTCTGTGAGGACCCTCCACTCTTTGTACACACACTCGAGCACACACTCAAGCACACACACTGTTCTCTTTTTTCTTCTATGCACTTATTTCTGCTCTCTCTCTCTCTGTTAAATACATTTTCTGTTTTCTCTCTGTTTCTTGCAGACATGATGTTTACAGTGTGAGCTCCGGTCACTCACGATAGGAATCATTCCATCAACATAATGGCTAAATGACACGCACACGACTGCTACTGCCACGGTCACCACACAGGGCAGGATGTTGTCCCCTGCATGCGTAGAATGTGTCTGTGTGATTTTTATTTATTTATCTTTTTGCCCCTGCTAAAGCAGAGTGTTCAAAGCTGTCCAATGCACATTTGTTTCTGTGGCACCAATTGGTTCCCTTTTAATCATATTTTTATCTCTCCATTATTCTTAGATTCTTGCTTCACCTCCACTGGCTAGAAAAAAATCCCCTTTGCAATCTGGGTGGTCTTCACACACAAACTCACACACACACACAAACGCGTGTGCACATGCAGGCGTGCTCACACACTCCTCAGTTTTCCTCTGTCTGGTAATGCGCTAGCTGTGGTTTCCTGGCCCCAGCCAAAACACTGTTAGAAGTTCACCGCACTTACCGCTACCACTAGGCATCACCTAAATGCTTCTCAACTCCGGTCCAACCCCAGACCCAAATACACTCTTTTCCACTTACGCTCACACTGTTCAAGTAAGTGGAAGACGTGTAAACATGCGCACCTGACAACCGTAGAAACAGAGAGTATAGAAATATTACCGGATATCATATTAAACAGATAACGAGGGCATTAAAAACATTGCTTTAACTATGTATAAGTCTATAGGTGGAAAGCCAACTAATTCACTTGCTCCTAACTAAGATTTGTGGTAGTCACACTACTCACCATCCTTTATGGCCGTTTGACTTGTTTGCTGCTACACTTTAAACCACACAGGTCTCCAAACTACCGTACACGGTGTTCTCGCACTCAACACACATCCACACACACTCACAGAGACAAGCACCTCGGGGCACTGCCTTTCCTTCCTAATGCGATATCAAAGAGAAGGTCTTTCAAATGATCTCACATGACAGCTCATTTCAAGCATTGCCCACGGAAACAATTATTGCCATAAATCTCTGCCCACTCCGCTGCTAGCAGCTCCAAGCACCTTTGCCTCCCAGTGGCAACATTCTCTTGCAGAGTCAACCTGTAGTCGCCTCGGTGTTATGATTCAGAAAAAGAGAGAAAAATTTCCCTGATTACGACTTAATTATGTTTATGCCTATATGCAGTGGGGTCGTCCAAGTGTGCAAATAAACACTTGAAAATCGAGTGAATCATGCATCGCCTGGTTTCTCCTCTCAAGTCGCTAGCATGTGCATTTCGGCTCACTTTGAAGAGCTCTCCGATGACATGGCCGAATGATGTCATATACTTTCACAGAGTTGTGTGGATGTGGTTTATAATGTGGACTGTTCCCAAGCAAATCCCTGTGACCTCCACAGCCTACAGTATGTGCTTGGAGGCTAATCCAGAGTACACGTCGCAGCGGGGCGTGCTGGACAGTTCTGCCGATCCTGATGGGGATTGGACCGGCTCGCCGCTGTTGTAACCTTTTATGCTCGAGGATGAAATGAGAAACTCCAGCCTGCTGTGCTGGCTGCAGTTGTTTTCATGCAGTGTCTGAGTTTGGGAGAAGCTTGTTGTTTTGTTTGTGTTTGAAGAAGGAAGCATTTCGTGTGCACTCTCCTGATTCGTTGTGGCATCTCTCCTGCCGTCCCACATTCCATCTTCTCTCTCCTCTACAACTAATGTGTGTGACTGTGTGTGGGCGTGTGCGGTTGGTCACTGAGTTTATTTATCTTATTCTAAATCAGCCCTCAAACTCACTAATTGGTGCAGTTCCACCGTTAGGGAACGAGGGGAAATGAACAATTAAGCTTGTGTTTGTAGGAAATGATGTGTGTTTGTGTGTAGATCTGTATGTTTGTGTGTGGCTTGGGCGCAGCACTTAAGATGAGCACAGATCTCCACCGAGGGAGTCTCATGTCATCATTGTTTTTGCTCTAGAGGAGGACTGAGGGGCTCAACGCGCTCCCTTTAAGATCAAGCCTGCCTTGGGTGTGTACGTGTGCTGACTTAGCTGTGTGACATGCAAGCATTGTTAGGCCAAAAGCCTGATGTTCTCATAGGTAGAGCGATTCCTGGACGCAGTAAGAGACCATATTTCACCACCATAAATGTGTTTTAACTTTCAAAAGAGCACAGTGAGATTTGGCCATCACAGGCTCCCATGACAGCACAAGAGGCGAGCATCATTCAAGCGGAGTTCTTTTATGCACCTCTCTTAAAGTCGTTTGCTACATAAACTCTTGATCTTTCTCCCCTCCTCCCGAATTCTGCTCCTCTGCTCTCGAAATACTTGCAGAGCCCCTAGTGAGAGCTTCTCTATCACGCCCTGTTTCCTGGATTTGACTTCTATGACTTTAGTATCAGTTATCACAAAGTGTCTGTAATCTGTCCTCTGAGGTCTTACGCAGTAAAGCAGTTAAAGATCTGGCTTTAAGCCACGACAGGGTGGTGTACGAAACTATCTTTTACATAATATTATGTCTAGAGCTTCTTATTACCTTAAAGTGGCTGGAATTACATTTTTCATTGTATTTACAGCATCTGCCGTGCGCTCTAGCCAACGTATACGAATGAAATTTAAAAATGCTACTGTTCTTCAGTGTTTGGAAATGAAGTGTCACAAAGGAGTTATTTCATCAAGATATTTGTTTGAAAAAACATAATTAAATGAGCCTTTCCTGCACGTGTTTCTGCTCTTTTCTTTGCCACTGTGCTTTTATTGCAACACAGTGTGACACAGAGTAGCGGCAAAGCTGAATGCTCAGCCTTTTACACGTTTGGACATCTGTGTTCAAACCCTTCTTGATTCACGCGCACACAAAAACATGCTTGTGTCAAGTGCTTGCAGCTCACACACATGCATGTGTACGCACAAACACAAAAGGCGCAGCATACACGTGTGCACACAAACACACAGTCTCTCTCGTGGCATGCCTCCAGTTGGAGCTCAGAAACCTGACACTGAAAGTGGTCCAGTTATTTTGCCATAGTGGCCAGCACACACGCTCTCTCGCTCCCGTGCATACACATGTTCCCGCCTGTCCATTTTTATCTGCATGTGGGCTTTGCCAGTGCTTCACATCCAGCCAGCTGTTGCCCACTGCTCTATTTTTACAAAATGATGGAATACCAGCCACATCTCGGCAGCATTAATTCATTTTTCAAACAACACTGAAACAAATGGGTACCAGACCGAGGTGAGTGAGAGGAGGATTGAAGATCAAGGTTAGGACTCAAACACGAGGAAGATGATCAGTGAGGTAAAGGAAACACAGGGTGAAAAACTTGATAAAACAACCAGAGAGTCCTTTGTTGTTCCAACAGTGATGTGTTACTCACAGGTATGTGGTCAGCGGGCTGAGGTTGGCTGGCACAGATGATAGTCCCATCTCTGAGCAGTCAACCATGATAAAGATCCCGTCTTCTTCACAGTGGCACGGAGATGGGCACATTGTTGCCGCTGTACCCTGTCTGTCCTGGATCCGTCCGTACCCCCACGCTCCGGGGGCGGACCCCCAGACTCCTCCGGCCACACAGAGAAACAGAAGCACAAGAGGCATGTCTGACTGACCACCTGTCTGCATCTGCACCTGTGGACTTTCCCGACTTGTCTCACTCTTTTCTAAGATGCAGCGCTGATAAATGAGGAGTTTCTTCCCTTCTAAGTACTCCGTCGCTCTTCTAATGCCCCTTCCTATCCTTTTCTTCACTGCAGGTTGTCCGCACTGTAAATCTGTCCTGTCAAGACACTGACCTAGTCATCTCTGTTTATTTACCTCTCTGTCACTACTTCAGTCCCATTGGCTCAACTTTATCTAGCTCCTCTTCCCTCTTGTCTGTCTCCTCTGACTCTGGCCTTGCCTTTTCACTGTCTTTCTCTCCTTGTATATATGTCTCTCCCTCTCTCTTTCTCTCTTTGTATGTATCTCTTGCTCTCTCGGTCTCTCTCTCCTTACCTATTGTAGAAGGAGCGCATGAGTTGTGAATGAGCTACACTCATTGGCCCACAATTTAGTGGGAGGGACCCGCGATTCTCAAACTCTTCCCTCTCGTTCTCCCTCTCTTCCCTTTCCCATTCTTTACTCAGGCTGAAGAGAAAGGGTGAGCGTGCAGTTTGAAGAAGGGAAAAGGGAAGAACAAGGTAACTGCAGTACAGTGCAGTACAGTGCAGTACAGTGCAGTACAGTGCAGTACAGTGGTGTGCGACAAGATTGATTGTGAGGCCTTATAAAGCCCCTGTGAGGGAAACTTGGGAAAAATGAGGTATTGTTTTCAGTTGATATAAGTTAAAGCAAACTCTGGAGAATCAGAATGAAAAGAGTGTGTGTGGATGTATGAGAGTGATACAAAGGGTCAGAGTGTTGTGACGGCCCATAATATACATGGTAAAAACTAAAGTGAATGTCTATGTTTTATGTAGTATGTTTCATAAAGCTCACGTGTCATAATAAGGGAACTCAGATGTGCCACTTATCTTTTTTCCACGTGCAACTTAAGTGTACATCAAGTGAACATATAAGAATTTTTCATGAATTCATGCCTATAACATGAAAGCATATGAAAGCAGACACTTACATGTGTAAACTATATTGTGACAAATATGTCTTACAGTACAAACATTTTCTTGGATGCAATGAGAGGTTCCTGTTTCTGTTGTTTTCCATGGCTTGCAAGTGATTGAAGGAAATTGGAATTCTGACTCTTCAGCACCCCTCAGTACCCAGAAAGAGCAGAATCGAGTGTCTCGTAAGTCCCACCTTCTCAGATTTCTGCCTGCTGGAATGTTGCAATTGCACACACTCAATAATGCTCGCATGCAAGCATGCACACATGCACATGGATGCCCATAGATAAATTACAGATCATGAGTGACCGGTCCAAAGGATCTCACATATCCGTCTCACACTCACACACACACACTCCAGTCTATAGAGAGGAGAGTTTGGAATTGTTGAAGAAGTTCGTGGCAGCCTATCTGTGCTCACTCACAGTTTTTCCACAGAATCTTGACAATAGTCTCATCCAACCTCACTTTGTTTTATTATAATGCATAAATCTCCTTGTTACACAACTGAGCTTTACATGCTTTGTGCCTGTAAGTACCGAATGTTACATAAGAGCCTAATTATGCAATTTATAATTATAACAGCTCAAGAAAAACTGACTTGGTATTAAAAGCAGCACAGATTTTGTTCTGTCATTTGGGGCCAGGGATAGCTCAGTAGGTAGCATGGTTGCCCCATGATCGGAAAGTCCACTGAACAGCTACCCTGAGGTACCCCTGAGCAATGTACCGTCCCTACACACTGCTCCCTGGGTGCCCACTGCTTCACTGAGTGCAGAGAGAGTCATTTCCCCATGGGGATCTATAAGGTATACATTATCATCATTCAAACCTATCTTGAGCTAATCTGTAAGAAGCTTATTCCAGTAGGCAAAAATAGCACAATAAAACACTGTACTGATTATCCGTAATAGCTCTACTTTTAGCTATTTTCATGTTTTACTGGAGGGATCACATGGTCATCCAAGAGCTGATAAAATAACCGCTCGCACTTATAAAATCTCCAGTAAAGAAAATTTGGTGAATTAACTCAAAAATGGCAGTCAGTGTGGAAAGCATGGCTGCTTCCCAGTTCTTGGAAAAGTGAGGCTTGAGAAAGCGAGGCTTTCATTTGACAGATGCTGCATGTTATACACACACAACTGCAAAGATGCGAAGCCAAGTACAAGTGCAAGGATGTAAGTTTATGACCAGCACAATCCCTGAAAGGGTTTGAAAACCCGCTCATGGATCCCGGACACAGAGTCCATGCACAGCGCGCCATTTCAAATGCAAAACTGCACAGATCCTGTACGTCTATCCATCTCCCCCTTCTGTCTTTCTTTCTCCACCATCCTCTGCAGGCTGAATAGTTTCTCATTAATTAATTAACATTCCTATGCCACTGTGTTTTCTGAGGGGCCTTTGTTACAGTCCCACAAAAACTCTTTCAGAGCTGTTCCTCACAATGTCTCCCTCTCTGTGCTGCTCACGCTCTCTCCCTCTCTCTCTCTCTCCCCCTCTCTCTCTCCCCCTCTCTC
>NW_024582370.1:1019055-1022107 GCF_018398535.1 Haplochromis burtoni
CTCTCTCTCTCTCTCTCCCTCTCTCTCTCTCCCTCCCATGCTCTCTCTCTCCCTCCCATGCTCTTTCTCTCTCCCTCCCATGCTCTCTCTCTCTCCCTCCCATGCTCTCTCTCTCTCTTTTCTTCTTCTTTGCAGTGGAAAGCAGGTTACTGCGTATTGTCAGTTTTACAATGTTGCGTGAGTTACTATGAAGTCTTTTTTATTCTTCAGTACCTCAAATGCACATAAAAAAGGCAGTTCACAGGCACACCTTGTGTGATCATACAGTACACTCACATACACACACAAACACACACATTAAACATGCACACGCTCTTCATACACCTGCAAACTTCTCCACTCCCTGAGCTCTCGACCTCTCCCATTTTTTGCGCTTGGAGCCCTGTCATCTTTTTAAATACTCTAATTGTCGGGCCTCGAGGGAGCCCTAAAACACACAGAGTGTAAAAACCTGCGTGTCTGGTCTCCTGCCTATCTCTGTGCCTTTCTCTGTCTTTATCTGTTAATGGTCTCTTTGGTCTCATTTTTATACTTAGCCACAAATAGAAAATCGTGACCGGTGTGCTACATATTTGCGCGTGAGGCAGTGTAGCGCAGATTGCCGTGCATTAGCAGATTTCGCTTGGCAGAGAGGAGAAAACTTCTTATTAAAGTACTATATTGAAATAATCACATATAATATGTAGGCACACATGCTATTCTATTCTTGACATGTTGTTAGCGTGCTCAACAAGTCGGCATATTTCCAGAAATATCCATATTTCTAGTTTCCATTTTATTCATGAACATGTTTCATTAAAATGTTTTGAAGCTGGGTGATTTAGAACAAAGTAACAATCTGCTTATGTGAAGCTGCTGCCGTTGGTTTTGTATCGTGTTATAAAGTAACGTGCTGTGTGGCCTCCTACATGATTCAGCATTCCTACTGGAGGAGCGCATTTCAAGTTCAAGGCGGTGTGAACATTCACAACTCCCTAATAAGCCCTTTCAGCCTTTGTGTTTCAGGTTGAGGTGCAGTATCCGCTGGACTCATTGCTACAACAGGTAAATGTAGCAAACTAACACCAAGACTGCCACAGTGGAGGTAACCAAGAGGGTCGCTACTCGTTTGTAATTCTGTGCACCCACATGGGAATGTTACACTGTTAATGTGTCGCTGTTTGAAGGAAAGTCAAGGATCTGTTATCCTGCTTCTGAGAGATCTGATGTTTGGTTACAAGTTTAATTTTGCTGCATTAGTTTTTCCAGTGTTAAAAAAGTTCCCGCTGTTTCCCAAGACTGAAATATTCACACAGGTGCTGAAACTTGTGTGATGTTTGTGTGATATGGCTAAGTTAGCTGTCAACACATTTCTGTAAAAAAGAAGCTAAATAAAGTTCCATAAATGTTATATAATATTTGATATATTCAGTATATATTTTACCCAGCACAGAGTCTCACATTGTTGACTGGTTAACTACACTCACTTGGACATTTTTAAAATTATTCAGCTACAAAGTGTTAAATAATAACAGAAGGCCTTGAATTTTTTTGTTTGTTTTGTTAAACATCAGGTGGCTATATGTTTATATATCTCAATGATTCATCCATAAGGAATAAGAATGAAAATATAAGAATTATTATTGTTTGAGTAAAAAGTGGACAACTCAATGAGTAAATGTTATGGCCCGTCTAGGCGCAGACCACAACATAAGGGGTGATCCATCCCCCTCCAACCCCAAGCAGCACATCACGCAATTAATACTTTGTGACAGTGATTTATTTACAATGAGTGAATTTAAAAACAAAGGAAGGGAGCGAACTATAACTTCGGGGTGAACCCAAGGCCAAAACAACAAACAACAGGTAGCCTATCTCAGGAGTACATAAAACTTACCTGTTCAAAAGTACTAAACCAAAAAACAATTACTTTCCTCCCTACCCGACAAAAACAGGCTCCTACATTAAACCAACACAGTTAAACAGTGAACACACGGTCTGCCGGCTGGGTGGGGCCGAGGATGAATGACCTGGCAGTCCCTGGCGATGGCTTCCCGTGCGCTGCCTCCCGGTCGTTAGCCAATCGGTACGATCTGTCCACCCTGGATGCACCAATCGTGGAGGAGCACCTGCACACTCAGATTTACATATTAAAATTACGACAACAGTCATAACACTAAAATATAGTTTAAAACACCAAATTCTTAATAAAACTTAGATATATATATTTTAATCAAACTCGGGGCCACACACAAATACATCGCCCTTTCACCGAAACACACTGTCTCAGTTAATGCTTCTGCAGAAATCATGAATCTGTTATGCGACCAGTATATGCTGCACTTTGGGAATAATAAGAACTGTGAGTTATTAATGTACAGCTAACATGTTAAAAATGAAGGGTGTCAAATAAAACTCTGCTGAAGGCCCCAGAAAGGTTATGTCCGGCCCTGCGGTGAATGATCAGCTTAAAATTCACGCTCATCGCATGAATGTTTAAGCTGATTCACGTGTTTTCAAATATCTGCAAGTGGGAAAGCACGCATGCACTCATATACTTCATCTATATCTCTCACTTTTCTTTCTCACACTCACTCAGTCACTCATACGCATGCTATCAAACAGTCTGCATCAGATCAAAGCCAGTGCTGCCCTCCCCCCTCTGCGCCGAGCTCTGTGGGCTGTAAACACTATCCAAGCAAAGGCAGCCTTGAAGACACGAAGACAAGTAACTACCTGACACCTGACACTGACTTGAGAGCACTCACCGTGGTCTACCTGGGAATAAAATACACACACACACACAGACAAAGCTACCTGAGCTCCTTGCAGCAAGAAGCATCCATTCAGGGGGGAGATCAGAGAAAGTAGCCGTGCAAACAGAGCCCCCCCCACTCCCACAAAACACACTCCATAACAGCACGCCTCCTCACCCACATCCCTTCTCTTCCCCACCATACTCCTGCATACCAAACACCTACCAGTGCCTCTCCAATCTAAGCCACATACCGAAAGTTGATAGAAGTTTATGTGTGTGTGTGTGTGTGTGTGTGTGTGTGTGTGTGTGTGTGTG
>NW_024582370.1:1022127-1029613 GCF_018398535.1 Haplochromis burtoni
GTGTGTGTGTGTGTGTGTGTGTGTGTGTGTGTGTGTGTGTGTGTGTGTGTGTGTGTGTGTGTGTCTGCACACTTGTATGTGCATTTAGAGATTCTTGTGTTCACAGTGCCTTTGTCTCTATGTGTGCCTGCCTGGGCTGTTCAGAGGCAGTTGAAGGCTAACTCAGGTATACTCAACGGAAGCAAGTGAGACGCTGTGGGTTACCGGTGGTGGCAACTTAGGTGTGTGCTGTCTTTTCATGTGAAACCACCTGAAAGCCAACCAAAGGTCCCTCTCCTTACCTTCACCCCCACCCCACCCACCCCGTTTCCCTTTCTTCCGCTCTCCATCTCACAGTACAAAGGGAAGAATGAATGAAAAAGAACAGCAGAGGACGGTGGATGAGGTAAGGGGTCCAGGGTACACGGGTGGGGCGAGAGGCTGGAGAAAAGGGGCTGCTGTGAGTGGACAAACAGGGTGGTGGACTTATTTGTGTGTTTGTATGAGACAATAATAACCCTGTAGGGATGAGCTCAGTCACTGAGTTCAGCGAAGCTTTATAAGAGCCTGGTGGGACAGGGTGTCGTTGCTGTAACGCACCTTCAGAACCATCCTTTACTTCCTCGTGACAACCTTTAGATCAAAAAGTCAGTGACACAATCTTTTTAAGATGTCCCTGCACATCTGTTTTGCATGGCTCCGTCCGCTCTGTGCCTTCATAACTAAACAGGTTGTGCTCTCGGTTTAAACGTGTCGTGCTTTTTGTGCTTTTTTGCAGGTAAATAAGGTATTTGACTACAGATTCTTCCATATTTACAATTTGCGTTGTGTTAAAGTGTTAAAACTGTGTAAAATAGCTGCATTTGTGGCTTGCTGACAGTGAGAAAAATCTCCTTACCAAAAAATAAAAACAGGAAAAGTAGCAAAATGTTTTGGTGAGGCTTTAATATTTGTACCTAACTCGAGGGATAAAACCACATCGTGACTACGTATAACAACTTGGCAAAGAACCAATTTTAAATGATGTCATTAGGCCTGTCACAAAAACACCTCAGAGATGCATCTGGCTGTTCAGTTGATCCCTCTGCTGTTCACCAAAGCCTCATCAAATGGTCTCGGTGGAAGGTGGATGTCAAGAAGCCATTTTTAAGCAGGGGAAATGGGGAGACAATGTTGAGGTATGCCAGACTACACAAGAACTGCACTGAAAATCAGTGGCCACGGGTCTTACGGAGCGATGAATCCGAATTTTAAAGTTCTGGTTCAAATCATGATCAAAGAGGTATAAGGATGAGTGTCTCCAGAGATCTATCATCGTTTGGGGCTGCATTCCTGACAGTGGAGTTAGGGATTTTGTCAAAATTGATGGAATTATAAGAACTATTAGATTCTGATCCACCATGAAATACCATATGGCAGAGTTTTTATTTTTCAGCATGACAGTGATCCCAAACACACTGCAGGAAAACCAGAACACTATCATCAAAGCCCAGACTTCAACACTATTAAAGAAAATCATTTTGACAGAGACCAGAGCAAAAAGCAGCCAAGATCCAGAGATGAGCTGTGGATGTCCTCCAAGAATCCTTAAAGTTTATGTTTGCACATTTCAATTAGTCGCTGCACCGATATGAAGAAATGAGGGGTGCAGAGTACAGTTTGTTTGTAAAAACGACCCTGTTTTCCAAAAACATGATCTTGTTCTTAAGAGGACACGTACATTTAAAAGTGTTACACCCAAACACTTTGTTATGTCTCCCTTTGACTCGCTGTCGTACCAGGACAAAGCTTCTCAGGTGTTTGATCTCCGCTTCGCTTATTTTCTCTTCAGTGACAGTGTGATATACGAGGGTTAATATGGTGAAATGGGCTGACTGAAGCCTACAGGTCCACACATGCACGACGCTGCTCTCTGTTTGATGCTATTCTGAGCAATGCCACTGGCGCTGCAATCAGACCCATGTGTTTTTGAGTGAGTTTGTAGGCGTGTGTGTGTCTGACTCCTGCACCTGTAAATTTTATCTATAAAATGTTGATTGGCGTCAGAAAAAAGGGACTGCTGATGGTTCTGGCACGTCTGTGTGTGTTTATATTCGCAGCACTGTGTTTAATTGTGTGTGTTCATAGTCCTGAATGGACGTGTGAATCGTGAATGTTTGTGTTGCGTTTGTAGCCTTACCCAGTTTTGCGTGATAGTATCAGTCGTGTAGCTGTAGAGGGAGGCTGATATGGAATGTTAACAGTGACTCAAAGTGTTGGACTGTTTCCACAGAGTCTCATTCATGCAGAACTTTGATAGGACACGCAGGAGCGTCAACACATTTTAGGGAAAGATGAAGGGACAGGGGCCCTATTATAATAGAATTCCAGTCATCTGCAGGGCGCAGATCATGTGAAAGATTATAGCTATTAAAACCAAAATTAGGCACCTGGGAGGTATGACGCTTATCATCGCTGAGAGCATGATTACCATCATCGTATTAAATCATGCAATTACGTTTTTGTTAGTGCCGCTGCGCGGAGCCAGAGTGGATTTGGGGAATTGGCTGATAAAATGGCGCCATCTCCTGGTAAAGGACAGAAGAGCATCACTGCAGGTCAAGAGCTGCACAACCAGCTGATGGCGTCACACAAATGTTGAAGCACCCATAAAACTTATGTAACCGCAGTTATTAATGTAACAGAACATCACTTTGTGCTGCGCAATGTTATGACTTTGCATAACTGACTATTATATAATCAATTAGTTTGTTATTATTTACAACAATTAACTTCATTATTTATTTACGTATTTATTTATTTTACTTTGTGTATGTATTTATTCGTTATAGCATCATATGAACGTTAATTTTGGTTCCTACCTGATAGTGTTTATGGTGGGACTGATGAGAGTGTAACATCCTGAGTGTTTTGGTGTTTGTTATAGAGCGCAGGTGTCAAACATAAGGCCCGGGGACACAGTTTGCCCAGTAAAGATTCCCATCTGGCCCACTGGATGCCTTTGCAAAAATGTGAGGGCACATTTCTCTCTCTCCTGGCCATCCACGCTAAACCAAAGTAATTAAGTAATCGAGAAAATGTAATATAGAAATTTCAGGTTTTACAAGAGTTCACCAGAAACAGTTTAAGCCCAGGAAGTCGTGCTAACAGATTTCTTTGATTTTTTGTACAGCTGCATTTCTTTAATATGTAGAAAAACTGAGACATACTGTTGCCCATGAAGATATCTCAGGGATTAAATGTGTAGGAAACGTCTCCACACTGACAGAAACGAGAGTTTCACTGGACTAAAGACTAAAGTGGGCTGTATGTGGGCCACCATTTAAAAGGAATCAGGATCTGAACTCACTTTAGTGCTAAAGATATTTGCTCTATAACCTTTCTAAAGGTTCCTCATGTTAGTCTCATTTTATTTTATTTTATTATTTACATCAGTACATGTGTCATTTAGCAGTTCCACAGCTGACAGGTGGGGAGGATGGGAGTGGTAAAGAGGGGGGAAAGAAAATGGGGAAAATATTAGAGAACATAAAAAATAAAAGGACAGCACACAAGTGGAAAAACATAATGTGTGTTGTGTTGGGTTGTGTTGTGTGCGTTTGGGTATCTGTAGAAGATACTGTTTCCTGCCCTATCCACAGCTCAAAGAGAGCAGAGAGCGGTAACACAACAAGAAACTAGGGTTGCACTTAGTTTTAATGGTTTTGCTTCTGTTGGGACACACTGGCCAGCAGGAGCTGAGTATGAATGGTTGCAAATTAATTAATTACAGGCTCACTGAACTCCACTGGAAATACTGTCAAAGAATTCACTGCTAGGTTTGAGAGTCAGCAGCGAGGATTTCGCGGACAGAACTAAGCCTCCAACATGCATGTTTAATGACACGATGCACTGACTTGTCATGAATGTGTGGACAGTGGAGTGCAAGCTCAAATGCTTTTAATGGTGCTGTAACACTGCGTCAAGAAAATGATGCCCTCTAAAGTTATTGATATGAAATTGTTCTAGTCTGCTGATGACAATACAGCAAAAGGTTTTCTAAAGTGCTTGTCGTCTCATATGGTTCATATGCACACAGCTGGTGGGCTTTAAGCTGTTGCTGAAAACATGTACACGCAGCAAATATGGCATATACTGTCAACATGACATCTCTTATCAGCTCTTTGCTCAAATACCATCCAAATGCCGTCTTTCACGTATGGCGTGCTATTTACTTTACAGTTGCTATGAATCTCAAAGCTGCTTTGCAACACCTCCAGCCCAGTTTTTGTTATGCTTGAGTCTGAATCAGTGTTGTATCTGTGCCACTAATGTCTGTTCTTTTCTGTCTCACCCTCCATTTATGCACACAGAAGGGCAGGGATGTGCTTTCAGAGCAGACACGCATCATTTTCTGTAGCTGGAAATACCAACCTTCGTTTAACTAAAGTGGTCCGTGATAAGTATGATAAATAAATGATATCTGCTGCATACAGCAAGACGTCCAATTCCCTACATTCTTCCTAAAAATGTACTTTCTCTTGTCAGAATCCTTTCACCCAGAGCTTTGGGAAATGTTTTTTCCTTTTTTGCTGAGGTTGCAACTGAATATGTAGCGTGATTGACCTTTTCTCTGGAAAACATCAAACGGTAGTCGTTATTATTTGAGGCAGAAGTTGACATTGGCTGTCTTTGATGGGAGAGCCCCATTCAAGTTCCAGATTGCAGCAGATGCACTTTAAGTTCTTCCTCATCGACGATCAATTTGCAATACTAATAAGTAACCACACGTCAAATAATTGTAAATAATCTTTACAGTCACAGAAATTCCACTCAGACGGGTTTAAAACTTCCAGAGGCTACACTGTCTTTGACTGAATTATTCTGTTACTGCACTTTCAGCAAATTCTGAAACCACAGGAGCTTGATGTCTCATGCACTTCACAGCCCAAACTGCATGTCATTACTTCTGCTGACCGCAGATGAGAAGTGATAAATATCCAGGAGTAACTGTGACGATGACACTGTCTTCTCTGGAAAGAGGAAGCCATAATTGCATGATTTCTGAGTACAGTACATGCATGCTGACTCAATTATCCTGACTCCACTGGGCAGTCCTAAAGGTGCAGAAATCACAGCAGAAAAACCCAGCTGGATGTTGTTTCCATGGATTTAATCTTAATCGAATAAAAGTGTCGAGACTGTTGTTTCAACACGTCCCTTTTGGAAATTTTGGATTCTTTTCCAAGATGTAACTTGTGTTTTATTCCTCTTTCTTTATCTCGAGATGTTTTTTCTTTTAAGATTCTGCTGACTTGGTAGCGTTGCATAATTTGTGCAGATTTTTCACATACATGCTTAACATGCTGCCACATACAAAGACAATGGATTCAGATCTGGTGACTAAAGTGTTCATTGAAGTGCACTGAGCTGTCACATTGTGAAACCAGTTTGAGAGGCTGGAAATAACCAGAAGATGGTAAATTATGGTCATAAAGAGAGTCATACGTTCACCTGTGACACTGAAACCATGATTGATTGGTAGTTATTAAAAGAGTGCCAAGAAAAAAAAATTCCCAACAGCATTAGCGCATGGACTTTGGACACACATCCTTCTGGTCCAGTGAAGAAGAAAGAAGGTAACAGGAGTGGTGGCAGTATGAGTAATTCTTCAAACACTAACTCAGGATAAGCAGACTAGGAATTTGCAGGAATATCACTTTCTATACTTTCCTCCTAAGCCTGTGCTCACTTAGGAATAATCGGTTTAAAGCCAAAAAGGCTTTAAACCTGGAAAACAAACTACACCGAATATTTTTGATGTCACGTCATGATCTGAAGCCGAGGACTCACAAAAACAAATGGTATTTAATATGAAACATCAGACGGCACCATATTTTGGAAGATGCATGCACAGTCTAAACATGGCAAGAGGCAGATGCTACATGTGATTCTTTTTGCAAATGAGGCGACAAGTTCAGGGAGGGAAAGAAAAGACAGCTATTGTTTCGCCTCCCCTGCCCTTGTGACAGCTGTGGAGTGGAGGTGTGGGCCTCCTGCAGGAGAACACTGAGCACGGAGACAATATGAATGGCTTCGCCAAGTGTGAAGTGTGTGGGCTTTGCTCTGTGCAACAGGGGCTGCTTTCAGAATAGCTCATCAAACACCATCAGGCTCTTTATTGTGTTCTTTGGAAAATTTTGTGTAGATGTTTTGCTTTATCTTCAGAGCGTGATAAAAACTTTTACGCTCCCGCTCTAGCTTTCTTTGCCCGTGCTTATCTGGCTGTGAAAGCAGATGATTTATGTACCGTCTTCACACTTGAGTTTATGTGTTATTGCGATAAGGCCGGTGGGGTTGTGTGCGTGTCTGTGTGATGGTTTATGAGTGTTTATTGAGACCGCAGATTGTCGGATGGCCTACTGGAGGACACAAACAATCTTCCGTGGGAATGCAAAGTTCCATGAGTTCCCAATCCCTCTCCTTATCTCCAGCGTTCCCACATGAGTAATGCATGTTGTCCTCTGCACCATCTGACCACCGCACTGCTGGTGACCATTTGCAAACTGCATGCGTTTAGTTGCGTGCTGCAAGGTGGTTATAATGAACTACATCTGGGCAAAACAATCGCAAGTGATTGTCAGAAACGTCTGAAATACATAAATAAAAAGCTTTTATCTTTGTGTTAACCAAGAACGCAAGAGCGACAGACAACAGTGTGTGAAACGAATTGAAAGGTGGAGGAGGAGGAGGTGATGGTGTTGGGTGGGGTGTGTGTATGTGTGTGAGAGAGAGAGGAATCAACCTCAAGTTTTGCATACTTTCCAGTGTCTCTCATACACAGTTAGTATGTCAACACCATGGTGTCCACCTGCCTGCTCACCTGCCAGACTGTTCACTGGAATCACCTGGCTACACTCAGGGCCCTGCCCATGGGTGTGAACACGAGGCAGAATTTAAAAAACAAACTGTTGCTCCCTAACTACAGATGACACAAATCATTATTAGGTAGACGTTTAGTCCGACACAAATGAAACCTTTTAAATCAAACAATACGATTTTTGTGTTTATGCCTGTGAAGCAGCTAGATTTCAGTAAATAAATCGTGAGCATCTCTCATACTCAGCGCATGTTTATGTTTAGTGTTTGTTCACTGAAAGATTGCTACTGTGAAAAAACACCCACTGTCACTAATGTCTTGGCACACACACACACTTTTGGGTAGACGTTGGGGAAATTCCCAGTAACCTGCATGAGTAAAGGTGATTTGCGTATGCTCACTAATCTAGGGGGTTTGGCTGTAACTGTAAACCTATTACACCTGGACACACACACACACACACACACACACACACACAGACATACACACACACAGTACACACAGGTGCATAGACATACATACAAGACGCAAGTGTCAGCTGGGAGGAATGGCAGCCATGGCTTTAGCACAACTCAGAAAGACACACTCTAGAAACTTCCTCTTCCTGTATTTTAAAGAGAAACAGAGTGCTTTGTCACCTCTCTGAAA
>NW_024582370.1:1029633-1051674 GCF_018398535.1 Haplochromis burtoni
CACACACAGACATGCACACAGCCCCTTTGCTTCAAGGCCTCGCACACTAATGGTCATTAAGTGGTTGAATGTGTGTTTGTGTGCGTGTGTGTATACACATGCATTCATAAGCCAGTTTTACAATTCACCTGCTATTCTTTGACCGTTAAACATCAAGTGACTCAGACGTAGTGCGGTTAGCTGATTAAATCGCTCGCGCACGCATGGACACCGTTACAAATGCACAGCAACGAAAGAAACAGGGAAATATATGAAAACGCATGTCAACAGCAGCAAAATGTCATCATCATCTTTTTGACTTCCAAGAAATTAGGAAAGTGGAGAAGATTATGTGCAGCAGATAAATCTAGTGATGGTTAACCTGCCTTCTTGAGATAGGAAAAAGTAATCAATTAAGTTTGTTTGGCCTCGAACACTTCTTGAAACGATTCCCTGATTAAAGCACGACTCCCCTGGATGTAAATTCTTCAGCACATTGATGGATTGCCACATCGTATTTAGCTTTCCCACTCCAGTTTCCTGTAGCACATTTCAGGTCCAAAAACACAAATTGTAACACCTACATTTTCTAGTAAAGCAATAATTCTTAGATTTCGCCCACCTGTGCAAGTGTGTGTGTGTGTGTGTGTGTGTGTTACTGAGTGCAAGGGTCCAATGTCTCTCTGGCCTTATCGCCTTGCCTGAATGCTCCAGGTGCAGACTGCCCTCTAAGAACCCTAACCGTCAGCTGTGACACTGAATGCTGAGGGTTTTTCCGAACACGTTTATCAAGTCCTTTTGTGAAGCTCTTGTGGGTATTTTGACAAAGAATCATTCCTACAACTGCAGCTACAACTATTTCTAACCTTAAACATTTCATTCAACACTTTTGCACAACTGTTCTTGCAGATAGCAGTAATGTCTTGGTACTACTGTGGATACTGACACGTCTTTAACACACATTTGTGCAATGTTATGGATGCAGACAGGGTAAAGAAAATCTGACCTGGCGATTGCTCTTATCTGCTCTTTGTGCCAAGAGCTACAACAGAACACTTTCAAATCTGTACAGCTGACTTTTCCTTTTCTTTCCTTCATTAGTTTTTAGCATCAAAATTACTTGGTTTGTGTCTCTGAGTGAAATATAGACTTTCATATGTTGACCACATGTTGCAAAGCAACCCCCCGAATCTGCAAGCTGTTTTTTTTGTTTTTGGTTGTTGCTGTAATTTCAAATTTTGTATGAAGACATGGGTGGTTTTTTGTATAAAAATGATGCAACATCTGTCAACAATTAGGCAGCTTGTTTTCCTCTCAGCTCGATTATTTGAGTGCCTGAAAACCTGCATTTCTGACTTTAACTGACTTAAACTCTAAGCATTTATCTCAGGGTGCAGCTGCCAAACACATGAAACGTGGAAAAATAAAAGTGTCACAGGTATAAGTTGTACTCTCATCAATCATTTGGTTGATTGATGAGAGTATAGCTGAGGAAAACTGAATCAGTGTGCGCCCCTCCTGAGATGAACTTTGACCTTATAAAAAATACAATTACCTGGTTATTTTATCTTTTTAGGAAATTGCATGAAAGTTTGTTTTAATTGGTACATGAACTCTTACATATAGATAGATAGATAGATAGATAGATAGATAGATAGATAGATAGATAGATGGATGGATGGATGGATGGATGGATGAGGATGAGGTGGATGAGATAGTATAGATAGTGTAGGTAGGTAGGTAGGTAGGTATCAGTTTCATGCAACAATCCTTACTATGGTATTTGTGTAACTGAGACCTCCTGAAACTGAAGGTTCATAAAAAAAGAATTATGATATTATGATACTGGTCATGGGATCCGTAAGCAAATATTCCTCATATATCCTTCTTCATTATAAGGACCACAGCCTACTCTGTCGTTTCTTTCTCACTCGTGGTTGTACTTTAATATAATATATGGAATATACTGTCAGCATCCTGAGAGTTAAAAAAAATTGGGATCACGTGCGTTAGGTACGGGAAATACTGCTGATCTTTCAAAGAAGATATGGCTCCCCCTTGCCGGACAGGTTTTTCTGGACTGATTCTCTATTCATTTAAAACACGCACGTGTCCCTGCTGCAACACACCTGAATAAAATAAACAGGTCATTAGCAAAACTATAGAACTTGACTGCATGCTGAGGTGGCGACCCCTAACAATACTCAAGTAAATCTAAATAAATGTAAGTAAATGTAAGTGTTTGGAAAAATGTACTTCTAAAAGTACATTTATTGCAATGTTCATTCACTCATGAGTGCTGTAACAGGAATCAATGGCTGAATTGCCACTCAGCAGCAGTCAAGTTCTGCAGTCTGGCTAATGCCCTAATTTTATTCAGTGTGCTGCAGCAGGGACGCGTGTAAAGAGCTCCCTCGAGGACGGTTTGACACCCTGGTGTTGGACCATCGCTCTGGATTTAAGCAGCAGAAACATCTGACTGCAGATATCTTTAGTTAAGACGTTACTGACTCTGAAAGCCACCCAAGTGTTTGCTCGTTCACTATGACATAATGACCCTCAATCACCATGATCCCTGTGTACCCTGATCATTTACAGGGAATGTGCCTGTGGTAATATTTCAGTGTACTGAACATGTACACAGATCGATGACACGCTATAAAGTTATTGTCCAGATTCCCGGTGTTTTTATCGTGCTGTGACACCCACTGCTTCTACGGCTTCATATGCACCATATATCATTCATCCAAGCAGGCAATCGGCTGGATTTGTTACGACAGTGCTTATCATGAGTCAGTGGCCTTTGATAACACAGTTTGCTGCTTTGCTTCGTGCTTTTTTTGGATGTAGATGCTCATCATGTCCCAGCATGCTTTGCAGAACTACACTGTAAAAAGTTCATCAGTTTAACATTTGGTTAACATAAAGAATCGCTGACACTCCTGTTTACTCGCCACTAGAAAAAGAGTTTCGTGTCCTACTGGACTGTTTGCGGGACCTCAAATGAACACAGGTTAAACACACAAACACACAAACACACACACAAAATAGCATTGGAATAAAGGCACTATCTGCTTTAATATTATCTACTCTTAACTTGGTTCGTTTGACCACTGAGACTGTTGTAGCGAACCTGACAGTGCTTTAATGTTCATTAGGTTGTCCTCCTGTGCACACAGCAGACTCTAAGAGGTTGACAGGTTTGTTGTCACAGATCAAAAAAAAGCTTTGGGGAAATCCCTCTCCTATATACATCGTGCGAAAGAAAGCACATGTTGCGCTACAACACATGTTGTGTCCAGGAATCTACGCCTGAAATTTAAAAAAAGCACACACACAACAAAAACAGCACAAAAAAGGAAGCAGCCACAATGCAGCGCACATCAAAAGCCACCTATGAATGACGCTGTTGTCTAAACCTGCGGGGTGATGTAATGCCTGCCGCTGTTTGCTTCCCTGCAATGGTTTATGAAGAACAATGTCATTGTGTAGGAGCATTCATTATCACTGTGATGACAAATAATTTCAGATTACAGTTACAGTTACAACTTTGTGGTTAAGTGAAACCAGCGGATTATCTGTGACACAGATGAGTTGTAACATTTTACTTTTACAGCACGATTTTACCTTAACTGCATTGTCCTGAGGATGTGTAAAGTCTTTTAAGTGTTTTAAGAATTTTTTACTCTTTTTAACTCCAAGCATTGATAATTAAATCCTGGCATTTAGGCATTGGAAGTATGATATTCCCGAGGATTATTTTTCCTAGTTAGGATTAGATTTTTTTTAAGTAGTCCTGGAGACGGACCTTGCATAGAGAGCATGCCTTCACTCTTCTCTCACTTGATTTTATGCAAATGCCCAGTTTTAACATAACGAATGCTGTAAATACAAAACGTCTGCAAATAAGTTTTAATGTGAGTCATAGTTCTGAAATTAGGGTACAGTACAAATGTCTAAATATCCTTAGATGTACTTACATCTACATGTTACTGTGCTCTAGAGAATCTGTTTTTCTGCAACAAATATAATATGTAAAATCACTCATCATATTTATCATATATATATATCTCATATTTTTTAACCTACTCATATGAGTTTCATGTTTGACCTCAACAGAAATATAAAATCAAAATAATATAGCCACATTATTGTCCTCCATGGCACCTCGTCTGTGCCAAATGAAATGATAAGAAACCACAGGCACACCGCAGGCTTTGACTCCCTTAAAATGTGAAACACTGACAATCTCCAAAAACAGGACAAACTTTATTGCTGACATTTAAACGTCTGTACACCTGAAAACAATTATAAAACCAGTGACTGTACAGTAGCACTTTGGATAATACTAACGTAAAAATTACATTGTATGAAGAGACAATAGATAGGCAAAATAAACCACTCCCCCCTTTTGACAGCCCTCACTGGCCAATGAGAGGGGAGGAGGGCATGTGTGGATAGAGTATAAGAGAGATGACATCCAGGTGGAACATCACACAGGTGAGCATTCACATTCTGACATCTCCGCCTTTTAATGCCTGAGGATATTACTTTACTGCACCACACGCAGGAGTGCGCCTTCGACGGGTACGTCGATCTTTGCTGTGCTTATTCGCCAAGTCAGCTTTTTTTGTCGTTTCTTTTCATATGATGGTGTCTGATAAGTTAGAGAAGTGCTGTTGAGTTTATGTGTGACGGCTTCTTTCACTTCTCAGTTCATGTTTGACAAAGTTTTGACCACTGGTTCAACTGATGAGGTCGTCTTCTCTTTCCAGATCATCCTTTTGGTATGCTGACAGAAATGGAGACGGTGAGTTTGATCAGATTTTTTTGATACTTTCTCTATTTTTTGTTGGGCATTGTGTGAAGGAAGGAAAGGCATATTTATATATTTATAACTGGATCTGAGTGACAATGTGGTCTTAAATATTACCATGTCATCTATGTATAGACTGAGGGTAAAAGGCTACTGGAAAATGGGCTATGAAAAGCTAAGCCATATGGTACGGTTACCTGCATGTTATCTGCGGCCGTGAAAACACAAACACTTGCATAAATTTGCCAGTCAAACTAAAATACACATGCTTGCAGTGTTGTTCCTCGGCTCTTATCCAAAACACAAACCCTTCAGCACAGAGCTAGGATCAAATTCATTTCATTAGTGCGAGATTAAGTTTTGCAAATGTGTGCTATTTAAATTAATCCTATTATAAGAATGAGCTGTGCTCTTTTTTTAGGGCTCTAAACAGAACGAGGCTCATTCAAAATTGATGAATGTGTCCGTCAGTGATCTTCAGATAGCAAAATCATTCACTGTGTGCATCACAGCACAACAGTGGCACACAACAGAACATCAATGGGCTTCATGAGAAGAAAGAAAGAAAACAAAATGGGTGTTATGTGTCATAGTAACGCCTCAGGCTATCACTGACAATAGATACAACAAATGCAAATGTTCATTATGTCCTGCTGTGTGTGTGTCAGATGGCTTATGCAACCGAGATCAAGCTAAGTGGAGGCAGGGGAGCCTGGAGTGGAGTGGCTCCTTCCTCCTGCCCTGAGGTTGACCTGGAAGTCATCGAGGAGTACCTGCAGGAGCATTCACTGGAGGTCCAGCCTGCACACACGCCTGCATCACCTCTGACCTCAATGGGGCAACACATACACTCCCACCAAGGCAGCAGAATTATAGGTTAGTGTCATGATGGTAATGATGGTCGGGGGGAAGATAAGAGAGATGCCAGAGTGTGTCTGAGTGTGGATTATTTCTACATGTATCTCTTTTGTGTTTCTCTATAGAGAATAGTTGGTCAGGTCAGCATGCTTATGAGTGGCACTGTGGCTCTCACAGTGAGGAATACAGACAGCAGCCCCAAGCCTGGCCTAGTCCCCATGACAACCAGTGGGTAAGTTCAAGAACCTCAACTTCCTGGTAAATTTAGCCTTAATTATCTTTTTCATACTGTGTGAGAGGCACGATCAACTCGAAGTAGAATTTAGACTAACACGAGCCATTTCATTGGTGTTGTATATGATTTATAAAGATAGTTACACGTTTTTGTCTGTGTGTGCGTGTGTGTGTGTGCGTGTGTGTGTGTGTGTGTGTGTGTGTGTGTGTGTGTGTGTGTGTGTGTGTGTGTGGTGTGTGTGTGTGTGTGTGTGTCTGTGTGGTGTGTGTGTGTGTGTGTGTGTGTGTGTGTGTGTGGTGTGTGTGTGTGTGTGTGTGTGTGTGTGTTCACCACAGGGACACATAGCATATTCCGATGAGGCATCTGGATACATTGATCAGATTCCCAGTCCAGTAGCTCCCAGTACCAGGATTCGCCGTCACCCATCCTCTGACACAGGGAGCAGGAAGGACAGAGATCCCCTGCCTCTTGCACCACTGTCAGGTAGAGTGGCACACACACACACACACACACACACACACACAGACATAGACACACACACACACACAGACATAGACACACACACACACACAGACATAGACAGAACCACATTTGAACATGTGTGTAAGACCTAAAACTCTCAACAGCCTACAAATACCAAACGTCTCCCACACAGCATTCTGTTTTCATGCACGCACATATGAGACAGTGTTACCTCATATTTGTATTTACATCCCCTTTTTCCTCCTAAGGAAAGAGGAAGGAGCGGCTGTTCCAGTTCCTGTTTGAGATGCTTCAGACGCCATCGATGCGTAGCTGCATCTGGTGGGTCCAGTCCTCCTCTGGCACATTTCAGTTCTCTTCCCAAAACAAGGAGAGCCTGGCCCAGCTGTGGGGTCGGCGAAAGGGGAATCGCAAGCCCATGACGTACCAGAAGATGGCACGGGCTCTAAGGAACTACTCTCGCACAGGCGAGATTCACAAAGTTAAACGGAAGCTCACTTACCGCTTTGATGAGAAGACGCTAAAATGTCTACAGGGAGACTCAAATACAAAGTAGAAACAATGAGTCTATATTAGCATAGAAATAGAATAAGGACAAAGGATGTCAAGGGAAATCACTTTGGGTGTCCCATGAATCTCGTGTCTGCTTATTATAGTTCTGTGGCATTTTGAATAACAAATGAATACTGAGTATTTGAAAGCCAGAAGCGGATGCACCGTAGCTCAGAGTCAGTTATACATACAGACCCACATTGTATTCAGTGTGAGGGGAAGAACTGTAAATGCAAACTTCAGGTACAGGCTAGGTGGGAGAGGTGATCTGGCTTTTATCATGTAAATCGAAAAGGTTATTGTAGAACATCTACTTTATAAGTAGAACTTAAATCCTTCAAATAAAAGTAGCATATTTCTCTTCTTTGTGTGTGATTCTGTATCGCAGATGTTTAGCAGATACAGTTTACAATCATCTTCTTCATTTTGGTTAAGAAAACATGATCTGTTTGTGTCAAAAATGTCTTTTTTATGATAAAATAAATCTGCACATATTTTCAGAACATCTGACTATATGCTTGTGTGTGTGTGTAAAAAGGTAAAGATAACCCGCACAGTGCATGTGGCTCAAATAAACACAGACATGGACGGACAGACCTGCACCCACAGCCAAAATTGTATGCAAAGTGAGCATGCAAGGAAAAACCGCCACTAAAAACAGACGTGTTAATCAGTAACATCTAAAGAGTCTGCACACACAGAAGCGAGCACACACAGATACACACCCTAACTTTGATGAGAAGTAGACTGTTTTTCTATAAAGCTGCCAAACTGAGTGTCAATCCCAAGTTAAATAAACAATAGTACCTATTGTACTATTGTACTAGTACTTGATTTATAAAACACACTCACAGCTTTTGTTCCAGTAGTTTCTTCGTGCCACATTTGCAATGTCAGGTAGTAAAAGTGACTCATTGGTGTATCATGTATTGTATTTCTGTATGATTTTGACCTGTTTCGATACTTTCATTCCAAAAGAAAGGCAGAAAAGAAATTCGACCTTTTCCTGAAATCCACGTTTCCTTTACTGCGGTTACCAAGTACCTCGTGGCTTAAAATTTAACAGTCAAAACTGAGTTCATAGATCATTCTCTCCACTAGTAAAGACTAGTGATTTTTATCCTTAAGCTGTAAGGCTCAGAGTAAAATGCAACTGTAATAGAAATTCAGTCAGGTAATAAACATAACCATTATATGTCATTAAAAACCTTTGTCTTTATGGGACTTTTGTTTGCATGAAAGCTTTCGCTTTTGATTCATTCGATACGTGTTGCTGAGGACACATCTCTACTTGGACTTGTCGTAACAGAACTTTTAAATGTCATCTTGCTGCAACTCCAACTTTCTTTCACCCCCTGCAGCACGAAACACACCCCTTTTGTGGAAAAGCCACATTTACATTATTGGGAGTAGGGAAAGGCTCTTCACTTACTGATGAAATACAGATGGCGTCTCCATGGAGTGCATGCCTGTTGTTCGTGCACGTACAAGCGCATGCATGTTCGCATATAAAAAGTATCAGCTCAGTGCCTTTGTTGCTAAATTGAAGGCAAAAGGAACAAGAGACAAACCATCGAATGTGTTGGATGTTACTCAGCTGCCTTCGAGGAAACTCGTTCTGTCATTCGTAACAGCTTCTGGTTGTCTTGCTCTAATGGCTGAATGGAGCTGGGTGGCCTACACAGTACTGGAAGTGCTTATTGCTGCAGCATGTTGCTTTGGTAACGTGTTGGTGATGTGTGCTGTGTGTTTCGGTATCCGGGATTCCCTTCGGGAACCAACATTCTGCTTCCTCGTGTCCTTGGCAGTGGCTGACTTCCTTGTGGGTGTGGCCGCTGTGCCCCTTGCAGTATTATTGGATGGCTGGGTGAGTCTAATCCCTGAGTTGTGCCTGCTTCTCAGCTGTGTTGTGCTGGTGTTGACGCAGGCATCTGTGCTGTCACTGCTAGCAATTGCTGTGGACCGATACCTGCGGTTGCACACACCACTCAGGTGAGGTGAACTCTGGGTCTCCTGTTTTGTGAGTGAACACTGTGATATTTTCAGGTTTTCCCTTTTATTGTGCTTTATCCCTCTTTCAGATACAAAGCCTTGGCCACACAAAGGCACACATGGATCGGCGTGTCTGTTTGCTGGATGCTTTCATGTCTCCTTGGCTTCACTCCTCTATTCGGCTGGCACAATTACTCCTCCCCAGCATCTGATTCTACCAACACATCTTCCACTTCTTTCATCCGTCCGCCGTGCACTTTCCTCTCAGTTATCTCCCTCCCTTTCATGGTCTACTTCAACTTTCTCGGATGTGTCATGGCACCCCTGCTGGTCATGACCCTCCTCTACACCCGAATCTTTTGGAGCCTACAGGGACGTCTAAAGGACAGCTGCCCTCAGACCCAGGCCTCTCTGCTCAGGGAGAAGAGGCTGGCCTGCTCCCTGGCTCTCGTCCTCATCTTGTTTGCTGGCTGCTGGATTCCTCTCCACCTGATGAACTGTCTGCTGTTGTTTCAAGGCCCTCAGGCTGTCACACAGGGAACGCTCTATACAGGCAGGTGACAGTACTTTTTCTAGCCCTTACGCAGTTTGCAGCTGGTTGTTAAATATTCACACCACTTGCTGTGAAATGTAACACTAGCCAATCCAAATGTTCCAGGTATTCTCCTGTCTCACGCCAACTCAGCAGTCAACCCTGTGATCTATGCCTGTCGCATTCCAAAGATCCAGCAGGCCTACGGTCAATTATGGAGGCGCTTCCTTGCGTGGTTAAACTGTTGCCATCGGGAAAAAGCAGGTTCGCAGATCATTAACATGCAGCTGAGCCATTAACATACACATCTGGATAAAGACGGAACAGCAGTCTCCAAGAAGGGGCCTTTTGGACTTTGTCAGGAAGTTTGTATCTGCTCATAGAGTCTGTGTTCAACCATCATGTAAAGCTTTATTAAAGCGAATCACATAGACTGGGGAAAGAAGCCAGTTGAGTGTAATTTCCATTTATGGATATTTGTGCAAACTTTATTCTACAGATAGCAATTTCCTGTGTCTCCACTAGAGGGCGGCACACACTAACAAACGGCACAGCTCCTGTTCGACGACAATCACAACTGCAGTGTGTGACAAATAATTTCAAGTTGCCATTCACTGATTTTTGGACAACTTATTTAAGACAAATGTGACTTTATTAAAATGTACATCTTTTAAAAGCACATAAGTCAACACTTCCAGTCAATTCAACACTAATCATGCTGCGTGTCTTCCTCCTCCTTTTTTATTATATCTGGCAATAAACGTCATACTTGAGCCATGAGCATGTGTTGTATGTTCCTCAGTGTGCAGTGAGCTCCTCAGGGAAGGCAATAGACTGTATAGTTATCACCTGAGCAGGGTGCAGTCCCACCCACCAAACTATACAACCTACTACCTCACCCTGTCAGAGCCCAAGTCAAACACACCCCAGGTTCACCTTTCTAAAAATGTTGGGCCTATTTACCTGCTCGGCGTGAAAACAAGAATAAGACTGCTGAAAGCTCGTGTTTTTGCTTGGAGACGGCAGTCGGCGAGCGGCTGACTCGGCTGTCTCTTGGGAAAGACAGTAGATTGTATAGTTATTTAAAAAAGAGGTTACACAACCCCACAACTATTCAATCTACTACCTCAGCTCCAAGGACAGCATCCACGTTGCTTCAACATCGAAGATCCGCAAAGGTATCCTTCCTGCAACGGCACAAAGAAAGAAAGCGCTCAATAATATTAACTAACTCACTGAAATCATCTGGTTATTCAAGTTCTATTCTCGTGTACTTTAAAAAGTTACATTTTTCACAATATCTTCGAGTGACGTGTTGAAATTCAACCTGTGCAAAAAGCAGCCTCGTTGCATTTTTGCTTTTGTTCTCCGTGTCTGTTTTTTTTGGTTTAAAATAGGTACGGCTCAAAGTCACGAGTGAAAGTGCTCACGCCTCACGCCAACAAGTCTTCAACTGCCAAGATTTGGAGAAACATTTATCGCTTCTAAACAAAAGAAGATCCTCACGATCGACCCCGTTTTTCTGTAACGTCTTTAAGAAACACGTTCGCTAAAATAAATCAGAGACAAATCATTTTAACGGTGAGTGGACGACGGAAAGTGAGAGCACTAATGTGTGAAAGCCCAACAAACAACTCACTGGCTTCCTGAGACTCTGGCATGTGATCGAAAGAGAGAAAAAAAGCGAGCTGCTCGATTCTGTGCCAGGAATCCTCCGTTTTCGCCAAAAACTGAGCTCATTGCAGCGGCTATCCCTGCGCAGGCTGGCTGCTGCTCCTCAGACGGAGGTACACACACAGATGCCTGCAAATATGGCTTCCACCAGCTGCCTCTCATTGAATACAAAGCTGGGATTCTGCCCCCCAAAACACAACAACGAAACACAAAATGGCGTCTTGCACATCGGCCATTTTAGGTCTGCTTTAAAACACTGTAAGGGTCTACCTTTTAGGTTTTTCGTGAGCTTGCTGCATCGTGATGAAGAAAGCACAGCTGTTCTATCAGGAGTGATGGAGAGTCAGTCCTGTGCCAACACTAAGGCGAAGCCAAAAGAGCCAGACGACACTATCACGGAGCGAGAGGGAAACTCTAACTTTACTTATCAGGCAGCTGGACGAAGCCACGACCGCGTGCAGCATGTTTCTGTCCATGCAATGTTTCAGTAGCACCCTCACAGAGCGGGCAGGCATTTTGCTCTGTTAAAGTTTGATTCATTTGGGAAGTCGTTGCTTCTCCTTCAGCCATTACCAGTTAAACTATTGCTAAGCATGAGATAAAGATTAGCTCCGTGCACATCAGGTTGACATGCCAGTAACTGCGGGGTTAATGAGTGGCAGACAAACGCCAGGCCGGGGCCTCAGACTAACAGAGATGAGGTTAGAAGGTACACCGCCTGCATAAATTAGCATACAGCCACAACCCCTGAGACTTGGTCCAGACCAGCCTATAGTTAGCATGCAGTAGACCCTGCTAGACTGACTACAGACAGACAGAATGGGTGGGGGTGCGCTGGCGTGACGCCCGACTCTGTCACCACGCCAGTGACAGATCTATGGGCTCTGCTTAGTCGCCAAGAAACGTCCCCCGACTGCAGCCGCGTTCGGAGGACAAGGCTGATACGACGCAGTGCTCTCGGAGAAATGGGCCAAGTTAACGAAGATTTAACAAGACATCCGAGTAGGAAAACATGCACACAATAAATGCTGGTGGGGAGTTCTGTGCTTTCTGGGTTAATTGTGCAAAACCGGAGTCGACTCGGTCAGTCACGTGCCGGGCGCTGTCGTCTGCGGGCGCAGATATTTTCTGCAGGTACGTATGTCCCGGCTGGCCCGATAACTTTTTCTTGAAAATAAACGCAGCTCTCGTCTGCGGGGCAGCTGGAGGAACTTGGAGAAATCTGGCCTTCTGAGCTAATCCCATCTGCCTATCAGACAGACTGTGCATCTGTCACAGCAGAATCACGGCTGAATGTTTGTAAATTCACAGCGGCGGTTTCAGTGTAAGCCAAGAAACGTGGGCCTTGTCCACTCGTACCCTCTGATAACACGACTCTGCTGTGACCAACCAGGATGTGTTTTTCTGGAGGCGATTTCCTGCTTCGGCCTTGTCATCCTTCTCTGGGTGACAGTCACACGTGTATTTTGAGGTTTCCAAAAGCCTCTGACAGTTTGAGCTCTTTGGCATCACTTTTCTCTATAAAGCCCACAGAATGAAATTTCAACATCAAGTCTTTTTATACCAGTTACTAAACTGGGAGGCCTTTTTAAGAAACACTTTGCCTTCATTGAGTTTCTAGAAAGAAGCCAAAGTGGACTTTTGTGGACCGCAGACTAAAATCAGAATGGATGGTTTAATGTTTTAATGGACATATTGACCACGGCGTGCCCGCTCATTTTGTCCTCTCTTCTTTCTTTCTAAACATGTCGGTGTCAAACAAAGAGCAAACGCCATTAAAACGGCGAGCAAAGGGAACCAGGTTTTACAAACTTCACGTCTCCACATTAAAACAAACAGAAACCCACGTGAAAAAAAGGATTAAGAATATAATGGAAAGCAGCCTTAGCTCCTCTCCTCCACTGACGGGAGGATTCAGACTTTGTCCCCCACCGGGCGATTTATTCCTTGTCCGATGCAAACAACGTAAACACGCGGGTTAATTATCGAATCTCAGAACACTCGCAGCATACCCAGTTGCCAACAAAAGTCCTCAAAATTGGAGCAGATTATCGCAGGAAGCAGAGGCAGGAAAACACCTATTGGCTCGCCTGGTCCCTCGGTCCGCGAGACAGAATGAATGTTTGGCACAGGCACAACGGACGGGGCACCAGACGATTGGTACAGGTTCTTGTGTGTTTCTCTCTCTTTCGCTCTCTGAGCTTTGTGCCAAGAATGGACAGAGTCTGTGTGCCAGGCAGAATTTCAATAAGGGGAGTAAGGAGGTGGAGGTGGTGGTTAAAGAGGGGGAGGAGCGGTGGCGTTGATGGAGGAAGTAAGCCACAATAGATGGCAGAGTGAAGAATTCCCCGACTGACTGCTTGTCTAACTCACGTCCATTCTTACTGATCCTCTTAAAAGCACCATGGTGACTTTATCACACAAGCTTTCATCCTCCCACTCTCTCAGGAACGCTATATTCCTGCATTAGAGGACGAAGGAGCACTGAGCCTCTACCATCCCACTTGGCATGGTGCCCGCTCTGATGTTCTGTATATCCTCATTAGCTAGGCACAACACACAGCTCATGCTCGCATGTATGCAGAGATATGCTGCCATATGTGTGTACTAACACAACCGTACACTGGTACAGACAACACAGCACAGTTGCTCAAACTGTGGGCATTAAAGGAGCTCAGTTGATCTTGATTAGATGAATGGTAATTAAATAAAAAGGCTTCCAGGCTTTTGCGATCAGTGTTTTGGTTTTGTGCAGTAGATGGCTGCACAGACAAATGTTGAACTGACATGAGTCAGCCTGAGCGCTGGATAAACATGCTGGACAGTTTGTTTGAGGAAAAGATATATGACCCAGATACGCCAAGAGCATATGGGAGTCACTGTGCTGACTATCAGCTTCCAACAACAACCTGACCCATAGATACACATATAGACAAGGAGCTATGGCTGACAGGCCAAACAGCCAATCTGCAGGCTTGGGCTGTGTGGACAGTCCTCCAAGTAGTCGAATGACTAGTGTGTGTCTCTAAAATCTCCGAATGAAGAAAGGTCGCTTTCCTCCTCTCCATCTACTTTCTCTGTCCTCTCATCTCCACTTGTCTATGCTTTTGCTAATGTGCTAATGAGATGTGTGGTTACCATGGTTTCAAATGTTTCTGATAGCTCAGAATCCTGGCCTTGCATGTCGCTACACGCCCACATGTTAGAGCATTTACAAATGCCACACGGTGCAGACTGTACACAAGCATGCACGTATACAGCATATAATCACAAACACTTGGAAAGGTATGCCCTTTCAAAGCCAGTGCATGTGTGCATGTGCATATTTGTGCACATGCACACAAAGAGAATGCGTGCAAAAGTGCAAAGCAGTGTGTGTCAGGACGAAACAGCTGCAGCTTCCTGCATGAGAAGAGAAACTTCCTGTTGCTTCGCTCCAAACCGCGGTCGGTCAGCCAAGATATCAACCAATCAGCTATGTCGAGGCTGAATGAAGGAAGTAAGCCTGACTGCCTCTAGGAGAAAAACTCAGAAGCATTATGAGGCAACACGATAAGTTCATCTGAGGATACGAGAGGGGCGGGGAAAGAGCACTCCCACTCCTCCCTCTCTTTCTATCTCTGTAACTTTTGATCTCTATATTTTTTCAAGCCCTTTTTCCTCTTAACGTTTGTCTTTCTTTAGTACCACATTTTGATATGCAAAAAATCCAAAAAACAAACAAACAAAAAACGAGTTTACTTTTGTTATGCAGCCATTTGCCACTTTATGCGAAAGATAAGCATTCAGAAAAAATAGAGACTTGACAGAGTAGCATAGCCGCTAATTGTGAGGGGTATGATGAAAAGGTCTGATGGTGTTCACTGTTTACACGTGGCATGAAGGCGCCATTTTAACACCAACCCATATTTAGATGCAATATGCAGCTCTGGCATAAAGTTGTCCAGTTAGGTTCCTAATTACATGTACAGTAAGCAGATATTTCAATGTAATATCTGACCAACTAAATTTGGTTAAATTATTGCAACGGCTCTTGGTCAATATGCACAGTCGCTTGTCTAATTCAAGTGCAGTGTTCTGGTCTCTGACATACAGCTGTAATCAAAATGACCCTTATATACGACAGTTTTACATGTTGCCTAAATACACACCAGTCACACAAATGCTACCGCTCCTCTTTAAATTTCTTCTTCTCATATGGCACGTCAAAAAAAAGCAACAACAACAAAACCAAATAAAACAAAACATTCGTCTCACTACTGAAAAAACCTTTTTCTTTACAGCATCGTCAGTTTCATTTCTGCCCAACGCTTCCTCTGAAATGTAAAGTATATAAAGATGTTAATGACGCAGTGTTGTAGCAGCTATCTTTTGGCAAACAGACACAACTCTAGACTGAAAAAGCATAAAACTGGACACACAACTGCACCAGCAAACATGTTTCTGTGAAACTTCTGCCATATATCAGACTTTTTACAGTGGCTAGAAACAAAGGAAGTAAATATTGTCCTTATATTACCTCTATCGCCATGGCCCCGGATGATAAGAGATTTGTGCCTCACTTGTCCCATAACAGCTCTTCAACACTGGTTAGCACCTATACTTACACTAACCTGAAGCTCACAACCATTCTCAAGCCACACAACCCTCTGAGGTCAGTGAGTAACCAAGAAGGCCTGTCGTCCCTCCTACCAGTCTCCAAAGAGACACCTGTTCAATACAGAAAACCACAGAAAATACTGTTGACCCCCCCGTCAGAGCCTGCTGTCCTGCAGCAAAGAGGGGTTCAGGTTAAGACAGAAAGAGATAGAGACACCAGGGGAAAGAAGACTGTCAGCAGGGAGTCGCAGTGTCCCTCTGAGCTCTAGAAAAGTTTCTCCTGTTATGTACATTGAGCCAAAATGGCGCCGAGGAGAGTGCGGCGTGGCAACCGATAACAACAGACAACGTTTAGGAGAAAGACCACGATAAAGGACAGAGAACAGGGCGAGAGGAACTCGGGGAGACAGACTGCAGGGAAAAGGTGTCACAGGATTAAAAAAAGGGAAATACCTGAAGCCTGTAGTGAGCGACGGGCTGGGCCGGACGACTGACGGAGAAGAGGGCCGTGATGGCGGGAAGAAGGGAAAAGAGAGGAGTAGAGCACACCCTCTGAGAGCTACACCCCCTTCCCACAATCCCCTCCTACTGGCGTGAGTGCGTCTGTCCGTACACGAGGTGACAGAGGGACGTCTGCTCACACACAGCCACTGTGACACACACGCGAAAAGAAAATACATACACACACAAACGACAATATCAAACACACCAACAGCAAGAGGTCCAAAACAGACCAGCAGCAGACTTGCATTACTGTCAGTGGCGTATAACCAAAACAGAGTCAAACACGAGAAGACGCCAACAACAGAGGAGTTAAGAACACAGACATACACATAATCAAATCACCAGCCTTTGGATCACCCTCTGCTCTGCCCTGTGCTGTGTTTGCCTCGGTCTGCCAGCCCACTTTGGCACCGCTGCCAAGAGGGAAGGAGAGAGAAAGGAGGGGAGGACGGGAGGAGGTGGGGGGTGCAGAGACACAGAAAGAGGAAGGGAGTGACATGCTGTAGCGAGAGAAGGAACAGAAAGAGGAGGAGTCCGAGAAAAGAGTTAAGACTGAGAGTGTGCCACAGAAAGACAAGGAAACAAAGTACCAGAAGAAACGTCAACTGTCGTGAGCCGACGCGGCGACACAAAACAGTCCGGTATCGGCTCACGTACACCTTTATTATCCAATATCCAAAACATACCCCACTCATACTATCCTGCAGCAACAGACAGATGGCGAGAGAGACAAGCAGATCCCGACACTTCTGCCATATTGTTGCATCTCACCATGTTCATACAGTCAATAGATTTTTTTTAAAGAAGCTCAAACTGGCTTGAGATTTCTCATATACGCTGTTGGACTTTTGTTTTTCAAGTTCTCTCACCAGAAAAAGGATTCCTGGCAGACTTCCTGTCTTTTTTGACATCTCTGTTCTGCCCGTTTTTCTTTGCGTCTCCCCTCAATCCGTCCTCTCTCCCTCCATTGGGGATAATATCAGCCCTCGTGAGAGGGAGGGCTTTGAGAGAGTTCAGCTAAATGAATCAATGAGCAGGGAGGGTGGATACTTTCCCCCCCTGCCTTTGGCATCCTTCCCAGGTTTCCCTTTGCTTTCTCACCCGAGCATGATAGTTGAACACCAATGCAGATCTTGGATCAGCGAGCTGTCGCCTCTAGATGACCTCAATCATTAGGAGAGAAAACATAAATCCATCTGCTCATTAATGGCCGACCTTCTCTGTAGCCAGCTTGCGGGCCAATCATTGGTGCTGAAGCGGGTATCCCAAGCCGAGCCAACCAATCAGCACTCACCTCCGAGCTGATGTCATTTTGAAAATACTGAGTGTAACTCTAAAAAAACCCAGGAACACTCTTCTACCATTCGATTCAAGCAACCAATTACAGACAAAAAGCAAAGCTTGTTTCGAGTGAAACGCCTAATTCGTTGTCGCAGCTGCTGTAATAATAGCGGCGGAGTCCTCTGACTGGCCAAACAGATACCAACACACACATTACCAGAGGCTTCTCTCAGTCTTCAAACACCAACTGCGGACACAAAGCAGACCACAATAGCCCAGCTTCTCTGCTTGAACACCACAAGTCTTTTCTCAAAGACAGGACAATGGACGCACACACACATACACACACGTTCATACTGTACACACGCACGCACACACACACGTGGTGTGAAGAATCCGGTTCTTCTATGGAGGCTCAGATTCAGGCAGCAGGTTGGACAGCCCCTCAACCCTGACGTCACGTCTCCTTTGTTGTTTATGAATTTATTTCTCTCCTCAGCTGAACTCTCTGAACTCAAAGTCCCCACACCCCTCCATTACTTCCCTCCCGCCCTGTCCTCAAGCCCTACATTTACCCCCTGCCAACAAAGGCGGGCAAATACAGTATGGCTTTAACAAGGAAGAAGAAAAGAAAAGGAGAGACGGGCAGAAGGCAGACACAGAGACGCGAGACAGAAAGATCGAGAGAAAGGAGCTCAGATGTCTTTCTCACTTTTTCTTTTCCTCCTTTTCTTCTTCGATCGCTCTCCGTGTGTCTTCCTGCTTGGCTTGTAAAAGTTTCAGCTGCGAGGCGGGCCGGCCTCTTTTGGCAGCCCTCCAACTCTCGACTCTCCTGTCCCCCTGCAAGAGAGAAAAGGAAGGGAGGACAAATACAGTCACAGCTAGACGGCACTGTAAAGTTGTAGATACAGATGCACTCTAAATGCACAGCAGGTTTTTCTTACAACTTCACACTAATCCATAAAGGAAGAAAGCACTGTGGGGCATTTTGCCAACATTTGCCACCAGTTTTCAGTAAAGCATAATCCAGCGGATAATAAGTAAACTACGTGCTAATCACTGTGTGAGCCGCCGTGTGTATTTTCAAAAGGCACATTGTGATGTTTGCCTGCCTTTAACTGGCTCTGCCAGCTGAATTTGATAACTGTGTGTTTTGGTGTTCACACCCAGTTCACACAAGGACGCGCCGCCCGTTTTATTTCTCCTGGTATCAATAACCTGAGCAACTCGGGTGCTTGCATGCACAGTTATATTTACTGTAGCACACAAAAACCTCTACCTGCCAAATATTTGCATTAATTCAAAACACATAACCTGTGTAAATGGGCCCTGTTTCAAAGTCTTGGCAGACACACACACAGACACACACACAAGACTGACAAGTTACACTGTTACTGATTTACTCACCTTGGTTTTCGTGCAAGATCACACACACCGATACTTCTAATGCTGATGTATTTACTCATAAACTGTATCCTAATCAATTAAAAAATGAACTTATATTGTGCTTTACTACTTACTATATACTTTATAACAGGTCAGGCTTATTTACAGGTTAGGTATCTTCTCTTAAAATAGGTTAAAAAAATAGATATTTATTAATTTTTTCTGATCTACATAACAAAATACAAAATCATATTTATATTTAGACATTTAACAAATAGGGTTAACTTAATTTGAATTTCAATTTAAAATTTGAATTTGAATTTAAGTAAAACATGTTATATATAGCTGCTCAAAAAAACATAAATCATAAATCAACATGAAGAGTAGATTTAAGAGGCCTTAGCCTCAGAATTATTGCATTCCCTCTTCTATTATGTGTAAGGATAAACTTAGCTACTGATTATGAAATGTGAAATACTGTAAATGTTTATTGAATGCTCGTCTACAGTCCGTGACCTTAGCCCAACATTGAGTCACCTTCAGCTAACTTATCTCTAAAAACGAAATGTAGCTTCTCCAGTAGCTCCTTATTAAACTAGATGTTGAAGAGCATTTTAAACACAGAAATTTTTAAACAAAATTAATTAATTAATTAAAAAAACGCCAAAATAAAAGTTCACGTTTCCTAAAATGACAGATAAAGTTTGCGCTCACCTGTGGGAGACTCTAGAGGAGAGAAACAGAGGCGAGCCCCACTAGCTTGTAGCCTGACTGTAACTTATATAGGGATGAAAGGGGTCGCCAAAGGGGCTGGACATGTGGGCCTATATGAGCAGGTGTAACCCAGCAGTTAAAATAGGAAATAGGAAATAAAAAACGTAAGCGTGAGGTTAATTTGTATAAAAGAGCATCTCAACAAACACGAGCAGCTCACTGACTGTGGTCAAAGTACCGTTTTTTTGTACTTTGTTCAATGGAGATTGATGTGGCGCTCCATCTAGTGGTAAAAGGGGGTAAATGCATACACTCTTTGGCTGAAGATGTATCATTGTGGACCACTTAACTTTCTGATTTTTATTTTTCTTACAGGACGATATTGCATGTTTTAGCTTAGATAAACAGAACTGTATATTTCATTAATAGTGTTAATAGTAACGGTGTGTGGGGGAGGGATTTCTAAAGGTCCGTTCCTATGCAGCACACAATGGCTTTAGAAGGTGAGTAAAAGTTAGTATGATACATGTAAAACTTACCAAGACTTGCTTGGTTAGATTAGCTTGCATAGTTTCCAGGGTAGATGCATTCAAAATTGCATTGTGCATTTCCTGCCATTCAAGAAAGTTTCCATTATCAAGTGTTTCCTACAATCCGGAATAATCTAGCCTCTAGCACTCTGAGTGTGGATGAGTATTGAAGGATAAGAGAGAGAGAGGCTTATTCAAGATAATTTAATTAAAAACATGCAACACAAAAGCAATGACAAAAAATGAAATAATAAAATGAATGAAAATGAAACATAAATAATTTAGTCATTGCATTAGGTTAGTAATGTCAAAGCCCAAGGGAAGAAACTACTGGTGGCATGCTACTTGTGTGCAGCTTGTCAAATGGCAGCAAGGCAAACAGGTTGTGACTGGCTATTTAGCCTACTTGCAGTAACAGAATAGAAAATATAATCTTTTAAAAAAATGGAGAACCTCTTCAAAGTTCATAATAGCTATCCCTTTTGTTTTGAATTGTATATCTCCACCTTTCTGCTCAGTCACTCTGAAGTGTTTCTAAAAGCTCAGTGAAAAATGAAATACCTGATCTCCACTTCAGCCGGAGTCCTCACTGGGAAAGGATAGCACTTTGTAAAGGCAGGCTGAGATGCAGACATGTTTGCACATGTCAAAATTAAACCAGGAAAATTCAGCCAATGTTTTAAAAAAGAATCTTACTGCTGCTGTGTAGTTTTCTCTCTGATGTCTATCACCAAGCACCAAATGTTTCTCAGTCACTGTGACTTGCATCCAGATCGGTTTTGAAATCGTAGATTTTTACCATCAGATTTCTGGTAATGCCATTCTTCCTAATTCATCTACAGCTAAAAGATCAAGCATATTCATGCGTTTCCTAAAATCAGAGGGCTAATTAAAAACAAAACAAACCCACAATTTGCCACTTATTTCTTTGGTCAATGCAACTGACAGCTGTCATGCTGTCCTTTTAAAATACCCATGACTAAGGTGCTACTGCCCTCCAGTGGCCACATGAAAGGACAACCCCAGACCAAGATGCTGTCAGGGGGTTAAAAGTTCTCTTGTCCCTACTGGCCCTGCGCTTCTTCTTGTTCGCCGTTCCTGGGAGTTTTGTTATGCTCAGCCTTTCCTTTTCTTATGTGACATTTGAGCCATACATTTTAGCATTAAAGAATCCAACCAGATACAGACAGGGCAGGTAGATAGGTCTTAGGGGGGCACAGTTGGGGGTCCTGCCCCAGAAATATATTCATTTCCTGCCTTCTCCTGGGTTTTTGCAAACCCATTTTTCCTGCCTCTGTTTTTCTCTAATCTAAGAAAAGCACAAAACACTGACACCAGGTGGCAGTTTAGTATATACTAAATACACTGCATTGGTGCCCCCAGGCACAAAAACCTTAAGAAATGCACAAAACAAGGTGAGCCAATAGTTTCCTTAGGGCAAGGCACCTCATTAGTTATCAAAATGAATACCAAGCAGCACGAAGCAGCATGCGTCTTCCACTTGTATATTGCGATTCAATTAAAATAGCCCATGTCACTTGTTATACGAGTCCCCTCAGTGATCCTAAGGCAGATGCCCATTTGGACCTGGTAGCTAATTCAGTCTTAGTATCTATGTACATTACTTTGCATCTTTTCATCATTCTGACTAAGTAACAACACAGTGGTAAACCGTTTCCTCAAAACAAAAGGGCAACAATGTTGAACCTCTTGGCCAGCTGAACCCTGGGTTTCCTTCAAAGACATTTTTGTTGTTGCACCGATGGTTTGTTGATTATTCTGAACAAACCATAGGTGCAGATTCAGCTGCCATGCTCTGTCTCTCTGTACTGGCCATGTGATTGACTGCTGACCTTGTCGGGGTGCCCACACTGTCTTTTCTCCAATGTCAGGTGGGGCACAGTCT
>NW_024582370.1:1051694-1058927 GCF_018398535.1 Haplochromis burtoni
CCCCCCCCGCACCACCACCACCATCTCTGATAACAAGTTAGCAAAAGAAATGATTTTTTTCCCCACCTACCACTCTCAGGGCCCTGAAACATTTTGGCTTAGGGCCTGTTAAAGCTTCACTGCTGGGTATATAGTACCACAACTACAGAACACTGATAGACAGACAGAACTGTAATTAATGATATTCAAAAGTTAAAGCAAACGTGCAAATAATGCGTGTTCTCATATTCAGAATGAATCCTGAATGGAGCTTTATATATTAACAGTAGTATTTCTCCTGCAGTAACCAAAGTATGAGGTCCGTGTAGACAGGAGGTGCATAATCCAGGGACCTAACCATCCACCCCGATGGCACGCGATATGTAGTGATTTTTCCTAGACAAAAAAGTGGCATTACGGCTACCACCTTCCTCATATCTCCCAGTTATCCCACCAGGAGTCTGATGTCCGGGGAGGAGTTTGCCTTGGGACCCACAAAACTTTTGCGTGTGTGCGTTTCGACGCCACGCCTCTGCCTCCGTGCGTTTTCCTCCGCGCGTTGATTTCATACCAAACTCATACTTTGCATTCCGCCTTTTTCTGTCAAACGCAGCTGTTTTGCCCTGGAAATACTCCCGAATCACGAGGCTACTTTTCTACAGAAAAAAGGGGCACACACCAAAAAGCGTGTGCCTGTAGGAGCGGGGCAGGAGAGCCGTTGTGAGGTGAGTGTGCTCTCATATAGTTCTTTGTTGTGTGTAGCAACTTTTCATGCTGCAGCAGCTGCTTCGCTTCGAGTGTGCTGGAAGTTTTGGGATATTTGACATATTTCGCATTTCCCGCTGTGCCTGTAGTGATTCAGGGACTCACGTGTTTAGCAGGGAATTCCTCTAATATTTACTCAAGCATTCGTTCTGTATTCGGCTAGTTTAATGCGTCTCTCAGACTTAGTTTGCAGTTTATTGCAGTATTATTAGCTCCCAAGCTAGCCAACTAGCATGTCAGTTCGAGTGTGTTAGCGGTGGCTTGCTGGTTATATATCCACTGAAAAACAGAAAATAACTGGTCGATAGCATACAATGACTGCCACTGGAAGTGCTTGTGTGCGGTTTTTAGGAACTTTTATGGACAGTTAGTTGGAAGTTTTTCCGCTTTGGGGATCAAAGGGATATTTTGCCAACTCACACTCGGCTAAACCGCTTCCAAGCGTTCACTGTGATTTCATTTTCCCTCTGCATGCTCGCAGATGGGACTCATGTCTTGCTGCTGTGAAAGTTGTATCAACATGTGAAACTAAGAGTCGTAGGAGTTTCAAAGGAAAGGCCATGGGAGAATTTACAGCATATGTGTGTGATCTCATTGCTTTGTTAAAATTGTGTAAGATGTGACCATGTTAAGGTTATCCGAGTGTTTAAAAGAGTCGGTCGGTTTACTGTCTATATCCATAAAGCCTCTCGGTACTGTAGTAGTCAGTGTGCAAAGAGTTCATAGAAATCTGTGAAGTTTTGGTTGTTCATAATGTCGACGGTGCTCCACTGGGAGCAGTAGACAGCCCCTAATGTGCATGACTTTTCGGTGTTCGCTGATCTCATAGCTTTATTTAGCTCAATGCTGTACTGGCCTCCTCATTGCACTAAAACACCTGACCTTTTGACCACGGGTGCTATATTGAAACAGGCAGAGCCAGCAACATATGTGCTCTGTGGCCAGTATCCTAACTTTGCATCACCACTGCTCTTGACAAATCTGTGGCCATGACAGCTCATCAGATTTCAGAACTCCTAACCAAACTGCACAGCAATGCTCCCAGTGCTGGTAATGCAAGTCTGTGATTGTGGTGTATGTGTTACATCAGCACTAGGTTTGATTATTTAAGCCAAGTTTCCGCTTGGGATTTGTTAAACCGTCTGTGAGCTCCCCACCATGCTAAAGAAAAAGGTATTAGATGATTGACGCTCCCCCCTTAATCAAATGCATAAACTAAGTTAACGTTAGAGTAAATTGTCATAAACATAATTTTTGTCATTACACTAAGGTCATACTTCATGTTAACACATTTAGACTTTGTGTGTGAAAAATCTCCGTTTCAGATTATTACATGTGTGTGCTGCTTATGACTTTGTATATACAGAGTGTCTGTTTTTTAAAATGTATATTTAAATGTGTTGCCTGGGAGCCTCACATCTGCCTACAGTATCTTCCACTAATGAAAAACGTGAAAATGATGAGTAATATTTTTTGACATTCCAGAAATGTATCTTAGTAGTTATGTATTAAAGTAGTTCGATTTAATTTATTTATTTAGTTTTAGCAGTTTAGTGGTATAGACACTTTACTAGGCAACACCATTTGCTTAGCTGTCTAGTATGCCACATATGCTGACAGTATTTTCAATACTAGAGTCAAGTCATTCACATGGACAAACCATGATGACACCATATGTCATGTTGATATCATGCTGATGTCATGTTCCTGTCCTGCTCGTGCTGATATCTTATATTGGTCAGGCTCTACTTACTATACAGTTAGCTGACCTGAAATGTATGTAACCTAAATCCCACTGAAGAATATAGGAAACTTCCTTCCTTCTGTCTTATTAATCCTAATCAACCAGAAGCTCGGGCTTTAGACTGTTCTATATGCTTGGTTACACACACACACACACACACACACACACACACACACACACACACACACACACACACACACACACAAAATTCTGTTTGATTTCTGTCAGGGAGAGGGGATATCTCTAATGTGGTCATCTCAAGGGCACAACTAGCTTAGAGCATGGAAGCCCCTCCCACCTTCTGTTTGGATGGAAAGGCCAATCAGAAGAAAGTTGGCTTAAATGGAGGGTGACCTAAAGGAGGAGAAGGTGGAGGTAGAAGGGCCTGCTTTAGACATGACGAGGGGATGCACTGAGGGGCTACACTAAGGCTCATTTTAAGATAAATAACAATTGTTTTTCAAATCATGACTCATGCAAAGCTACTCTTGTTGTGGTCATTATAATCTTTTTGTCTGTGAACATGAAAAGCAATATGACATCATGATGAGTTTGTTCCAGTCAGGACAAAGAAACACCTTCCCAGTTGCAGACGTCCCACAGTAGAGCTTTCAGGACAATCGCATCCCACCTCCCTCGAATATCAAAATGTTCTTTTAGACTTTGTGCTTGCCTGACCACCCCGCTAGGCCTTTCTGATCTCTATGGCAACAGCTCAGTCCAGTCACTAGTGATTGAAACCGGGAAGGCCCTGCACACAGTGTGCAGAATAAACCCACCACAGCAGGGGAAGCTCAGCGACCACACTGATCCTCTGTGGTTCCTCTGTGGCGGGGACCATATTAACCACACTCTGGAAAACATTACACACCAGGCAACATTCATGTCGCATATGTGTGTCTGTGTTTGAAGAGACTTGGAGCATCTTCAACAATAACAAAAGAATGTGTAATTTCCTTACGTGGCCTACACAGCCAAGGTTGGAGTCTTCTAAAGTTTGTGTTGCCTTTTAGGCTAGTTTCTGTGTAATGAACAGCTAAGAAAAAGGAATAGCTGGTCTCATCTTCACTAAGCGCAGTCAGTTAAATATTTAATGTATTACATCTTGTGATCTCATCTTAATAGTGACACATCCTGGTAGTGTCCTTCTTGACCCTGGATAGTGTCTTTAAACATTTATAAACCCTTAATATTTTAGCTTGTCACTTGTTAGGTCTTTGACCACGGGTGCCAGAACTATTAATACACACCGTACCCATGGACGCTGTAAACAGCTCAAAGTGAATCTGATCTCGCTCTTGGTGTGTAGACACTTGTAGTCTGAGAAATCTGTCGCTATTCTCAACAGCCGCAAAGTTGATCTCAGTCTCGTCCATCCATCATGATGTCAGTGATGTGGATTAACAAAACAAGGTGTGTGGTTTAATTTTCTTGAGCTGTCAGTGTGCCTCAGATTCCCCGTGTTAAAAATAACAAGTTTAAAAACAATGAAACAAATTCTTTTTTTAGCAAAATGCTTTATACACTGCTGATCTAACTTAAGTTTTGGGGGGTTTTCTGTTCACATGAAGGGATTAAGAGTAAGGAAATAAGCTCTTAAACCTGTACTACATTTTAATATGGGAAAAGTGTCAAAACGTCATGTTTTACTTGTTGTGGAAACCTCGTTCCCCTTCTCTAGGCTGCATACTACAGTCTAAAGATGTTCTGTGCTTTTAACTGTTTATGTTGTCCACGTTTGGCATTACAAAATAATGTACATGCATGGCGACTACACTTAGGTTTGTTCAACTGCTCAGTAACGGAGCTATCTAATCAGGCAAGCGCATGGCAGTAATGCATTTAGGCAAGTAGAAATGTTCAAAGCAAGTATCAAAATGGGGATGAAAGATGATTAAAGTGACTGTGAACAGACAGGCTTGTCTGAGGATTTCAGAAACTGCAGATTATTATCAGATAAAGGGAAAATGCCTTGTTGATGTCAGAGGCCAGATGAGAATGGTCAGACTGCTTTGAGCTGATAAGAAGGTAACAGGAACTCAAATAACCACTTGTTACAGCCAAGGTTTGCAGAACATCATCTCTGAACATGCAGCACATTGAACCTTAAAGAAGTGGGCCTACAATACCACTTTGAGTGTTTCTATTAGCTAAGAACAGGAAAGCAAGGCTAAAGTTCACACAGACTCACGTAAACAACATGAAAGCACGGGTCCACCCTGCCTCGTAACAATTCGTGGTGTAACTGTCTGGAGGGTGTTTTCTTAGCTCACTCTAGGCTTGAATGGGTGAATGAGGCAACTTGCATGAAGCACTTCAGGTGCTCAGGTACAGAAGAAAAAGCACTCTATAAGAACCGACGTGACGCTTAAAATGTCCTTAACTGCAAAAATGAATTAGCTGTACACAGTTTACAGTTTTTTTGTATAGGACAGAAAACAGCTGCATCCGTTTCTCAAAATCTTGCTGCTTGCAGTGCAGTGTAGCTGTGACAACAACAAATCTGTTTCCTAATCATGTTTTGGCTTCAACATGGAAGGAAACATGTTAAAACCAGGGTTCAGGGTAAGTTTTGTAACAAGTATTTGTATATTTTTGTTAGTCCTGGATAAGGGCTTTTCCTCAGTTGCCTGTATTTCTGCCTATTGGCTTAAATTTTAAATTCAAGCTGAGTGTAATTGTGTGAATAGTATAAAAGTGAAAGTGTGCACTTCTCTCTATTGCTCTCTGGCCTCTTCATTTGTGAGGAGGGCAGACAGACAAAATGGAGAAACCTTCTTACAGCCACCACGCCCCCCAAAAAGCATAACACTGTAACACTAACATGACAGATCCAGTTTAGCGGATCTGTTCCACATTTATCTTGTTTCGTGTGTTGTAGGTGTGTTGTAGCTGGAGCCGTCATCATTGCGTCGGAGTGGAGTTGCCGTGGCAGCCCTGATGGGGCGCAGGAGGAGGGTGCCAGTCCCAATGGAGAGGGACTGGGAGACGGGGCGGACCGCGGATTGGACGGGGATCCTGAAGGGGTGTGGAGCCCAGACATTGAGCAGAGCTTTCAGGAAGCTTTGGCCATCTACCCTCCTTGTGGAAGGAGGAAGATCATACTGTCAGATGAGGGGAAGATGTATGGTGAGGAGCAGCAACTTTCTATCCCTTTCCCCTCTAGTTTCTTCTTCGATATTGAAATGAAAGCTCAAACAAAACATATTCAAAGAAGCTGTAATATATAACTGACTTGTTTGTAAAGGATTTGACTTTAATTTGTCGGTTTCCTTTTTGGGTTTAAATAATTTTCTTTCGATGACTGTGTAAAATTGCAGATATTTAAATTTAATAGAGTCAATAAACATAAACCAATGACTGTAGCAGCCAGTATGACATGTTTGATATCTGTAGGCACCCTTTGCTTGACCCAACCATTTTGGAATAAATAAAAATGATAATAATAAAGGCTTTACATGTATGAACACTTTATTCCAGAATTTTAGTTCTTAGAAGAACCACACCAAAAAAACACAAAGTTTAATCAACTGCCTGCACTTTGGGACAGAGTTGGTTTTTGACCCCTGTGCAGAATCACCTTGCTTTATGCGTAGGTGATCAGCTCGCAGGTATTTTCAACAGGCTGCGTAGTTTTTTGGGTCAGAGGACAATCTGCAGTGATAAGGTTAAAGGAAGGAGCATGTTGACTTCTCATGTCAACTTGTAGTTAACTTCTGAATAACTTCTGTTGTTCTGCATAAATGGTCTGTGAAACACCAGGAACAGATTTGTTCTAAATGCACACAAGCAACGTTTCATGTGTTTGTTTTTTATTAGGATTGGTTTAAGATGCTGCCTGTGAAAAGAGCTCTGTATTTTGGCTTTTTTCTTACCTTATGAAACCCTTGTGATCCTTTTTTTTGAAGGGGGGAGTTGAGTGTTTGCACTCTGAATCAGACTGTGAAGCATTTGTGCATTTGTAAGGGTGTTCAGCAGTGAGGGGAGCGGGATATATGATACCAGGTGACAGAAAGGGAAAGTTTGTTTCAGCATTGTGGCATTTTCTCCTTTTGTGGAAGCGTGGGGCTCAGTGTGTTGGTTGACCTTCCCTGCTTCCCTCTCCTTTAACGAGGATTGTCCCGTTGATGTATGCTTACACTTACTAAAAAGCAACACTGAGACTGAGCGTAATATTAGCTGTACAACACCAACACCCAACCTTGCATCGGTGCTTCTTAATACTGTGAGCTACTAAGTATCCATTTCAACTTTTGCATAATTGGATGTAATATAAATGATAAACCAGTCTAGAGGATAGAAAATGAAAACCACGGAGATTTATCAGCTATTTTTCACCTATAGTCAGATGTGGACAGGTGTTCCAACATCACCCAATATTGCTAAATGAAAATACATCTCATGCCTTAAAGTGGTTTGTGTGCATAAACACGCACACTAGTGTAAAGGAATTAAAACTACGCAGTGCTCATTTAGCTTATCGGCACAAGTGTGAATTAACTATTAAACTGTTATGAACACAGCATTAAAATTATATACTGATTTCATAGTAACGCGAATCTCAGTGGGTGTTTGCTTTAATTATCCTTCTTGAGCTAAACTAGGCCAGTCGTAATTGATCCAGCCTGCGTGCTGTCTTTGGTGGCAGTCATATGTTACTACCATGATGTCACCCTGGATTATAGTGCCAAGCAAGTATTTCTAAATAGGGATGATCAGCAGACTCGGTGACACAGATAATGCAG
>NW_024582370.1:1058947-1111398 GCF_018398535.1 Haplochromis burtoni
TGTGTGTGTGTGTGTGTGTGTGTGTGTGTGTGTGTGTGTGTGTGTGTGTGCGTGTCAGTAATGATGTTTTAATATTGGATTGATATTTTAGTTTGTTGAAACTTAACACTCAGCTTCTTCATCATCTATCTCTTCATAATCATTTGGCAGTTAGATGGGTGCTGGATAAATACTCTAATGATTTAATAAGTAATGCAGATGAAAAATAATATACTAACTTTGCCATCTACTGCTTTTAAATCACACCACACCTATATCCATCGTTATTAGACTTTGAAAAACATTTTCAGCACACGGTGACAAATATCTGGGTTGTTTTTAAAGATTGATATATGCATATTTAGTGTTTTTAAAATCCACGTATTTATCCTTTTATTTCAGTCATGTAAAAAACTTTTTCTAACATCTGCTGTGTGTAGTGATTAATCAGTCCTTACTAAGCATGGCAGTGTAGTTAAAAAATAAATTGTTTTATTGTCACAAGTTGTGGATTACTTGTTTACGCTCTGCCTGACTCTACTCCGATCAGATTGTTACCTTTTTAGTGTACCAAACCTGCGATGCCCAAGTTGCCTTGTACCCTCTAGTACCCAACTGTGCAACATCAAGACTCAACATGATTCAGCTGTGGGGGGTTTTTCATTGCATCTTATTTTCATCTCTATCCTTAATCATCCTAGCATGCTGCACATCCTTTCCAGCCCAAAAGTCACTCAGAACAAGTCCTGTTCTCCTTCCTTAGTTTCTAGTCTTACATACAACTCACTATAAACCTTTTCCTTTGCTTTTACCACCTCTTTCTTTGCTGGATGACTAGCCTTCCAATACTCCTGCTTTCTTCATCTATCCAACCACTCCCCTTTGACTTTTTCTTTGCTTTCTTTGAATACTTTGTTGCATGTCCTCGTTTCTCCATGGAGTCTCCTTTTCATCATTTCTCTGTTCCCTTCTGGTAATACTCTGTATCACTTTATTCAGTCTACTTCAGAATTCCTTGTGCTCTTTTAACGGACATCCAGCCTGTGGGATTACACTCAACACCACGCCTTCAGCTTGATCAGTTTAAATTTCTGACTCTCTCCACCTCAACAACCCTCTTCACATACTTTTACTTGGAATTTCTTTCCTACTTCATTTCACTTCCTATCTACACCATGGTAGAACAGTTGGAATCAACCTCTGTTTCTTCTGGTCTTCCTTCCCCTCCATCTGGTCTCTTGCACGTATTATCGTATCCATCATGTCGGCCAGTTCTCTCCCTTTACCCGTCATAGTTCCTGCATTTAAATTCCTACTCAAACCTCCTCAGTCCTGCCTTTCCGTCTTTCTTGCTGCCTTCAAACACGCCTTCCCCCTCTCTTCTTTCTTTGTCTTCGGCCAACAGTACCACAGTTTCCACTGGCACCCACTTAGCTAACAGTACCAGGGGCTATTGTTGTTCACCCAGGCCCTTTCCAATCAAGTATGGAAATTACATTCTTGATGATCCGCATGTTTGATTAGGCAAAGATTATATTCCAGGTGCCCTTCCTGATGCAACCGTCACATTTATCAGGACTTGGGACGGCCCACTATGAGTACACTGGTTTGTGCCCTCACCTTGTGGCTCGGTTATATTACATATTTATAGTTGTAGCTTATCTTGCCTTTATATTATAGCAAAATAGATCTGACATCTAAAGAAAGAGCTTTTACCCTTATGTGGAGTAGTGGCAGGCTGCAGGGTAGTGCATGTGTCCTGTTTTGGGAATTGGAGCAGACTGCTGTGTCTGAGTCAGCCCCTTCTGTTGATTTTGGGAAATTCTGTGCTCTGGTAACTTAACAGTGCTGATGTGACTCATCTGAAATCCCTACAGCGTCACAGCCTTTTCCAGAAAAAAGGATGGTGATGATGATGATGTTAGTAAGTGTGCATGTGTGCTAAATGATTACAGCTGTGGGATCAGTCTGGTCACCTTTATATTTAACCGCTTGCGGCGTGCTGTATAATGGGTTACTTAGAAGTTACAAGCGACGAGCAGATCATCGGGTGTGGGTTGGAACTGAGAAGAGGGAGCAGGAAAGAGCTGACCAGGCAGTCTGTGCTGACCACATTTTGGAAGTCTGTTAACAATATCATGACCTCTCCTCTGCTTTTCTCTCCATTCCCACCATTTCTTCATCGCTTTTGAATGTCTGCCAGCAAGCAAACGCAAACCTGACTAAAAATTAATACATGCTATTCTTAATAGAAATGTCTTACAGCCTGAGAAAAGGAGAACTTGACAAGTCTTTATGGGGATTTATAAGAATCTCACTACCTTGGAGACACACACAAACACACTTTCACACTTAAAACATTTCACCATAAGTGGCATCACATTGAGGTTTTATTTTATGCTTGCAGATACAGACAGTGGATTCAAAAGTATGCACAGCTTCATTTTAGAACTTGACCAGTAAGTTCGGGACAGTCTAAACATAAATTTGAATGTCACTGTGACCACTAAACTCAAACAATAAGGACTCTCGGTCCAGCCATTTGTGTTACGATTGTACTTATTGTATTTTACATTGCGAGACACAAACTACTGGACCACAACCACATTTGGCTTCAGATTCAAGGCAAATGAAGTTTAGCTTAATGTGGAGTGTTCACCCATGTCCGCCTGTCTTTTAGATTCATATTTGTTTCAGTGAACAAATGGGATGCAACAAGTGGTGCAATTTAACAACTTTAATATGTACAGACATACATAGGAACGATGGTCCTTTTTAAAAAAACTTATTTGCTTTACATTACCTTTGTCATACATCAACCACAACAGTCATAATTAACTTTGGCTTTAAAAAAATGCAGCCATTTAGATTTGTTATTGTAAATTTCTTTTGATTACTAGGACATTCCTCCTCAGAAAATCGCGCAGTTCAGTTTTGGAGCTGTGATTCTGTCTATTTTTACAGCATCATAAAAAGTTACAGGGTCCTACGTGGCTCAAGCAGCAGAGGGAGCTACTGCCTGCAGCTACTTGCAATCTTACTATAATACATGAAAGCTCTGTCTACCTGTCTGACCACAAAACCCTTCTACATAATTGGAGCTGAGCTGGCACACAGTAGTGATGTCCTCACGTTGCCTAGCAACCACCTACACGTGGGCTAAAACGACCCATTTGTTGCATTTCTGCACCTGCGACACCATTAAAGCAAGCTTGGGATCATTTTCGTTTATTTATATACACAAAGCTAGACACGTGCAATATATAGTCATCTTGTTGCTTAGCAACCACCTAACAGCCTCAAATAACGTTTGATATAGTAGAACTGATGAGTGAATTGATGCTGTTTTTTAGATTAAGTTGATATGGTTCCTTGATCATATGAAGATTTAAATACATTTTATTGTATATCAATAGTCATGTCAGTCCCACATTTACCTTGTAATTTTTTTACCACTCCTGTTTTCTTACTTTTCTCGATGTCATTTTGCAAATCAGTTTGTCAGCAGCACAAACAGCCCAAACAATACTGCAGCTTGGCCACATACTAGTAATGTAAATACTAGAGAGTGACTGTTACAGGGAGACATTTGAATATGCCCATGCTAAGTCTGCTCATAAGGTGTGAGCTATATCTGCCCAAACAGTGCAGTTTAAGAATAACTTAACAATTGTATAATGTGTTTATGTTTTTTAGTCATTCTAATTTTATCAGTTTCTATGTCATGTCAGGTCGAAATGAGCTGATAGCTCGCTATATCAAGCTGCGAACGGGGAAGACACGCACACGCAAACAGGTACGCACAGATATTTGTGTCGACTACACCACTGATCTGTTTTATGTAACAGGATTTAAGTGCATCTTGTTCATTGTAACTTGTTCCACCTTGTTTAAATGAATATTTATGGACTGTCTGTTTAAAATGATGAAATCATTGTGTAAATGTGTGTTTTCACGGGGGTAACCCTGGGTCCACAGGTGTCTAGTCATATTCAGGTTTTGGCACGTAAGAGGGTACGAGAATACCAGGCAAGCATCAAGGTGGGTTCTCACTGACTATACTCTACTCCTCTCTGTAGTCACAGCCTTCTTCTTTTCTCTTTCCTTTTCCTTTTCCTTCATCCTGTCTTTCCTCAGGTCTCTAGTCACCTGCAAGTCTTGGCCAAGAGAAAGTCTCGCGAGATTCAGTCTAAGCTGAAGGTATACATGCTCACTGACTTTGCAATGCTAGCCGCTTCGCTTTGCATGCTCAGATGTAACTTGACCCAATCTTAGACGCAGATTTTTCTGCTGGGGTACTACCTGTATTGGGGGTATCTTTACTGTCAAAGCCGACTCCCACCACCTTAAAACTACAACTATATTTAACTATATTTTCCAACCATATTCATGAGACTCGTGCCCTTAAAACTGGTGCCTTGCTCTTAGTTCTTAACATCGGCCATACGAGTCTCCAGGGAACTGCAACTGCTAATCAAATTGCAGACGATCAATATAACCTTCATGGAGCCTTTTTGTCGAGACCAGTAGAAAACTTTGATGGACCAAAGTTAAATCCAGTATAGAAGGACTTTGCTGCATGATTGGAATATAGTCAGTAGGGCACAGACATTTATTTATTTTTTTTTGCTTGTATTGTCTAGCATTGCACAGTACACAAGTTTGTTTTCTTGAGTGTTTATATATGTTTGGCATCATTTTTATGCATGGCTGGTACGTTGGTCATTTCACTTGGATCAAGTTTGTGGCCTTAGACAAATAATTGCATGAGATGCACTGGAGTCACACTGGGTTAAATATTTACACTTGGGTTTTAAGGGGTATTTATTATTTCCTTCATTATTTTATTTACGGGTTGTACGGAAGCCCCAAATGCAATTTCATTGTTCTCTGACAATGACAATAAATAAATAAATACAAATACAAATACAAATACAGATTAGGTTGCTGGCTTTTGTTGACCACTTAGTTTACAATGCTAGCGGCATGTAACCTACACGCATGCCCCCATATCAGTAAACATGCAAGGTGTCTTTAATGTGGCCATTTGAGGAATTTCAAAAGTTTTCTCCGTTGATTTTTCTCTTTCTTTAGATTCTTGCTCTTGAACATTTCCTACATTTCTTTTTATCTTTTCTCTCTATTTCTTTCTTGTGGTTTTACCATTCTCTGTTCTACACAAAACAAACCATCATTTTACACCAAATCTGTTGAACCACCTGCTCTCCCGTCCACATGTGGAGAGTAACCTTTATAATCTCCAGATATAAACAAAGGACTCAGTTTTATGCTGGAACAGATCAGTAGGACATATCCTGCTCTTTCAGTATAAGGCAGTGCTTTTGACTACAGTTACAGCTGATTTCACCTTTTGCACCCATGAAAATTTCATTTTAACTTGAAAAATGAACCTAAATTCATTAACTCACGACACCAAAGTGAAAATTGTGTTTTTAGGTTTTTGATTTTATTTATTTAATTTATTATTCATGTATGCGCACATCTGTTTATTTGCTGACAAATTTATTTAAAGAAATAGTTGAAATAAGTATGTCAAAGCATTTGGACTATAAATTAAGTTCTTTGTGGACATCAGTCACTTTCGATTGTCGGCCATGCTCACATGGATTGTGCAGTTTATTCTTTCTGGGTCATCCGCTGACATTAGCTGAGACTTTGATGGTGCCACCAGCACTACTCCCAGACTAATCATGAATCATCAGTGATTGAGTCTTGTTGAGATGGTACTCCTCTCTGCAGTTAACTAACTGAACACCGATTAGTTAGCTTTGGGTTCTATCGAAGAAATACTTGCTTCCGTAGTTAAAGAGAAAACTTCAGGATGTGCTTCTAGGAACACTTCTAGCATCTGCTATCTTTAAGCTGTGGTCTGCTAGACCGGTGGAACGGCAGAGAGGGACAGGGGGAGACTTAACAAACTGGTCAGGAGGGCCAGCTGTGTCCTGGACTGTCTGCCGAAGTCCATCGAGCAGGTTGGGGAGGAGAGCATGTTGTCTAAGCTAACATCATCATGGACAACACCCCCCACCCCCTGCATGACACTGCGAGCACTGAGCAGCTCGTTCAGCAGTGGACTTTTACACCCACAGTGTAGGAGCGAAGGACCCCCCCCACACACACGTACATATCTCTGTACAATTATTATACATATTTCTGTACATTGTTATCTCTATATGCGAACTTCAGTTGCTTATTAATATAAGACCACTTTGTGTCTGGCTTCTATATTTTATATTCCAGTTGCCATAAGAGCTGCGTAACAGCCAAACTTCTCATTCGTGGAATAATAAAGCTTTATTCTATTCTATTCAATTTTGAAAATAAAAAACTTTTATTCACACATAAACATGCAAAAAGTGAATGTATCTAAATGTTTTCTGAAGTATGAACAAGGCATATTCCTAACAATGATTTTGTGATCTGCTTTTACTTTGAATGTACTGAAGTTAATTAATAAAATGTCTTTTTTGCCATAGGCCATGAACTTGGTAAGTTTCGGTTATGCAACTACAGTTTTCTGCTTCAGGCTTCTGTGTTGTGTGGTTGGCATCACATTGCTGCTAGTCCACAGTTGCAGTTTTATTGCCAGACTCAAAAAAACCCCCTGCTTGTTGCTCTTTCGTTTTAGTGGCTTTAGTGAAATACTGGTGACGGTTAGCTCTTCTTACTTGGTTTGCCTCCTGCTTCGGCTCCCCCTCATGTGCGCTTTGCTTTCTGCGCTATTTTTCCATATAGTTGCTGCATCATGCTTATGTACACTACATGCTGGCTGGCTTGCTGTCTAAAGTGGCCTTTGGAGTTGGCTGATCTTGGAATGATAACCTGCATTTTATTGTGACGTTTCAGAGTTTTGTCATTGTGTTTTACTTTGTCTTTGTCATTCAGGACCAGGTCTCGAAGGACAAGGCGCTGCAGACGGTGGCCAATCTCTCATCAGCTCAGATCGTCTCTGCGAGTGTAATGAAACCCCAGACTCCCTTTCCTCCACCAGTCAGAGTGAGACGCTAACACAAACACATCTGTTGTTTTCTACTTTTCGGGGTAAACGTGAGCAAATCGTTTTACTCAACCTGTTTCTCTTTTGTGTAGTTTTGGCCCGGCCCTATGCCAGGACAGCCTGGGCATTCTCAGGAGTAAGTATAGCTGGCACATACCTCGGTTTTCTGTCTTGAAAATCAAACTTTCTTGCGTAAGCAGGTACATTTACTCATTTTTGGGGTTATTTCTTCTGTTTGTTTTTACAGCATCAAGCCCTTTGCACAGCCGCCGTACACTACACTCCCAGCCCCCGTCCCTGCACCTATCAGTAAGTGTGAACTTGATTTGCACAGTTTTTTTTTTTAAATAAATATTGTTATTTGAATTGTTTCACAGTTTTAAATGTTAAACAGGTTATGAGGCCTTGCCACCCCCTCGACCTGCAGCTATAGCAGCTCCTGTATGGCAAGACAGAACCATTGCCTCTGCAAAACTACGGCTACTGGAGTACTCTGCTTTCATGGAGACTCAACGAGACAGAGAGACGGTACAGACAGCCAGAACCTTTTGAAACAAGAGTCCTCAATATAAAAATTTTCTTTCTTTTTACCCTCTTGGACTTATTTCTCCTTCCCTTCTACAGCATAAACATCTGTTCGTGCACATTGGCCCATCAAACCCTGGCTACAGTGACCCAGTGTTGGAGTCCATAGACGTGAGGCAGATTTACGACAAGTTCTCTGAGAAGAAAGGAGGCCTGAAAGAGCTTTACGAAAAAGGGCCACACAATGCATTCTTTCTTGTCAAGTTCTGGGTACGTTACCAACAACACTAAACCATTTTAGCAAAGAAAGTCAGCAAGTTCTAATCTCAAACTGAGCTGGCGTTTAGGACATGTGCACTAGCATGCTTAAGTGTTTACACGAGATTACTTTCACTTTGTTAAACAAAAAATTGGGTCTTTTGTAGAGTTCATTTTGCAGTGTGAGGTAATAACCTGCTACACCACACGGGGGAAGCAAAGCCAGTGTAACACTAGAAATTATGCAGGAAATTACTTTTTCACTTTTTTGTTCTTAAACAAGTGTTTTTAGTTGCATTATTATTATTCAGCAAATCAAACACAAGTTCTTGAATAGTTTCTAGCTCGGTCCATGTAACGTGTGAGTATTAAACACTACAGTTATAGTCTTTGGTGGTGACGTCTTCATTTATTTTCTTCTACCCCTTTATTTTTTATCGCACTCATTCTGTGTCCATCTCATCCTCCTTGTTTTAGGCGGACCTGAGCAGTGACATCGAGGAAGGTTCTGGCGCTTTTTACGGCGTGAGCAGCCAGTACAGCGGAACAGAAAACATCACTATCAGTGTTTCAACAAAGGTCTGCTCCTTTGGTAAACAGGTGGTGGAAAAGGTTGAGGTGAGAAAATTATTCACACATTTTAATAATGGATCTTATTTGTTGAATATATGTACACATACTCAAATATATTTACATTAGACCCCACCTGCATGTGTTTTAACTGCAAATAACGCATGTGGATTTCTCCTAACCAGACTGAATATGCACATCTGGAAGGAGGAAAGTACATGTTCCGCATCCATCGCTCACCCATGTGTGAATATATGATCAACTTCATCCACAAACTCAAACACCTGCCGGAGAAGTACATGATGAACAGTGTTCTGGAGAACTTCACCATTCTACAGGTGTGTGTGTGTAATCTGACCACCAATACAAAACCATACACTGTTTATAAACGTGCTTTGGTTCATAGTGTGAGGCAAGATTTGGTTAATAATTCATACAAACTATTATGTGGATAAAATGTAGAGTTGAATATCCTTCGGCATCATTTAAAAACGATTGTTAAACTGAACTTTAAGAATTCATGAAAACGGCACGAGGGGGGTTACAACCAACTGTACATTTTCTGTATTGTACACTTTTTTGTAGCTTTGCACATTTACATCGACATAGTGGATTTAAATTGGGCTCGATGCTGAAAATCTTGTGAATATGATAACTTGAGAACAAGGTGATGTAGGATTCACACATTCATAATATAGTCGTCTCTACTAAAAATGGCAGAGGAGTTTCAACACCAGTGACCTTGACCTCAAGATCAGAGGTCAACCTTTATGATAATAATGAAATAGGTGAGGAACAGGCCTCAACTGACTGCCATGGTCCTTTCATGACAAAGTAAGCAGACATGCTTTGACACTGAGTCCATGCAAAGTGCTCAGTTTCACTTCAGTTTTATTTCTATGACTCGATACACTTTTACATCGTAAATTAAAGACCTAGAAGTGATTAATCTGTAATTTATAGTTTTCACTGTGTTTTTAAACATGAGGCCTAAAGACATGTCAGTGTAAGTGCGAGAGGCCTTTATTGCACTGGGGGGGGGAGTGGCTAAATCAGTAATCTGGTACATTGTTAAAAAGGAGTGTACCAGCCAAATATTGACAGACCTAACTGCATGCTTAGGACAGATTAGACCAGAAAGCTTTAGAGAGTCTGGCTCTCGGGGTGGAACCAAGATTAACAGCTTATAATCTGAACCATAACATATCTTGACCTGATCTCCTCCAAGTCTACTGAAAAACTTCACTGACTCTCAAAACAACAGCAGCTGAAACCTAGTGCAGCATGTCAGCAAGTAAACAGCATTTGGTGATGTGCATGAGTTTTGGGCTTCAGGCAGTCATTCACTGCAAATGATTTTAATCAAAGTATTAATATTCATAAATGAGGTGAGATCTTAGATATTTGTGCAATTCATTTTGAACTAAATATAGAAATAGAAATATAAAAATGGGTGCGAGTGGGTTATTCCAAAATTTCTGTAAAACCCCCTTGAATTAAAGCTTGCAGTTTGGTCACATATTTATTAATTGATTGATTTTATTTATTTTGAAATCCACTGTGGTGGTGTCCAGAGGCAAAAAAAACCAACCAAAAACAAATTATAGGCCTAACTGTGCGCAAAGGCATTTTTGCACCTTCTTAATGTAATGAACTGAATTTGAAAAGGTTTGCTGCACTTTGACAAATGTACTTTCTCCCCCCTCAGTGCCTTTCTTGTCTTTATTTGTGTCTTTGCTAGGTGGTGTCCAACAGAGAAACTCAGGAGACTCTGCTGTGCATCGCCTTTGTGTTTGAAGTGTCCACGAGCGAACATGGAGCGCAGTACCATGTTTATCGACTAGTTAATGACTAGCAGCATGTTGTGTACATGCAGAGACTCTTCACGGACTTTTTGATACTCACACCATAAACACTATTTCCAGCTGAACACTCAGAATTGCTCCTCTATTCTAAACACACGTGTTTCAATAGACCAACCGTCACACTGTAGTCACGCCTGTTGTTTATGGTTTCCCATTGCTGGAACATGTATGATGTATGATCATATAACAGCATCCCTCTGCTTAAACCAAAAGAGTCGGCAAACGCAAAGGTCTTATATACATTAGATACTCCTTTTTTTCCTAATTGGAAATTGAAAAAACCTTTTAAAGTGAATCAAGTTTAACATGCAATCCTTTGATCAACAATGGAAAACTGTGTGACGCACTACAAGTGGATCTTTGCATTTGCATCACAGGTGTGACTGATGTGAGATGAGTTTGAATATAATCTATGAAAACAAATATTCATCGTTCATGTAACCTGCCACAAACACTATTACTTTTACAGACTGCAGTAGCTCTGCGAGGTACAGTTTGAATGAGTCTACATTGGAATAGCCTCTGTTACCTGTTTAGTAGGAAATCGTGGACTTCAGTCAGCTCAATCGAAGGTCCAAGGATACTGCATAAAGTATAAGTGAGCCTCATGTAAAGAAGAGCATGTTGTATTTATATTTGATGTTGTGTCAAAGTGTAAAGAGGGAGATCATTTTAGGAGTATTTGCTTTCTCTTTGTAAAGCTTTCCAGTGGAGGACGTGTTTTCGACTGCCTCACTTGTCGTTTTAAACAACAGAAGAATTAAGACAGTTTCAGACTAAGTTCACGTTTTGCTCTTTGCAGCATTTTTAACGACAGAATCACCTCCATTGTCCGTGGACGTGCAACTATTTTTACGTTGACTGTGTGGGCTTGCTGCAGTACTTCTACCTCCATGCGAGTTGGGATAAGAATGTGCTTTGATTTCTAAAGCCTTAAGCTGAGGAGCACTGATGTATAGGACACGTACACTACGCTTGTAACGGTACTGTTTGTAAGCCAAACCTAAGGTAAATAGTCCATTTTTGTAAAGATGAACTTTTTTTCTTTCTTTTTGTATTTCACCAGCAACGCAAAAAAGTGTTACTCTAAAAATGTTAAAGGACGGGTGTTCGGGGTCTATCTGTTTTCATATGCAAACAATGGTATGGTACAGACCTCATTAAGGTCACCAGCAGTGCACTGGGATAGATTTTGCCTGATAACACTAACGACTATCCAGCTGACACTTTTTTCTTTTATTCTATGTAATGTGTTGGATTATTGGTACATTTGGCTTTTCTCTTTCTTTAGTAAACCTCACGTTTTTTACTTCGTATTACACTGCCATGGCCTCTCTGTGCAGGACTATCTTTGCCTGTGCCGAAGAGAATTTGTCATTTGACTTTCTATCATGACACTAAGAGCTAGCTGGCTCTATATTTTCTTTTTTTTAAAAAAACATGAGATCATATTTTAATACTCACTGTGTGGTCAGCCAAAAGTGTTTTCTTTTATAATTGCGTGTACTGTTTGGCTGTGCCTCGTCACTCCTGCCTGCTCAGTGAATTAAAACTGGCTATACGCTGTACCTGTAAAGTTACGCGTTGGTGTCTTGATCATAACGTTTAGACAGATGAGAGGAAACGAGCCTTCCTGGGTCTGGAAATAACAAATGGTAAATATCATTTTCAATCCACTGTTCCTAATTTAGATATTCTGGTTGATCATGTCCACGTGCCTAATTGCTCTGAGTTCCTGCCAGTTAATTGGCTGAATTGTAATCTGGGTAAACAGTCAGTTGAACAGGTGTACCTAATTAAGTGGTCGCACCTAATTTAAATTAAAATGGAGCTTTTCACTGTTGGTACATAAAACATTTGTTAAATGTAGTGTAGGAATTAATAAGACACTTTTTTTCTTTCAAAAATAAGGAAATATGAGCATAAGCAATACTACAAGGTTTGTCTGAGAGTACGGGGGCTGTTTGTGTGTTTTTGGGGGTTGTTTTGTTTTTTGTCCTCCTTTCCATGCAGGCTGACAAAGCCTGACTTAGTTTCACAGATGCAGAGCATGGCTGCTATATGAAAGGCACTCGTATATCCCTCAGTGTCCCTGGTGTTTTAACAACTAGGCACAGTTTGAGTCGCTTCTATGCTCATGACAGCGTTGACACAGAGATTGCAGTGTGTCGTTTGCCCTACTAGATGGCGCCCTTTGCTCAAATGTTTAAACAGCATCCAAAGTATAGCAGGCTTTTACAACGCACTTGCATATCAGTTTTGTCCCACAACTTTTTCACTTACACTTGCAACCAACACTCCCACATAGTTGCATAACTAATAATTGCCTCATAACTTTTGCACTGCCCACTTCCTGCTGTGACAAAACAAATTTCCCACGTGTGGGACTAATAAAGGTTATCTTATCTTATAACACTGGAATTACGTTTACGTAACCCCTCTGTGCTGCAGTCATATTGCCTAAATATTGCAAAGCACTGCTGTCTCAGATAATCATGGCTCAAAAGTGCAGATGTGTGTAATTGTCTGGTCTTAATTACTGCAGTTTGTCAGTTAACACTAACATGAGGGGGGGTCATTATCTATAAGACAAATCACGTCTTCAAATACCAGAGCTGACCTGAAGTCACGTGTATAGCTGTCAATTTGAAATTCAGTCACACCTCCTGCGTGGGCTGTCCAGTCTGTTAATCCAAGTCACGCCAACAGACTAATGTACAGACAAATGAAAGCTAACATGGTAAACCTCAGTAAGGCGATGCACCGCCGCTTGCTGCAGTAAGAGTTTCATAGAACTGTTTAACACGTTGGTGCAAAATGTCTCACAGAGGTTCAGTCGGCCTGAAGTCTCGTGGCTGCGAAGGAGACGAATCCCATCTGTCTTGTACATATCAAGCTATCCGTGTGCCACATGGGTGCTGATAACAAGCACCCTTATCACTGCTGAATTTCTAACAATTGATAAGCTTTGTGTGGACTTACGGTAATGGTGCAATAAGGACACAAGTGGAACCACAATGCACTGGGACACGGCCGCCAGATTGCTCACGGCAGACGTTCAGTGCAGTCACCTGTCTGTATGTGCTTTGGCAGCCTTCCAAGGTGTATATAGGAAAGTGATGAGTAAGTTTATAGAGCTTTAACTTCACACACTTTCTGTCTGTAGCCAGACTATAAATAGACGGTGAACACTGCTTACTTTGTGCTCTTTTTTTTTTTCTGGGATTGGTGTCTTGAGTAAAAACACAAAAACAATTCTTGTTATAATTGATGATAATAATAAAATGCAGTGAATGCCGCACACGCGTAAATGCTGTCCTAGGTGGACAAATGTGGCAAAGTCGGATGTTACTGTAAGTTTGTCATGGTAATGAACAACTTGTCTCTAACACACTTCTGAGTTTTTTCTCCCAGACATTACTCAGCTCACCTGTCGCCATGACAACCACCCCACCAGTGACAGCATAAGCAAAGCCTGGGTGTGGCCCTGACAACTAAGATTGTCATCTAGCAAAACAGTCTTGGTTAACAAGGGGTCATTTTATATTTGCAGTGAAGACTCTTAATTGCTCGTTTATGGACGAGCAGTGGGGGGGCTTTGGTTTCACGCAGAACTCCCCGGCACTTTAAAAAACATCCTGGTGTCAGTTTTTTTTTCAAATGGTAGTTTTACCTGATCAGGTTATCAAATAAAACTTCAACTAATGTCCCTCCCACTTTTTTCTTGGCTCAAATACTTTGGAAGCTTATTTTAGTGGGTTACCGTTTTCCTCATGAATACATTCACATTCATTCAATACGAGCACATGACACACACTGCAAGAATTTACTGCAATTGCACTGTACAACTGAAGGGCGTGGTGGGAAAATGTTACCTGCAGAAACTTCGCCATAACAATCCGGTTATGCAGCGAGCATGTGCTCATATTATTACTCCCCCACCCCCCACTCCCTGTAGTTTTTCCATTATCTTAGAAGTTTGCTTCTGGGTATCTCTTTATTGACTCTTCCTTCTTATCCTTTCCCAATTATTTTTGCAGTGTTTTTTTTTTAAATGGTGCAATTAAATAAAACATTATTACTGAAAAAAATCAAAGTTTAGCCCCACAACACCACCCTGTTTGTTTATTTATTCATATGCTCCTCATTATCACTGACCAACACTTATTATTATTATTATTATTACTAACATCTGCACTACCACATGAAAAGCTATTAAAGAAGAAAAGGCCCTGCATGTGACTACACAAAGCAATGCCCTTTTCAGATAATTGATAATTTATTGCATAAATTGCACAAAATGTGTTAAGATTTACAATTACATGTGTGGACTCGAAAAGGTTTGTGTTTGTTACGATTCTATCATGTTTTGTATGCAGAAAAGCCTGTTAATCTGAGAATAGCTATAACTATCAGATATAGTCCAGTAAAGAGGGTTTTCATCTGAAATGCAGTGCATCCAAATGTATGACAGCTGTAATATTTGCAATCCGTTTGATTTGAACTTCGAAACAGGAATATTTCATTTTTGCCTCCACCGAAGAGGTTATGTTTTCAGTACTGTTTGCATGCATGCACGTCAATCTCAAGTTTTAGTATGCTGAGTCTGATTATTACTTTCTGATAAAACTTCATGGGGATGTCGTGTTAACCATCTGCTGAAATTTGGCTTATATCCTGGTCAGCTTGATTTATTGATCGAAAACTTACAAAAAGCCTTATAACTTAGAAACTGTGACTGTGTGGTTTGGATTTTTAGCATACAAACTACCATTTAAAGATATAAAATAATGGCACATTTGACCTCTGACCTGTGTGTGTGTGTGAGAGAGAGTGTGTGAGTGTGTGAGAGAGAGTGTGAGAGTGAGAGAGAGAAAACTACTTAATAAAAACTGTTTAAACCTGATAGTTACTAAACATTTAAACGAATTATGCTACACAATGAAATTAAATAATACTCAAAATGATGTCAAGTGTATTTAAAAAGCCTTTAACAGGGCAACAAAATTCTGCACTTTTTTTTTATTGAACTAAAAACATGTTGAAGTACGTTTAAAAGCGACGTTGCTGTCTTGGAGGAGGTTTGCTGTCATCAGACATGGAGAAAAATGAAAAACGTTTCAGGATGAAACACTAATGTTTTCGTGCTGGTGGAGACTCAGCCTGGTTCTAAGCATTTCTTTTTCCAACAGGGTTTATCATAGTTCCTTGACACGATGCAAGACAGACAACATTTCCTCGAGTGGCAGTTGCAACGCTAAACAGGCTGAACATGCTCCTGTACGGTTGTTTGTTTGGTTTTTAATTCTCTATTTTCAATTTTAAGAAGAGCAACATTAGCGCTCCCCCCCTGCACGTATACCGAGTACTGCGCAGTGGAACTCCTGCCTTTCTCGGCTCCTCCTTGCACACCACACCTTTCTGTGAACTCTCCCGACCGGGCGCGGTTCCCAGGGTGGAGTTATACCGCCACTGCTCCGAGAACAACTACAACCAATCTGCATACTTAGCGCGGCCGTTACAGCTGTCGGTGCACTTTTTCTTTTCCCTCCGGGCCTGCGCTTCTCTGGAAGCCTGTTCTGTCGATCCGTTCACAAGAGGGGCGCCGAGTTGGGAAGATGATGGCTCCGGAGCCGCTGCGATCAGCGACAGCCATCGGGGTCGCGGAGGATACTTCGCTCGCGCTGCCCTCCGACAACAAGTTGCGGTCGGGACAGCAGCGCGTGCTGGACCAGGTCCACAGCATTAAGAGGAGCAAGTCCAAACACGGCAAGAGTGTCAGAGCTCCTTCTCCTACAAGTATGGAAATAAGTTTGTACAACTATAATGAAACAAAAAAACAAAACCCAACGTGTCTGTGGGGCTCGTAAACTGAGCGTTGTGTTACCTGGGTAAGATGCGTCACACAACTTCCATTGAAGTAGCACCGCTTAACGGGCTCGACGTGCTTTTTTTTAATGTGCCACGTTATCCTTTCCTTTTTATTTCTTTCCTTATTTTTGTATAACTTCACAGGCGCATTTAAGTTGTAGGTGGTTCAAATATGTTTCGAGGCTTTTTGGTATCAAAGTGACAGTTTTGTTTAAAGAAAAGAAAAGAAAAGAAAAGAAAGACCTGCTGGGTGACACTAGCAGGTTCCAGCAGGCGTGAGAATGGCGTAACGACGATTGTTGACGTAAGAATTTCTTCTGAAAATGGGTTGAAACTGCGCTGTAGGAAGATTTTACCCTTTAACAAACACTCGATTGTAAATGGGGAGAAATCAAAGCCGGAGTTGCGGACGCACCTCCGGCTATCAGGTTGCCTTCTTCAGTGTGCAGCTGCTTTGTAATGTTTGAGTTACTTCTAGGATCTTAATTACCTTCAGTTGTTGTTTGCTGTTATCTAAAAGGACGTGTTCACCTGTAGCCTCCGTGTGACACTCAGTGAATGTGTGTGTGGGGGGGGGTTCAAGTTTCTGCTTTTTGTCATTATACATACATACAAATTATTATTATTATTTTGTAAAAGTGTGTGTGTGTCTCATATCTTTCTTTTTTTAAACAGGTCCACCTCTGCCGTCTTTCACAAAACAAACAGATTTCGCCTCGTTCAGATATTCTCCATCCAAAGCAAATGGCACCTTCCGCAGCAAATCCACTATGTCTGCTGGCACCACGAAGGAGGTAATTACAGCAGCGCACAAACATTTTCCCAGCAACAGACTGCTTATGCTCAACATGTTTATTTTTGCTCATTATGTTCACACAGAAACAAATTAATTTGGCTGCTTCCCTGTTAGCAAGGTGGCTGCCACAACAGATGGATCTGCATATTTGATTGAGAGCTGATTTTATTTAATTTTTTTAAACCAGATGCTCTTCCTGTAAAACGTGTGTCTCTTTCACTAGAGATCTTTGCTCATGCTTATCAGAGCCAATAATATGACTAAATCTGCATCATGTTAAAGACACTGCTGAATTCTTGCTGAACTAAATGCCTTTTGGTTTCCAGCTTCTTTAAACAGATATATGCAAGATTGTTTTTGGTTATCTTGTAATTCTCGACAAGAAAAGCAAAAAACAAAATAGATGCTTCCACAAATGTCTGCCCATTTCCAATGTGTGCGTTTACAAATCGGGGTGTATTTGTGTGTGTAGCATTTCTGTGCCCCACCCTTCAAAATGAGGGGGTTTATGTTTTGAAACTCAACTGTGAGAAATTTAGGGTTGATGGAGCAATTGGATGCAATCTTAAATTCAAGGAGGATGCCTATTAGTCCATATGTTAGTGTTGACACCAAACAGGAGGGCGCGCTCAGTCACTGGTGATTTACGACATTGTTTTAGGAAAGGACCCTGAAAAAAGTATGCACGTTTTCTGCTCGTTCGTTTTTCTTCTCACAAACCGGGGTGTATTTTTGCGCAGCACAGCGCTGCTGTGAATCTGTTGTTTTTGAATGTCGTTCTGTGAGTCTTGCCAGGAGCAGTCGGGGTGAAACAACTCATTTACAATACCGAAGTATTTGAAATTCCATAGCTAAGTGTAATGCTCATCGTTCTTGGTGTGTGTGTGTGTGTGTGTGTTAATATTTGTTTGCTGCGTGTTGTCCTGATTTGATCTGACAGTGAGTTGAGGAATGCGGCGAGAGTGTGGTGATGTGCTCTTGCTGATGAAGACTCATAATCATCACATCATGAAACACTTATGTCGCAAGGTCGTTTCCAAATAATCCACAGAACAAAAATAACACAAAGTTACTTAGTGAAGAAATTGTATCCAGCAGTTGGAATACAACGTGTTGTCTAGTGCAGCATTTACAAGCACTGCTTGAATGAGACGGCTTACGAACACAACTATTTATGTCTTTATAAAAAGAAAACCCAGAAGAAAGTATAACAAACTGAATTACTCACAGTTTTTGTGTTTGTGCAGTTCTCACATTTTTATTAGCTGAATTTGTCATCTATGGATTACCATATTATCACGAAACAGTCGTGCCCATTAAGTTGCAACCTTGCACGCAGTGGACGGACAGGCCACAAAGATATACCGTTAATGTCTTTGATGCAGATAACAACTTTTTTTCTGTATCTCGGGAGCCACCTCGGTCTCAGTTTGATGGGACTTGAACTGAGCTTTTACAGTTCTGTTGGTGGTTGTAGCCGCTTAGGAGCTCAATCTGCTCATTTTAAGGACGCAGGTTCGATGCCTGGCTGCTCCACTTTTTAGTCTGCGTGGGGTTCAGTGTTGTTTGGCAGTATGGTGAACCCAAAGTTGCTCTCTGATGTGTTCATCGGAGTATGAAAGTGTGTAAGTTTTAGATAGGTGTAGAATAAAGTCCTTGTATGAATGGGTGAAGGAGGTGTGTTATATAAAGCGCTTTGCGAGTAGAAAAGTCCTACATAAGAAGCAGCCCATTTACCCTTTTTTTTCCAATTTCTTTGCTGTTTTTTTCCAGATAAGTTGGCTAACCTGTTATAACTCTGCACCACTCGACTATAATAATGATACCTGTGCTGTTTGATACGGCTTCTTTCTGGCAACACCACATACAGTAAATCTGTGTTAATCCCAGGTATAATCTCTCCTCGTAACAGAAAACAATAAAGCCATTTTTTATTAGTCTAGTGCCAGAATAGAAGCATTGTACTGTTTGTCTCTGTATTCTGGACGTGCTGAGTTTGCATTTGTCCACATTGTCCTGTGTATGAAAGGTTCTCGCGGCTCACTCAGGCTGTAGCTGCATGAAGGGAGCACTGTGAGAATAAACACACCATCTTCTCTTATCAAGTGTACTGTTGACATATCTTTCTTTCACCATGTTTTTACTGCCTGCTATCATGGCTGACGTATGGATGGTAACTCAGCAACCAGTCCAGTTAGGAACAGGAACGAGCTAAAGACCAATAAGAAAACTCATGTGTGTACCCGGAGCGCCTGCTCCACCTGTAGCAGGTCCTCCTTCATAATAAACTCTGCGATTGAAAAGAGTGAGCTGAGGCTGTTTGGTTTTGTGGTCGTGTAAAGGCGAGGTTTTTCATTTCCTCCTTTCTGTATTTTTTTTCAAGCCAATAGGAGACGAGCATTTAATTTGGTGGATGACTAATCAGTGAAGCATTAGTGAGACATGTTGGGTCCTTACTTTATGGGAAAGCTCGTCAAGTGTGTTTTACATGTGAACAAACGCACACACTGTCGTGCCCATGCACACACTTCGTAGATTTCATTTATTATCCTTTTAATTTTGCACTCTTAAATGATGCACAATTATGAGATTAAGCTGGCAATTACATCAAGATCGTGAATACAGGTTTAGCAGGTGCTCAGTCTCACTTGTGCACACAAAGCTCCTCTGTTTGCTCCAATGTATCATCAGTCTTAGAACAGAAATGGCTTGGGTTAGTCTCAAATGACGGATATTTTGTTACATTAGCACGTATGGTCGTTTGCTTTATTCTACAGGTTTCCTGAGTGTAAACCGAGAAAAGGGAGGATAGGAAGTGGCACGCAGGCTTTGTGTCAGTTGAAATTTTCCTGTTTTGGGTTTCCAGGGATCTTTGAAAACTGTTCTTGTGGGAAACCAGGTTACTTACCTTACAGAGAAGCCTTGAAGTTAAGATGTTGTGGAGTTTTGCAATGTGTCATTTGTATCTCTGTACTTTTGGAAAACCAACGATGCAAATGTTGCTTGGACAGTAAGTAAATCTCTCTCTTTTGACAATGCAGACGAGTCGTACTCTATCCACTAGAAATTCTGGAGGAAGATATATGAGCACCTCCGGTGTTTGGGAAGAGAATATCAGTGCCTCCACCTGGCCAAAGGCTCCCAATGGGATAAAACCCAGTAAGAGTGACCCTGCCTTGGCCCCACCTTTTTCTCCTGCCACTGGACCTGGCATGGTGATCATTTTGTGTTTTACATTTTTTCTGTTCTGCGTAGTTCACATAGAAGTACCAACAAAATGTTCTAAACTATTTTTTGTTGCTTTCTAGAGAATAAAAGGACAGATGGCACAGGGCCAAAGCACCTTTCAAACTCGAACAAACAGACACAGTGTTTCGTCAGTGACTAACGGTAATGCGATCACCAGCAGCCAGTCGCGCATAGTCCGGATGCCCTCCACCCAGTCTCAACATGAGGGCAAGATGGGTACCATCAAAATGGAGAGTAAATCAATGTAAGGTCACCTTTATTCCGGCATTAAAATGTAGCTTATTATATATTTTAAAACTTGAAATTAAATCCAGACTGTTTACTAAACTCAGAAGAGCGTATTTCTTTTCTAATTTCCTACCCTTGCCTACATTCCTGGGTGTGTTTCTCCAGGATGAACAATCCAGACCTGACCCTAAAGGAGGCTGTAGAGTTTTTGGATAGCAGTGAGGAAAGTTACCAGCAGTGGGGAGCAACTTTCATCCAACACACCACCTACACCGACGAGTCTGCCAAATCAGAGGTCCGAGCAGGCACACAGAAGATTACTGTACATGCTTATTGTGAAGAGAAACACGCACTCTGTATAGTACAGAGTTATTATAGTTTTGTATTTTTAATTATTTAATTAATTAAATTAAAAAAGTAATTTAATTAATTATTTTAATTTCTAATTAGCTATTATTTTTATTATATCTTGACTTTCTGTTTTTAATTCAGTTTAGTTTTAGTTGGTTTTGAGAGTAATGAGGCTTTTTAAGAAAACAATTCACTTCAGTTTTTATTGGTTTGCATCATCAGGCCAGAAGTTATTAGAGAGAACATCCTGGTACTTTATTTACTTAAAAAAATATGATCCTCTCATGTTCCCATACGCAAAGCTTATGCACACGTGTGATGCACTTTAAATAAAAATGCACGAGCATCTATTAGTTTCTGAAAATAGGTGACTATAAGCAATGCTAATGCATGATTTGCATACTACTAATTAATAAGTAATGAGCTTGTAACTGCTTTTGCTTTCATATCACATCAAAAAATTCTCTCCACCTCTCCGCTTTGTATTTCTGTGTTGCAGGTTTTCCAACTCGGGGGCATTCCTACTCTGGTGGCCCTGCTGAGAAGCAGCAATCCTCAGGTGTGCCAGGTTGCTGCTGGAGCTCTGAGGAACCTGGTGTTCAAGAACCAAAATAACAAACTGGAGGTTCAGCGCTGTGGTGGTATAGCGAAGGCCCTTCAGCTGCTAAAGGAAACAGATTCTACTGAGGCCCAGAAACAAATTACCGGTAGGAACTTTGACTGAGATAGAAGACACTGACATATCATATAGAAACAGAAATGAGGTAGTAGTGATTCCAGTAATAATACAGACAAATGCAAAAAAAAAAGAAGTGAAATAGAGCGAACCAATTTGATGATGGATGAAATGCCCAGAAAAACAAATGGACTGTCTGGCTTTAAACAAAACTAAACCCCCGTTGCATGTATTCTCCTTTGGTTGCCATATTATAGGCCTGCTGTGGAACCTGTCCTCTGCCAACGAGCTGAAGGAAGAGCTTGCAGCTACAGCACTGCCCGCCCTGACTCAATGTGTGGTGGTGCCCTACACAAGCTTGTCAGACACCGGTCCGAGTAGCTACATTGACCCCTCTGTCTTCAGCTCTGCCACAGGGTGCCTGCGGTAAGAATAAGTCTTTGTCAAGGATTTGTAATGACAGCGATCAGTCAGTTAATATCTTTTATACAGTGGCTATAAAAGGGATTTATATATGTTATACCATCTGTTTTCACTTAATTTAAGGGATCACGTATGTATATTTATATGTATGTACACGCTGCAATGATGATTTCATGGTGGTTGCAGGAACTTGAGCTCTGGTCGGGGTGGACAGAGGCAGGCAATGAGAAGCTGTCCTGGCCTTATCGACTCCCTCATGAGTTACATGAAGTCCTGTGTGGCAGAGCAAAACCCCGATGACTCGGTAACCACTTAAACACACAGTTAACTCTTTTATCACCAACAATTCAACCTTTTCCCATCAGTTACAAGTATTCATAACTTTTTCACTGGTAGTCTAATGATTCCCATATAACAGTACACAATCGGGCCGTGTGGCCAGAATGGAGAGTTTGTTTTGTCTGCTGTCGTCATCGCATCAGTAAAATCAGTAGAGCTGAAACAGCTAATTGATTTTTCAGAGACGTCAGTGACAGAAAGTTAACCTGTAACCGATTAATGATAATTTAGCAAATTGGTTATTAGTCTTTGTTGATATATTGATTATATTGTTTTTGTCATTGTAAACTGTCTTTCAGCTCTGCTTGTAGAGCTAATCGGTATTGAAGATAAGAGATAAGATAAGACTTTATTGATCCCACAACAGGGAAATTTGTGCATCACCTCAGCTCAGGTACAGATATCAGAAGAAAATACAAAAATACAAATAAGTGCAATCAATGAAAAAAAGTAAGATAATACACTACATACAGCACACACAGTATGTGGTTATGGACATGGTTGGAAATATGCAAGACATAAACTATATAGCTTGACATAACTATTGTACCACTACTATTCCTATTTATAGACACACACACATGTACACACTAAATATACATATGTATACATATATACCTGCACACGTCCATACACATGGAAGGTCCATTATGCATGAAGTGGTGACCGTGGATGTTCACAGTGTCCAGTGACTCATGACATCGTGATTGAGGAGTTATAGTCTAACTGCTGTTGGGATGAATGATCTGCGAAAGCGCTCCTTCCTGCAGCGAGGGTGTTTCAGTCTCTGGCTAAAGGAGCTGCTCAGCCCACTCACAGACTCATGCAGTGGGTGATGTGGGTTGTTCATGATGGATGTCAGCTTTACTAACATCCTCCTCTCGCCAACCACCTCCACAGACTCCAGGGGACATCCCAGCACGGAGCTAGACCTCCGCACCAGTTTGTCAATCCTGCTCCTGTCCGTGCATCCACTCCCCCAGCAGGCCACTGCATAGAAAAGGGCAGATGCTACCACAGTGTCATAGAATGTCCTTAACAGAGTCCTGCAGACTAAATAACAGAGTCCTGCAGACTCCGAAGGACCTCAGTCTCCTCAGCAGGTGGAGTCGACTCTGGCCCCTCTTATACAGGACGTCTGTATTTGTTGTCCAGTTTATTGTTGAGGTGAACACCTAGGTGCTTATAAGAGTCCACGATCTCAGCGGCATCAGTGGCATCACCAGCCTCATAATCATTGGGCCCTTCTTTGTCTTTGTGGCTTTATTGTTTTTCTGGTTCACACCAGTTTGTGTGTTTAAATTGTGCGTGAGTGAGCAGTTTTCTGTTTTTGGAATCATATCTTGTGACGAATCCTTGAGTAGTCAAAGTTGTACAACATTTATCTTGCGTCTCCTACAGAATGTAGTCGGACCAGATTCCAAATGTGTCTTTATGTTTGTTTTTTAAAAGCATACCCGTGTGAATGTACATATGCTCACTAAATTACATGCTTATTATGAATCTGTGCGTACCTGTAATTTGTGGACGTTTCAGGGGTGGGTGTGTCCTTAATTCTATGTTTATGTTAATGCAGAGTTTACACAGACTTCATTTCATGAACTAAAGCATAATTAGTGAAAGTGCAGGCAGAGATTATCTCATCGCACAAAGAACATAGAGAAACATAGCGTTACCTTGAATAGAGCTTCCCATTTGATCCAGTTGTAAAACAGTGATCTCATAATAGTATATAAACACAGGTATGTAGTGTTTTTTGTGAAACATGCAAACAAAAAGCACTTTTATATTTACTATTAAGTATGAATTGATGACTGTTATTAGCTATTTTTTTCTACTGCAGTCTAAATATGTTGTCAGCAGACTGACTGTCTTTCTAGTGTCTGACACTAAAACCGTTGTCCAGTTCATCATCAGATAGGTCTGCTATGCTGTTTATGAGTCATAACAGACAAAAGTATGAAAATAAAACCTTTAATGTGAACTCTCTCCTGTTCTTTAGTCCTTGGAGAACTGTGCATGCATCCTCCATAACTTGTCCTACAAACTGGAGCAAGAGTCCCCCATGAGTTTCATAAACTACAACCCAAGTAGAGATGCCCAACACGAGAAAAGCCCCACAATTGGATGCTTCAGCCCTAAGAGCAGCAAGGCCCAAAAGACGGTGGGCATTAAGCACAATGCCTGTAGACTATTTTGTTTGCTGGAGTCTTTCATTTAAACTTGCCTTCTCTGCTTCTCTCAGTTCTCCTTTGATACTGTGGATGCTAGCCCCCCATCAGGTGTTAAGTGGTTGTCCCATCCCAAAGCTATAGACACCTACCTGTCCCTCCTGGAATCGTCCGAGAACAAAGCCACTCTAGAGGCCTGCTGTGGTGCTCTGCAGAACCTCACTGCCAGCAAGGGAAGCGTGAGTACGAAGAAGTTAATTATTAGGATTATGGTGTTACTCTGTAACTGGATTAGCTCAGGTTGATTTATGAAAGAGGAAAGATGTGAAAGTTTTGTGAGAAAGGGTGGAGTTGTCTTTGTATTTCAGGTTTGTAGATGAATTTCACTTGTTTTACAACACGAAACATCTACACGTTGGTTAACCGTGTAAGTCACAACATAATGTAATGAGCTATTGAGCATATTTATACATATATACATGCATGTTTCTCTGATCCTTTTAAAAGAAACTGTACATGCAACAAATGGCAAGTTGCCCTGTGTGACATTCATACTCCAATCGATATAATTCTTTAACTCTTTTGAAAAGTGTTTTCAAGCCTCTTCAGGCAGCAGTTGTAAGGATCTGTTTTTCCCCTTTGTCCTGTGCAGAGCTCTAAACCGTCTTATCATTTTCTTTTCTGCTTCACAGTTTAAAGGTGAATCTTGTTCAACCTCTTGCAGTTATTCTCCCATATACAGCGATGTGTGGTTTTGTTGTGTTAGAAGTGAAGAAAGCTATATTCCAGTTATTAGTCACGATTAACTGGTGACAGCAGTGTTTAAACCAGCTGAAGCTGTTCTTAAACTCTCCTCTGCCAGCTCCTTACTGCAGATTCAGTATAACGTATCAGTGTGGGAATATGTCTGGAGAGTTCACAGTGAGTGGCGATCCAGCCTCCTCCACACTGGCCTTAACCAAACAGGATGTTTCCTTCAGAGGCAAAGAGCAGCTGAGGCCAGTGTCCCAAGCTGATTCTCCCAACACTGTCTAGAGTTCATGTGTGAAAATGGCACATGGTTACAGACACTACTAAACATTTTGAAGTGAAGAGAAGAGCCTGTTCTTTGACATAAATCTCATATCTCTAACCTCCTTAGACCCGAACTCTTCCACGGCAGCATTTTTAATTTCCCTTTGATATTTGGGCTGATTGGGACCTGATGAATGTAAAAACAAAGGATTACCTGATTTTTTTTTTTTTTTTTTACCTAATTTTTGTTTCTAAGAAAAATCAGAGCCACATATGAGGATATTCATTTAAAATTTCGATAGAACAGCAGCAGCATAATGTCCTCGTAAGTGGATATCAGGCCCTTGTAGAGCAAAATTGAGCATTTTGGTCTAAATAACCCAAAATGTGACGTCCACATATGTGGAGGTTAAGAAAGTTTTCAGCAAATTGCCTTTTCCTTAATTGCATTGTGGGTGTTGTTGATGTTTTTTCCCCTGTGTTAAATAAACACAAAAATTAAATAAATTCCTCTTTGTAACCATTCCAGGGGTCAGATGCTGTGAGCCAAATTTTGGTTAGTAAGTCCAGAGATCTGAGTCAATTTGGACCTCTGCTGAAGCCCTCTAACCCGAAGCTTCAGAACACTGCCTTGTCCTTGTTGGGTAACATGTCTCGGACCGACAGTTTGCAAGGCACCATGGGTAAGAAGGAGGATAATGGTAGCGCACAAAAGACTTTGACTATCCAGTTTTCAGATATGCAAGTTTAGTCCACATACAATTGATTTGCTGTTTTCTTTTAGCAAAGCAGATCTTGCCTCAGCTCGGAGAACTCCTGCAGGGTGGGCCCAGTCAGTTGGGAAATTCTGACGAGTCTGTAGCAGCAGCTTGCAACACAGTGCTAAGACTGATGTCAGCAAACAGTGACACCAGCAAGAAGGTCATCAATAATGCCGTTATTCGGTCGCTATTTGACCTCAGTGAAGACAAGTGAGTGTTTTTTTTAAATATCATTTGCAGAGGTGGCAAGCTTCAGCGTGTTTCTATGACCGATGATGGCTTCTTTTCTTTTTAGGAAACTTACCAAGGGAAGCAGCGCAGCCTCGCTGCTGCTGTACAGCATATGGCAAGACAAGAATTTGCAAAGCTCTGTGAAAAAGGTAAATTAGAAAAGGGAGAAATGGCCTAATGGTACAGCTGAGGTGACGTTTCAGTGATGTGCTTATTGTCTTTACATTTCATGCTAGTTCATGCTCAAACTTCCTTGCTGGGAGGGCCCAGCTTTATTGGTGGACAAATGGATGGGTGTTTATCATGACTCCTCAGACTCTTCACTTTCCCTTCCCTTCTGCCACACCCAAAACATCAGTGAATAAAGAAACATTAGACTGGAATCCTGGTAGACTTGTTTTCAGTGCTCACGGTTTCATACGGGAGGAGTAATCCGTGGAAAATTGGGGCTGTCGCCCCCACAATAAAAGCCTGAGGTGGAGGATCGAAGGAATATCAGACATTTTCTTTAGATTCATGCAGCTATGTTCACCTTATTAACACTATCTGCACTATTTCTGTCAGATTAATGCGTCACTAGTAAAGAAAAAAATGTGACAGATGAGTAGAAAACATTTTTCCCCTCGCCGCCCTAAGTTCAGAGGGCTTCACAATTATTGCAGGGGTGCGTTGCAAACACCACGCGTGTTTGCGGACTAGTGCATCTCTGCAACATCTTTAACTGATGGAATCTATTGAACCCACAGATGGGGTTGACCAAATCAGCCTTCATCAACGACAACATAACCCACGTGGTCTCGCAGCTCGAAGGACAGTGATCGGGCGGGATCGGCAGCAGTAACCGTAAAAGGTACGATTCCAGTTTGAGTGGCTGTATTTGCTCACATTTTCAGACCAGTTGGGATCAAAGCAACATGAAATCTGAAGATGTCTTTTTTTCTCTTTGCCACTCGCTTTTCTTTCTTTTCATTTCCCGTGTGCTTGTGCCCGTGCTTGCAGATAGAAACCGACGTGTTCAGACACTGCTGTTGCCACACCCTTCCAACGAAGACAACAAAAAAAGAGAGAAAAATGATGCTTTTTATTAATACCATCTGGATAGAGCCTGACAATTGCTGTTCATTGATTGATGCTTTGTACATATTATAAAGGAAAGAGTGCTTTTAATTTTACAGTTAATCCTGTGGTCTGTGTGTTTGGAAATGTTTGCCTGTATCTACGTAGGTAGGCTGAGAGTGCTTTAAGACGTGTGTGTAGTGTGTGCTGAAACTGGCTTGTTTTAGGTTGCTGTCCCCGTACACCAGGCAGCCCCCGTACACCAGGCAGCCCCCGTACACCAGGCAGCCCCCGTACACCAGGCAGCCACCGTACACCAGGCAGCCACCGTACACCAGGCAGCGTGGATTGACAGTGTTACCTGCAGCAGAATGTTACTTGATTCCCATCACTGTCAAACGTGTCTGCACAACTACGACTACATAACTAAAAGTTATATGCAGAGAGAGATCTGAGCAGCCAAATATGAAAGCTTTCTGACAAAAATCAAAGAAACAAATATGACTGTATTTGTGGTATAATTGCAGTATGTTGAGAAATATGATTCAAAGAAGGTTGTTTCTTTTAAAAGAATAATAATATATCCCCACCACAGCCCCATTTCTTGATTTCCTTTAGTGAAGGTAATGGAGTCTCATGTTGAATGCACTAAGAATACATAAAAAAGGTCCAAGCAAAGATTCACTTTAGCAGTACTTTGATTTTCAAGGTTAGCAAAGAAGCGCTATTTTTAATGTACAAATGCACTTTTATTTTTTATCAACATTCTGTCACCCTAAAGAGTCAAGCACTAGTTCAACATTTAAATGTGTTTACTTGCTTTCTTTGACATTAATATCATGCTTTTGTTTGTACATGAAATAGAAGCTACAACTGGCAGCTCGTTAGCCTAGCATGTAGACTGAAAACAAGCTCAGAGAATAACTCCGTGTCTTCATTATTCATTAAACCACATAAAACAGAATTGTTGACAGTGGAGGTAAATTACCTTCTCTTGTTTCCAGGGTTTGTGCTAAACTAAGCTAACTGACTGCTGGCAGTAGCTTCATTATATACAGGACAAAGGTTATCTAACTTTTCAAGCAGCTATTAGCCGTGTATTCAGTTTTGGACTCTATCTTAGTACTGAGTGCTTGTCAATATTCACTTTTTTTTAATGCTATATATATTTCTTTTTTAAGTATTGCTTTGTTTTCTTGTGGGGAACAGGGACATGGAAAGACTGGGATGTAGCACACAGCATCTAGCACCCATCACTTTGCCTCACTCATGAACTATGTGTAGAAATTTGAACCAGCAGTAAATTATCAGTCAGCACTGTCAGCAGTTAATTTGCTGGCTGACTCTGAGTGTTCTTTGACCAAATTCAGATAAATGTTGTGGAGACAATGAAGGGGTCGTGCCTTCTAACCAGCATTTTAATGAATTACGAACTGTGCGCACCAGTCGAGGGAAGAGGAGCTGCTTTTACAAGTGTGTCATGTTTAATAGTTGTTTTTATTAAAGCAGCTTACAAAGAGGTTATTTGCAGGATATCTGCCGTCATAACCGAACTGCCTGTTTATTGAACACAGATTTTAAATTTTTGTAAAACTGAAATGCTTTTGGAAAAACCACCATTCCACGTCATAAAACATACCTGCCATGAAGCACGGTGGCAGGCAGCTATGGGGCTTTCCCAGGGCCACAGGGTACAAGGCAGGGGGCTGTCTTTCTGCTTGGGAAATGGCTGTATTGAGGTTCATTTGATCAATGTCAGTATTTGCTTAGAATGTATATTTTTGAGAAATGTGTGTGTGTGTTTGTGAGGCGCATAAGTAGGAGGCTTGTCTTTCACTCAGAATAAATAAAACATGCAAAAAATATTGCGAGTTTTGTTCTTTGTTAATTTTCCAGCGACCTTTAAAATACGTGATAAATCTATGCATGATTTTCAAAACCGTGAATCACTCTGAAGCTAATGCAATATTCAGAATTTACTGTTGTGAATGAGTAATAATATTTGTCTTTCTTACTGTGCCTTTGTTTTCTGCTGATCCTGGATCAGGCAGGTCTCAACAAGGCTCTTTTGGTCACTGAGTAAATCAGGCGTTTTTTTTCTTTTCACCCTTTGAATCCCCAGAGGTTTGTGGGAAGACTGAGACACCAGACTGTTTGGTGGGTTGAGAGCTTGTTTTTTGTTATCAGTAACAACATGACAAACCATTGTTGCTTTGCTGAGGAGAAGCAGTTAAAAACATGACGTGCATTTTCTTTGCTCCTGTGACCAGTTATAAACCACATGGCCATCACAAAGACATTCTCAGTGTCTCATTTCAGCGTTTTTGTTCTTTCTTGTGCATATTTTGAGTATTTTCAGACTAAATAACTGGGCTTGTATCTGCCTGTTTGCTGAGAAACTGCAGTTTTTCTCATATGAGACTTGGTGACACACTTGAGAAGTTACAAGACAAGAAGGATTTTCCCACCTGCAATATGCATAATGGAAATTATTCATTCTTTTTCAATTTAGTGTGGGTGTGTTCATAGGTGAACTTTGGGTGGATGTCTGGGCGTCAGCTCAAAAAGCATCATGTCAGCTCCAGTCATGTTAGAGCCTGTCTTTCAGTAAGAGGATGTCTTTGCTTTAAGCTTTCTGTCATCGGGTCTTACGTGACTTTTTTTCATTGCCAACAAAGCAACTCATGCACACTATGGAAGAGCAAAGTGAGACTGTTTATTTACACTTTTAAATCCCCATTATCCTGAAAAAGTAGAGCGAGAGACCCAAGCTGTGCTCAAGGCAACCGTAAGAAGATAAGTGTGACTTGGGTGTGGCCGTAAAGCCTGGGCTTGGTTTGAGGCAGTGGCTGCATGACAGGGCGGATGATAATACTTGTCACTCAGCACATCAGCATCTATTTCCTCAGTCCTCTCTTGGTCCTCTTTGACCTGTTGAAAAACAGAAGCGTTTGTGATTCAGACACAACTGATGTGGCACAGATCGTAGCGAGGTTGCACGGTTACATTTTGAAATCTTCCTGCACCCTGTTCAAAAGTAACAGTGACATCATGTTCTTTCACTTTATCCCTGACAGGTATGACAGATGACCAAACCCAGCCAGCTCGCCGAGTTAGGACAAGGCGGCTGTGAGATTGTGAATACACAATATTTGGTGACACTACAGGGAGTCTGAAAACAAAAAGCTTTTCCACTTGGGCCTCAGAGACGGTCGTTTCTTAACAAAAAGCTTCCCCCACAAACACCGGCATGAATCACAGAAGAAGGGATTCATGCAAAACTCTGTCAAGTCGCTCTAAGGGAGATGCACGACCGTTCACTCATAGCTGCAACTAAAAGTCAGCCTCTCCTCACTCATCTCATTGGCCTCTCCTGCTGCTTTGTCCACACTTGCTCTTTTCTTTTCTTGATCACTCATTTAATTATTATATATGATTTGTTTGATTTCTCCTCACCTCTTAAAACATTTATTTGTTAATTATATTACTTTTTTTGGTTATTGTTACTAACAAAGTGTTACACTCCCTCTCTCTGTCTTTTAACCCCGTCTCACTATAAGTTTTAAATTCCCATGACTCTAATGCTCTCACACACACATAGCTTGACACTCTCCAATCAAGTTATTGTCCCAAACCTCACCTGTCTGTTGCATTTTGTTACACCTGTGTGACATCATATGTGCGCTCTATGGTAACTACATGTTTTAAACTTTTAATTAAAATGGGATTTCGAGCTTGTGCTCACGTTTTCTGATGGTCGCTCACACGGTTCCTCAGCACATTAATCTGGAATGAAGAAAACATTTTGTTACACTGTGACCAGGTCTCACTGATGCCGTGTCTTTGTTTCTTCAATTAGCTGAGCGCACCTCATATTTCTGTCTGCTGAACTGGTACTGCAGATCAAACTTCTCTGCCTCCAGCTGCTGGATCCACTCCCACAGCTCCTTAGCTTTCTCTCTGGAAAACAAATTATTATAACGAGAATTATTTTCATTGTTTTATTATTTTAATTTTGTGTGTCGTGAAGAAAAAATGCAATAGCTATTGTGTGAGATAATGAAACATGCAGTGGGAGAAATAATTATTTGATGCCCTGCTGAATTTGTTTGCTTACTTACAAAGAAATGAAGAGTCTCTATTTTTAATGGTAGTATTTGTTTTAATGGAGGGAGACAGAATATTAACTAAAATCCAGAAATAAAACCTCCACATGACCAAAATGTTATCAGATGATTTGCATGTAATGGACACGTGTTCTTGATACACACAGGGAGTTGAGGCAGTGCATTGATTAATTTTTGGTTCATATTCGTCTCTCTCCATTAAAATGAAACCACATTTCTTTGTAAGTGAACAAACCTACAGATTCTAAGTCCTGCTCTGTGCGTCTGAACCTACTTGAGTCTTTCCTGACTCATGTTCTCGATGTCCAGAGATTTGCGCCTTTCGTTCAGGATCTTCTTCTTCTTTTCTCTCTCTGTCTGCCTCTTGCCACTCCGTTTGTCTGTCTTTAAAAATAAAATAATTTCTGTTATAAAAGTTACTAGTGGAGCTTTTTGGAAACCCCCACTGTTAAAACTCCACTGACGCACCAGCTTTTGCATGTAACCTCCAAAGTGGAGGCTGGTGAGGGTTTTCTTTTTCTTTGCATCATCCTCTGCCCTCTTCTTGGCCTCCTCCTCCTCCTTGCGAATCCTCTCATCCTAGAACCCCGAGAGAAAGATGATCCGAGGTGAAACGCGTGCCACTTTATAGACCGTGTTAAAGCGTAGAACAGGACTCTACCTCAAGACGCTTCTGTCGCTCTTTATCTCGCTCGCTGCGAATTCTGTGCTGCTCTGCTCGCTCAGAGCGACGCTTCTCCTGAGCAACAGATCATCACATCTCATCAAAACAGATCCTAAAGCAGATCTGTAATGTCTGAGGTGGGAAGTGGTTTACATTTGACTGGCTGTAGTGTGGTGCACTCACAATCCTTTCTTTGAGCTGAACGAGCTCTTCTTCTTCCTTCTTTCTGCTTTCGAAGTGAACCTCGATTAAAGTTTGAAGCTCCATCAGGTCCTTCTCCATTCTCTTGCGATGTATATCCTGTTGGATTCAGTGACCCAGTTCTATGTTATACTGATGCACATATTTGTTTTTGGTCCTAAATTAAAAGCAGGCTTAGACAAAGCTAGAAAAATACAGAGTGAAAGCTGTGAAGACATGTCTACTCCACCCTGAGACCTGTACATAATACACCAGGATACAAAAGCCCATGCACAGTAAGTACTGTATTGTGTCACTTACATCAAAATCCACCCTCTCGCCGTCTGGGATCTTAGGGGGAATAAGGTTTGGCATGATGAATGGCCTGAAAAAGCAGGAAAAGATATTAAGTTAACAAGCGTGGGTTAAATAAGAACAATTCAGTTAAAAAAAAAAAGATCAATAACAGGGAAATTGAGTTGTGATGACAGTTGGTGTCAAACGAGGATCAAAAACAATAAGCATGTGCCAAACAAATGTCCCCTCTGTGTTTGCACGTGTTGCTGCCTGTTGCTGCTCAGAAGTAGCTGCATATCTGTATTTTCTACAAACTGCACTATATGTAGACAGAAATTGGGATTTTCTTTTCTTAGTGCCAGAGCAGAGAGGCACAGCCTAGAGATCTCTGGAAATGTTTTTATTAAATCAAAGTAATTAAATCTGAACAATCAAAACGGCCACTTATGGTCAATGCAACTCTCAACACAAGTGTATTTGTAAAGCACATTTAAAAGACAACGTGCTGAGAAAAGGTGGAATGGACATTTCTAAAAAGCCACAGGATACACAATGAGGAATCACACAGACTCAAATGGCAGTGAGTTTTAATAGATTTAATGAAGGGAGCTAATTTGGCAGCGAGGGGAACGACGTTCCACAGTTTGAGTTTAAATCGAGGGGGGGGGGGCACTTCCTGGATTTTAAAACAAAGTAAAAACAAAATTACTTTGTGACTTTTGAGCTTAAGATGTTGATGTAGAAGGATCGTATCAAGCAACCTCATTTAATTTATACCTGGGAACATCTAAAAGCATCAGGTCGGCTGACCTCAAAGATGTTCCTGGGGCGATAAGTACTAAGGAGTTCTGACAGGTAAGAAGGTGCAGTGCCATTTAAAACCTTAAAAGCCAGCAGTAAGATTTTAAAATCAATCCTAAAGGCAACTGGGAGCCAGTGGAGAGAGCAGAGAACCGGAGTGATGTGGTCTCTTTTTTTTTTGTAGCTTGCTGCTGGTACAAATGGATCACACTGGTGTGAGTCCTCTCTTTGTTTATTTATGCGTCGTATGTTTGTTACTCATAACCATGCTATCGTAAAACGTGTTTATCCGTGGGTTTTACTTACTTGAATTTGGGCTTTGCTTCCTCCTCTGTTAATGAAAGAAAGTCAAGCAGAAAGTATGAATGAGTTAGTGCAGACCACACATTAATAATGAGACCGCACAAAATCACAAATTCTGCCAGTTCCCCCCGCAAGTTATGGCACTGAAGTCTGTTTACACCATTTGTGCTGATATTAATAATAAAAGTAATGATGTGTGATTCATGTCAGGGAGAACATCCAAGAACAACAGAGCCACAAAACGAGATTCCCAGTCACTTACCTTCTCCCTCCTCTGCTTCGCCTTCTCCACCTGAAACCAAAATAACATGGTTGAGAGAGGGTTTGTGAGAGCACATCTCAAATGACTGAGCATTACGCCACAGTAAACAGTCGTTTAGTGAGTGATGATGGCCACATGACAGAAGAGCGTAAGTGAGAAGACGGGAAAGACTGAAAGAGAGCACCGAGGAAGTCAGGCGCTCATCTGTGAAGTGTTGCTTCATGTGCCACATTGCATGAATGCACTCGGGACAAGCGAGACGTTATCTAGAGACGCAAGCACTGATAGCAAATGGTTCCTTTCTCAAGAAGGTCTGGGATCAGTGACCTTTGAATGACCCAAATAATTATGAGTGAATGCCATAAAAACTTTAGTTTTAGTTTAGCTTTCTGCAAAAGAAGCAGCTAAGTTCTTTTTTTGTTTTCGTAATAATAGAGGACAGCTAGACCGTGCTTGAAACCTAAAACGTCGTCCAGTCAGCTGATAGGCCCAGACTAGTTTCCTATGCTGCCAACTTGGTTAATTAGAACCTGAACTGGTAAAGGGAAGGGTGTAGTCGTGGTTTTTTGTTTTTTTGGTTCTTTTTGGCACGTCAACAAGTCGCCTGCCTTTTGTCTTTGTGGAAAGTGACAGCTCACACGGTGTTTATCAGTATAAAGGAGCCAAAAGGTAAGAATAAGTCTAACATCCCTCCCATTTCAAATGATCTCAGTGGGAGCAGGTGAGACACCGAAACAGTGAAAAACACCTGGTTCTGACTAAGAAACGAAAGCCTTGGGGCTGGGAGGGGCTGGAGGACTACTCTCAGCCCAGCTGGCCCTTCTGGTGTGACTAAGAAAACCTGCATGCTTGATCCTCAAGTGCAGACTGTCACATACCAAAATGAAATGTGTCTGAGATAGCATGTTATCTCCCTGCCTGTGAGTGATGGTTACTGGTAAACGACATTACTCATCTTCCCTGCGCTGTCAACACAGGCCCAAAGCTATCATTTCTCCCATTAATCAGTGGTTCCCAAACTTTTTTTGCTGGGCCCCCCTTTGTTTTACAAGAAAAATGTTCGCGCCCCCCTCCCCCCATGCGCGCACACGCACGCACGCACACGCACGCACACATCCTCCAACCACATGCACACACATTTTGCTCCATTGCGGTTTATTTTACACCTCAAACATTTAGTAAACAATTAAGCAAATACAAGTAATCTGCAATAAATTACAGGTAGTAATAAAATAAACTCTTTTACGCTGCGTCCGCACCTACACGGGTGTTTCTGAACACGCAGCTGTTTCGTTCAAACGGCGTTTCGAATCACCGAGAACGGAGATTTTTAAAACTCCTTTTTTTGCGTTTACGTGTGGACGAGGAATACAGAGCTCATCAGGCAAAGTCAAAGGTATGTGCCTTTTTCCCATCATGCTGTGCGCCACGTTATTGTTTACATGAGATGAAGAGCAGACAGTCAGATTAACAGTATTTTGTCACGCAGTTACTGTCCCTCCAGAGGCGTCACGGTGTCATTCTTTTGCATGTAGTTGTTTTTCCTGTGTAATACTGTTCAACATTGCGATCAATACATTTAAAAAAAATGCTTCTCTGTGCAAAATGGGTTTAAAAACATAAACAGCTGTGGGATCCTGTTTGTCCATGATGTAAACAGCCCAGCGCTGCTCCCCACGCAGGGAAAACCAACCCTGCAGGAAGACCTACCTCCGCACCTGTGCAGGTGAAGCCAAAGGGCAGATTTGCTTCACCAGATTTTCTAGTCTTTGGCTTAGAATGAAGTTGGTTTGGAAACATATTCAGCGATGCTTCATCTGCTGCTTTGCGTTTGTGTGGGAGCCCCAGGCTAGTCGTGTCCAAGCGTTGTTGTTTTTTGTTTGTTTGTTTTTTTTCCTTTTCATACCGCGCACCCCTGCAATGGCTCTGCGCCTCCCCCCCCCTAGGAGGCGGGCCCCACACTTGGGGAAAGTCTGCATTAAGTTTTTAGTAACGTCTACCTTGTTCTTCGTTGGCCTCCTCTTCTGCAGCAGGTTTGTCTTCCTCCTGTGGAGCCTCTGGTGGAGAAGGAAGCAAATAATGACTTATCACAGAAAGAATGTTAACTTTCACTAAGCCTGAATAATCACTCTCCCTGATCAATAACCTCATTAGTACAGTCACAGGGAAAGAGACGAGATGAGTCATCCTGTGAACATAACTGATATCTTCTGTCTTGTCTGATTCTGTTGAATGTTTTGCGTCCACATCGTTTTGTTTTGTTTTTCTTAGACTGAAACTGCTCTATAAACAAACAGGCAACGAGCAAACATAGTATGTGGTTTCCACATCAACAAATTCACCCTCAGGTTGCTATCAATGCACTGTGCCAGGAAAAACATTACATCTGCCCAATTATACCTTCCTCTTCCTCCTCCTCCTGCTCCTCCTCCTCATCTACCCCTTGCTCCTCTGATGAGCAAAGCAGAAAAGTAGTTAGCAAAGCGATGAGAAGTAGGTGAAGTAAGTAAACAGAGTAAGTCAAGTAATTAAAGTAATGTAAGGAGGTTAAATAAATAAGAAGAATAGCTGAGCAAGCAAAGTAAGTTAGCAAATACATCAAAGAATCTCTTTCAAAGTGAGATTAATCACAATCACTTTAAATGTGTTTATAGATGAAGCTCAGTCACAGCGCTGCTATTTATCCCAGAGACTCTCAGGATAACTGCTGTCGACCGCTCCTCCACATCACCCTTGATGTTTGCTATTGAAACGTGACAAAAGCATTCATCGATGACCTTGACACTCATTTATAAATATCAGCGCCGTCAGTACCTTCAGCGGCCTCCTCTTCTGTGTCGTGCAGCCAGAGAAACCGCAGAGAGAAACATGTGAACAATCTTTTCACATAATCAGAAGTGCAAACTCTACAAACTGTTGTTTCTAGCACACAAAGTCAAACCAATTAATGATACTAACTAATGAAACACTGACTTAGGAGTAACCATAATGTAAGCATTTGATTCGCTCATTTTTAATCCAGATTGTGATCCTTACCTAAACCACACCGAGCTGCAACAAAAGAATGGAAAAGAAAACTTTCTGGCAGGAAGTCCTTAAGGCAAACTTTTCCCACTAGCAATTCCTGACTTCACATATAATTTGTGCTTTTGTGTTGCATTATAATTAAACTTACCATGAAAAACCTTTTACACGGTAATTCTGTAACTCTCACACATACATGTAATAACCTCCTCCTACACCTGATTAGGAGTTGACAAACAGGCAGAACATTTACGTTTGATTTATGGACGATCTTGACATTTCATTCAAACTACACACAATTAGCAACATGTCTTTACATTCCTCTTAAATCCTTATAAAAGCGCACTGAGTATACAGTACAGCAGTTTTTACATCACGCTCGTCGGATTAGCCAAGAGAAAGCATTTGCCTGCACAGCAGGGTTTTAACCACAGAGTGACTGCACTGTGTATGAGTCATGATGAGAGGTCTTACCTTCCACCTCCCTGTGAAAATGAATCACATAGGCGCGTTACTATTATGATCAAAAAGACAAATGCATGACAGTGTAAAATGATCATGCAGTTGCTGCAAAGAAACCACGTGTCAGTGACAAACGGTGGATGTACTCTCGGGATACATTTAGAAGTATTTTAAGTAGGAAAAAAATCCAACCTACTCCTCATACTCCTCCACCACTTCCTCGTTGTCTGACATGACAGGGCGCGTTCAGGTGCGCAGCAGCAAATCTGATTACTTAGAAAAAAAGCCAATCATGAATTTTTCACTTTCTGTTCAAATCAATAAAAGCTTCAATATTTTCCAGTTAAAACTCTTTCTTTCGTGTGCACACGTTACGTTACAGTTAGTCAATCGTACCTGAGGATCAGATGAAGGGATCAAGACAGAGACCCGGAGAGAGTGGATTTGCAGCACAAGACAGGTCCCACTTTCTCTAACGGGAGCGTGGGGTGAGTGTCAGCGGGTGAAGGACGGACTGTGTTGTGCGGATGAGGCTTTAGGACCCCTTGTTGTGTTATTAATAACTTTCTAGATAGCATGTACTCTCCATTATCACCATTTCCCAAAAAGGCCGCCGTGAGCATGACTGTGGGCTGCAGAGCCAAAAAGATCACAGACAGCTGATTCGCACACACACACACACACACACACACACATTCTGGTTTCCTTGTATGGCAGCTTGTTGTAGACGAAACACAGGCACGGAGCGCTTATCTATATGCATCCCGGTCTGAGATAAGGTAAAGTGCGTTTATTCATCCAGGGCTATTTAAAAAGAAATAGTGACGGACAGTTATGGTAGTAAAACATTTTATTACTTAGAAAGACAGAATCTCGTCCACAAGTCCAGATGAAACCAAAAAAAAAGAAAAAAATTACACTGGCAAATTAAACAAGACACACACATATTACAACTCCAGCAATCCCAGCGGTGTAATTCAGTAAAAGATATAATCCTTAAAGCCTTCACCTGTTTAAAGTGCTCAAAGAAATTACACAACGTTAAGACGAACAAATAAAACATCACTGACACGTTTTTTGGGGGTATTTTAATGTTAAAAGTAGGCACACTTATTTTTTAAAGAAGCAAAGCAAAAGTGTAAGATAGAAGCTTTTTAACTTTAAAAGCAGTTTCCTCCTTTTCAGTCCTCTAAAGATACAACCCAACAGGCCATTTCTCTCTCTTCCTCCCGCCTGTTTTACATTTGTGCTTTGACGGCAAAGGGGAAAAAAATCACTCAGTCATCAAATCCGTTAATCTTCCAAATCTCTGCCTCTCCCTTCGCCATCTCAAAATCCTGCAATCCTGCAAATACAAGCACAATAAGAGCAATTTATAATTGAAGGAGCGCCTTTAAAGTTCAGTGAAACATGTACGGCTTCCTCTTGTTTGCTTCATTTGTGGAGTTGGTAAATCTGCCTCAACAGCAGTGGCCAGACATGTAAGACTAACTCAGTAGCACTTGTATCCTTACCTGTTGGACATTATAAATAAACTTCCTTCACTTCAGATTTTTCCAGGGCTGGATTTAGAGACACTGTCTTCACCGCTATTCTCAAACAGGCTCCTCTTACTAGAAATGTCCACATGTCTCAAATCCTACAAATCAGAAACAGAATCATTATATCAGTTCTTATTACAGTGAAGAGAAAGAAAAAAACACTCTTTAAATCTGGAGTTTTGAAATATTTCTGAAGCAGGGACCTCTTACGGGGCAAATAGTTTTGTAAACACACCCTAAAATGGTCTTTAAGTCGTTTGACAATTTGGACTGACTTAAGCATTTCTTCATGCTCAATAGATAACTGCTAAAAAGCCAATGGCACAAAGCAGGAGGAACGGGTCACTCTACTCTGACAAAAGTGATGTTAGGACAGATTAGCACGAAGTCAGTCATGCCAGTGTTTCTGTAGGCGCCACAGATAACAATTCAAGACATACTGAGAGAGACCCTCTGCTTTAAAGTGTGCTTATGAATTTACCCAGATAGACATTGTTTTCCATGTTTAAAATCTATGTTTAAAAAGAATTAATTGATCAGAACTTTCTTCACGATTAACGACAGTCATGCGCTTTACGTAGTTACCTACATAATGGCAAACTCTTTAATTTAATGTAGGCAACACAAACAACGAACTACGTCCTGCTCAGCCAGGACTTACAGCTCAAAGAGTAATACTGCCCCCTGGCTTCCATACACTGCACTTACAGCAGGACTGTGCGAAGACCCAGCTTTGTTGCTCTTGTGGAGCCAGCGGTTGATCCGCTCTGACATTCCTGATGTCAAGCCTCTAATTTCCTGAAATCAACAACAGTTACAAAATCATTTGTTAACTAACGCTACGCACACATCTAGTACTGAAAAGAGCTTTTGGGCGAATGATGAGTGTACCTGTTTGGAAACTCCGGGGCTGGTGGGGCTCTGCACCTGCTGCTCCTTCTCAAAGATCTCTCTCTTCCTGGACACTTCTTCCAGCAGGACCAGAGTCCTCTGGGTGACATCCGGGAATCGCGTCAGCTCGGACTTCTGTGGATGAAGAGCCAAGAGAAGACCATTGGCGACTGACAGTTGATGTTTGCTACAGAACACAGGAACATAATTTCCCCTTTAGTACATGGAGGGCTGAGAGGCTGACCTGTGCTGCCTGAGCCAGCCTCTCCATCTTTTCCTGGATGGATCTAGATGAAATCCTCTGCCTAGAGCTGGGAAGACAGAATACATTAATGTACAAGTGTAATCAGTTACACTCAATAAAATATAAACAAATAAATAAAGAGTAAAAAATTGTCAAACTCACTTTCTCTGGAAAGATGATGCTTTGTTTTCATCCTCATTTTGGTCCTGCTTCAAAACAAAGACAATCAACACTGTAAATTGTGCATAACATTGTGTGTAGTGCTAGCAGGTCTACAGATCTCATAATCCTATAACTGTAAATATAATTGTGTTTTTGTAAAGTGCCAAACAAGAAAATAATGGATAAGCGATGAATGATTACTGATTATCAATCATATTAGGTGAAAGTAAATTAAAGTTATCTCACGGTGTTGGGTTCAAACTTCTTGGAGGCCATCCTCACACTGGAGCTACAACAGAAGAAGCAAGTCAGCAAACCAACTAAGCGAGGCTGATACAAAATGAACACAAGGCTGTTTCCTTACCTCCTCTGGAGCGGCGAAGGATCCTCTTCTTTCTTTCTCATCATCTGTGGAAGACCAAGCCTGTGTGAGTGCGTGTTAGCGGCACTTACAGCAAGTGACCTGCTCAATAATCCTCTGCACGGGGATGTGTTTGGGTGTTAACAAAGCAACCAGTCAGCAGTAAGAGCTGGTCAATATTCATGTAGCTATTAACATGAGCTGGAAGCTTGACTGGCACAAGCAAATTATCCTGAACTGATATTCTGAAAGCTGACGGCAGATAAAATCGTGTTTTAACAGTCAAATTGGCAAAAGTTCATGCTGACGTTTGCCAGGAAGAATGCCTGAATGGTTTTGTGTCCTCGTGCATGTATTTGTGTGTGCGTGTGTGTCAGTGTTTACCCTGAAAGATACAGTCCTGGAGCTCTGTCTGATGAAGGCAGGTTTGTTTGCCTGTTCAAAGTTTCCACTGGTGGAGCGATTCACACCGGTCTGAGAGACATTAAAACAACTTAGGTTTGCTGTTTAGCTGCAGGTACCTCTCTGGAGCCAAGACTGTTTTTACCGCCATAAGGAACCTTTACTCTTTATAACACCAGAGGGCGCTGGTGCCCACACTGGATTGATAAGATGCAGCGTCAGTGCTTAGCGGGCCTTATACAGCATTTGACAAGCAAAGCTTGAAGCTGAGACGAACATGTCAGTTTATTTGTGTTTGTGTTTCTTTGTGCGTGTGTGTGTGGTGAACTACCTCCTCCGTGTGCCCATTGTGAACAGGGCTTTGGGGGGAAGTCCAGTGTTCGCGAGGTGACCAGGGGGCTGACGGAGAACCGGGGCTCATGGGAGTTGTGCGCCCGCTGGCAGATGGACTCTTGTCAAGTGAGATGGAGACAGAACTGAAAGGCAAGAAAGAGAAGTGAGTTTAAGGAGAGGTTGAAGAGAAAGGAACTAGTGACCACTGAAAGTACAGTTTTCTCTGATCTGTTGCCTAAATGAAATCTTAAAGTGCGTCTAACGTGAAAACTGAAGGCAGCTTTTTTTTACTCTTCCATCTTATTCTCTGGATATCTTTATGTGGTTCACGATCTATACAAAACAATCTTATACGTCCTGTTTTCTCTTTTATATTTCTACATTGTTCCGGTGCTTTCATTTCCATTTGTGGAATCAGTAACCTTTATCTTATCTAAATAAAATGCATTTGATCCTTTTAGGTGATCAGCCAACAAAGAACAAAAGAGCAACAAAAAAGAAGTGTCACTGTTAACCTGACAAACTTGCGAGCTGGGCTGGAGGAGGGTTTTGGATCAGGGTCTTTGCCTGATGACTCTTCATTTTCATGCTGACAAAGGAAGAAACAGGCAGACAATCAGCATGAGCACATAGCACACAAGCTTTTGTACAGACGACACACCTTGCATTACATAACACGGCGCGGTTATGGCCTCATTTGCAGATACACAGAGCTAAAGCAGCCTGCGAAGGTAATAAAAGATAAAGTTCAAATTATGGCCTTAAGCACGTCTTATCAAAGCTTTAGAGATGATTTGCATGGTCACTTGACTCGCGGGGAGAGTTCAAGTCCGGAAACAAGACGGGGAGTAAAGGGTTGTCTTCTTTTTCTAAAGCTGTAAGTTAAAAGTAGATTCTAACTTCTTCTTGTGACCACAGGAGGAAAATGCCCACACCAGCGTTGGTCTTTAATAGCAAAAATGACATCATATGCTGCACTACAAAAAACGGTTTGTTGTTGTAAAATCTAGAGAATAATTAACTCCCCCTCTGTGTGGGATAGCAGTTAACTGCACAGGGTGCTGCTACTGGTGTCATGACTTAGTGTGTGAGGGAAGATTGGTGCTTTCTTGTCAAAGGATCTGTCAGTTCATGTTTTATCATTTGTAACGTTTCTCAGAGAATCAACAAAATCTCTCTGTTGGTCATTTAATCAAAACTGAGGTTATGACCTTGTTTCTTCCACTCCAGGTGGACAAAAGTTCTAAATAATCACGTGAAAAATCTCGATTTACATCATTAATTGGCAGCTGAGTTACAGACTTTCACTGTTGCAGTCTTGTGAAACTCAAGCACATTTAAAAGATCTGTGAGATGTTTTTTTCTTTAGATTTTCTTCCAGAAATTAAGGAGCAACTTCCTTCTTACTTTGTTGCTTGAGATGCTGGTTCTACTTTTGCTGCTGCTGGTGGGACTGTGAGAAGATGTTTTTACTGGTGGCTGTGGTTTGACAACACTTTCCTTCTCTTCATCCATGTCTCCCAGCAGCTCTACCCTGGCACCTCCTCCTTTGCTGACCTCAGCTTCATCCTCCCCTCCATCCTTCTGTTGTCTCAACGTTTCCACGTGCCGCATCCTTCGCCTTTCGTCACGCACTCGCAGCATCTCCACAAAGTCAAGCTGTACCTGCTCCATGCTGGCAATAAACAGTACATATGTGCACATTAATGACCAACACATGTGATGAATGGTCTCTAGAGAGACCTAAAAAGATTCCTGCATCTGATCAGGTTTCTATTATAAAAGGCTCTTTGAAGACAGGTACTCAGCTGTCGGGGTTTCTGACAGCATTTCATACTTTCCCTGCGTGAGTATCAGGTGTTTTCATGGGTTTGAAACGTATACAGAAACACTCCCATGGGGCAAAACTGTGAGAATCATCCCTTTGCTAGTTTGAAACCACTAAAAAGGCCTTCAGAAACCAAAAGAACAAAACAGGCACACAGACAAAGTCCACAAAGAGGATTGTGTTTAGACAGCGTATGAGTCCAACCTGACATATTTGTTTTACTAAACTATGAGAACAACCTGTTGGAGCTTTGGGACATTTCACTTGAGGAGTCTGTCCCAAAGGCGCTCTCGCTGGCAGATGTGTTTGTAGGAGTGGGAGTGGGGCTGGAGTCATCATCTTGGTCAGCACTGGTGCTTGAGCTCTTCACCCTCCTCCTCTTCTCCCGCTCCACCTCCTCCTCGTCCTCCATTGTCCACTGTCGTGCAAGGCTGAATCAAGACAATCAGCGAATATGGAAAAACAAACAAACAAAACAACAGAGGCTCGGTGAGGATACGGGTGGTGGACATATGTAAAACAGCGTGCTGTACATGAGAACTTGATGAGTGGATCCTCCACACTATTTGTTTTTGGTTTGTACTTTAAAAGAAAAGATTAATAAGCGTTACAGGGAACCTGCTTTACTTGTTCATCAACCGCTTTTTGTGGCTGTATTTTGCATCCTGTTTAAAAAGAATTATCAGTGGATTCAATCAGCCAGCTGCAGAGCGGCAGGCTGGTGTTTCCTTTTTAACTGAGCTCAACAAGGGCCAAACAGAACAAAACTCTCCGTTATCTCTAGACTGTAACGGGCAAAAAAAGGCAGAAGTGACTGTATAACAGTGGCACCAACCGACACAGTTTGACTGCATGTTACACAGTTACTACATGAATGTAATAAATCATTTCTTCCAAATTGGGATGCTTTGTTGCCAGAGTGAAAACCCTGCAACATGTTAATTATGCGCGTTCCTAAACATCCAGCATCTATTAAAAAACAGTAGGCGCGGGCATCGCTCGGAAACGCAGGTAACACAGGTAATTAGTCGCTATAGAAACCCACAAGTCTTTGAATCTTACCTGGACAAAGCCGACCAGTTTCTCCGACTTACAGACATATTGAGAAAATAAAATAGTTTCCAGCTACGATCACAGACGAAGTCGACTGGCACTCAGACGACGGCAGTCGAATTACAGTCACCGCGGCACAAAGCAGTCCACCTTTAGCCCGGTGCAGCGCACAGACGCGTCACGTGACCACAAAGGTAAGCTCCCCACCTGACAGACTGAGTGAGGGGTGGGGAGAGCGCGCGCCAGAGAGCACCTTGTACGGTGGAAGTGTGGAAAGCGTAATACCTGTACCTGGCACTCCTTTCCCGCCCCTGGACACTTCGCTTATTCGGGCAATGGCAATAAAACATCCCAGAATAATTAATCTTACACTTGTATTCATTTTGTTTGTGTGGATCTTACAGGCTGTAGCTAAAAGGAAAACCTGCACAAGTACAACAAGTAGTTAATAGCAATCAAACTCTTATTAAATGATAATAATAAAGCATACAAATATATGTTATCCTTTCTTGTACTGGACTCTCACTACAGTCTGAGTCAGAGTGTTTGCTGTGTGAGTCCACACCTTTCTCTGGAGCCCATGTGTGTTGGACTCTGACCTACACTCTTTATATCACATCTGTGTCTGTTATACTCTGTGCAGTTCCTCAGTAAACAAAGTTAGATATTATCGTAACTGATAACTGAGGCATAGCATAAGATGCATATCAAGACTCTTTCAAGTTTCACCTGTGAAAGTCTGCTTCCCATTTATTTAAAGAAGAGGCTGTCTTATAGCATGCGTTGTTGGTCTATCATGCATCTGCTATCTTATGGAAATAGTTTGCATGCCCCTGCCTGCACCGGTGCTGTATCATTTTAGGTCCTGTAATGAACTCTGTGTGTTTATGCATCAGTGTCCATTCAGTCTGTTCTAATGTTCCTGTGTCTAAAGTTAGCCTTACATTTTCAGGAAAGACCTGATCAAACAAACGGAAATAAAACAGAAAGACATTCCCAACAAAAGTTATATTTACAGACACAAGACGACTGCGGGTGCTTTGCATCCATTTGGATAAGGCGATTTTTAAAAGTACTGAAGCAGAGTGTGCTTTATGGACATGCAAAACACACAGAAGTGCTTTACATCTGGACAGCATGCACACAAAGCATATCAGTTAAAATGTACAAGTTGTTGCAGCAAACAGTAATCCTTCAAACTAACAAGTAACTGCAACCGATATTGAAAAGCTATTAGCAGTAGTGATGCTTGCCGTTTTTAAGTATATATTAGGTTGCAGAGCGGATTCATCGGATCAAAGTAGGAACTTTCTTTTAGTGAGGTTGAGCACAGCAAGGTATTGTTCCCATTAATCCCAGGTGTCCTGGGAGTCAATCCCAGTCCGTATGATCTAGCAGTTAAATGTCTTAACCATATGGGAGTTGTTGGCAAGGTTGGCATCACAGACTGAACAAATTGTGTTCAGACTGGAGGAGAAATAAGCATTTTTTAGTAGTGGATGATACTTTAGCCATAAGAACACACACAAACCATTTAAACTGCACGTGTTCATCTGTGCATTTGCTCTATGTGCTGTCTGCAACCTGCAATAAAAAGCTGGTCCTACTGCAACAGGATCACAGAAACTAAAATTCTCAGAGTTTATAAAAGCAGTTTATATATCTGAATACAGCAGCTGATCACACATGAAGGAGTATCACACAGAAAAATGTTTCATGTAAAGTATACTTTTGATATTTTATTCGTTCTTTTTCCCTTTCAGTCCAGCCAATGAAGTGCACCTTTTTTTACCACTATTATTTGATAATCTACATTACAAGGTTAAAGTTTATCCCCAAGCAAAACAATCACACGTACAGTTTAATTTGGCACATTTGTCCGCCACACAAACATCAGGCCGATTGTCTGAGGCTTTGGTGCAACATGGTGTGAAAAGTACAAATAATCTTACATAACAGACAGAGTCATTTTAACACCTTATCAAAAACAAAGCTGACAGAATAGTTGAAAGCCTTTCAGGGGTGTGGGGGCATACTGTCACCTCCATGGCAGGAGCATCCGCAGGGACATCAGCGTGAAACAACAACACAGACGCCACAATAGACCCAGGAAGACCAGGACAGATTCAGATGTAGGGGAGTGATGTCACTGATGTGACCCCAGCCCACCTCCTGGCCTCACTGCGCAGAACCTTTAGCGGCATCAAACATCTTCTTCCTTCCCTCCATCCCTGACATGGCTTCCACATTCTTCCTCCAGTCACTGTCCTCCACTGGCCTCTTCTGCAGATAAGGGAGACAGTTGGATTGTGCAACAGAGAGTATAAAAGACTAAAAACAGAGGCTGCAAAGTAGAGCAGGTTCAGAAAATGTTATTGTTGCATCTAAGCCTTTGAGACCTGTTCATTTCAATGGGAAGCCCTTTGGAGAATGGTTTATTACCATACTAGTATAACTGGTTTACCTCACACTTGGAGAGACACACATTCATTCACAGGTATACACACACCGGAACAAGCTAATCTGCACATGCATGCACTCAGGAGTTGGGAGACGTGGCCACAAAGGCTAATATTCGGTGTACAATGGGATCATTGTCTTGTGTTCGGTGCCTTCTCTCACAAACACACGGCCCCCGCCCTGCAGTGGCTTCCTACTCGGTGTCTTAAACACACTTTTCACACACACTGTTTCCAGGTGTTCCATGACATCTCAAGCGCTGACATCATGTCTGTATCTTACAGTAACTGAATGCATGTCTGTGCTCTAAGGATGGCACAGACATTGCTCAGCCTGGTTTCATTGTATTCTGTGTGCATATGCATGATTGCATCTTCTCTTTTATCCATTTTTCATGCACCTTTTCAGTGTCCTCTTTCTTGACAGACTTGAGATTGGCTCGCAGGTCCATGGAGACTTTGTGCTTGGATCCCAGCAGCGAGCGAAGGATGGCGTCAGCTGACACACGGACACGTCGAAGATTAGGCCTCTTGAATTTCCCCCTGAGGTCCAGCACCTTGATATTCAGGTCTTTAATCTGGTCGAGTGACACAGAGTGGAGGGAGCAGGATGTAGGAGTTTCTCATGGTGCTCATAGTGTTGCATAATATAAGTATAACTGATATGAAGCATTTCATATTCTACTTATTGGAAATGCGCTGGGATAATAAAGTGTACCAACCTCGCGTGTGTTGAGCATGACCTTAGCTTCAATGTCATATCGCTCCTCGTCAACTACATCTATCTTAGCATGTAGCTCCCTGCAGAGATCCTACACATGCACAAAGGAAAACTTAGTATGAAATCATGTGCAGTCCTTTCTTTACTTGGTTTCTTGTCCTGATTTGCTTTATTGACATAATTTGGGAATGATCTAAGTTGTCGCTGCAAAGGATGGAAAGAAAAATGAGAGATTTGGGGGAATCTGTAGCGAACATACCTGAAGCTGGCCAAGGCTCAGGCCACTCATATTTAAAGGAGGAGCTCTCTCAGCCAGGTACCTATGTTTCTCCTCCTCTTTGTCTAAAATCTCCTGCTCCAATTCCTCCTTGGCCTTTGCCACCATCAGACTCTGTCAAACCAACATAAAATAATGTTTTCCATATGCGTTCAGATTCTTTCAAAACACCTCATCACATCATTTTTTCTCAAATGACAAGTGAAACATTCAGATGCTGGCTTTCTTTCAGTTGTCTGTATCTGCTGCCCTCCTGTGGGCTGAACTCGTGTATTACACAAATAAATCAAATAAGTCTGCAGATGATTTCTCGTACCTTGAGCATCAGCTTCCTTGAGGCTGAGATCTTGGGTTTCCGCTGCATGGTTCAGATGATTCACAAGATTATCAGTAAATATGATGTATATGTAGTTTAGTAGCTTAACTTAGTTATAAAAATTGTTGAATATTGTATCAACAAGTTAGCAGCCAGATGGTCTTACCTCTTGGCTGTAAAAGAAGAGAAACATACATAATTTAAAATACCTGTTTTTGTGTTTTTTAATGTCTGTGTATCTATAGTAAGAAAACACTCACGCATGTTCAGGCATCCTGCTGTTGAGATCTCACTGGAAAAGAGACGGGAGAGATTAGAAACACACACAGAAACACACGCTGAACCACTGGCAGTATTTGTTTGTCAGCGGATCAGATAAAAAAATAAACAAATCCACGTGCGGATGGATTATAAAAGTCTAAAACCGAACGATATAGAAATGGAGCCAAACAATAGGTGGGGAAATTGTTAATAATGAGTTGACAGAGGATAAGAGGTGTTAAGCGGTCTTCACCTGTTTGGACAAAAGGAAGTTGCTGGTCTAGGCAACCTTAAATCCATTTTAAAGTCTGAGGTTGCTGAAGCTTTATTGTCTTTTTTTAAATGCATGTTTAAGAAATTGTGTTTTTTGTGCATGAAAATATCGTACAGGCACAAAATGTTTGTGGAATCAGTGTCCTAGTTTTTCACAGAACTTACCGAGTGCAGTTTTGCTTTTCTACCACATGCCATAAAAAACAGTGACGCATTAACACCACTAAGATGTGTTTAAGATACTTAATTTATCGTCACACCTCATTGTTAAAGTGTTGTTTTCACTTTTGTTATTACCTGGTCTTACCTTTCCTCAGTCTCGTGCCCTTTGTCCTTCATCAAATTTGCAAGTGATTTGCAGCACTCACCCTTTCACTCTTTCAATTTAGGCCAGCCTTTCTCCTCATACCTCCCCTCTCATTTCACTATTTGGCTCCATTTGAGAATGGCACCACATAAGACCACCTAGCACGATGGGGTTACAATCTGCTCCAGCGGATTAGGAAAATTCCAGACAGATAGCCGTCCCTCATCCATCTCTTCTGTCCCTTATCCCTGTCTTTCTCCTCAGGATTATCTGGCCAAGAGGAATTTAGAGTGGCCTGTCTCCCCAAATAGACCAGGGGACAACTGATAGACAGCTGTGGTGGGTGACTGTGCTCTGGGGTGCCCAGCCTGGATCAGGGATTTATTGCTAGTAACTCATGGATGCTTATGACCCTCTGTGGTGTGGCCAACTTGGCAATGAAAAAAAACCCACCCAAAGTGTTTTGGAAAGTTTACGTCAACCTCGGATTTGAACATAGTTGCTTTGGCTGCAGATTTAAACTCCCCAGTTTGTATTATTTCAGCTGATCATCCCATTGCTTTGGCTTTATGGTAGCACAGCTTTAGTGTACATACAGTCTGTGCCCAAAGATGAACCTGGGCTGCTAGCAAAATAGCACTGAAACACTTATTATTGTCTATGTCTCTGCTATGCTATGTCCCCGCTGTTCACCAGGTTGACATGTTGAATAAACTAACACTAGATCAATCTGTATTCTCACTGTACAGAGATGCATGACACATTTTTGACAAATGCAAAGGTTAAAATATCAACACTACAGTCTAAATATCAGGAGAGCAAATGAAGAAAGCACAGATATAAAACTTGTGTCTAACTCTACACACAGAGCGTATTATGAAGGGAACTTACCAGAGTCAGAGGCAGGAGAAGTGTGACCATGGATGCAGCTCGCTGGACAGATCAGAGATGAGCCCTCTATTTAACTGCACCGCCCATTGTCCAGATCTCTCTTTCTTTTGTGTGTGACGCTATTATTAGTCAGCCACGTCCTTCTTGGTACATAATCCTGCTCTGCTCATTTTTCATGTAAACAATGACAATATAGTTGGAGCCTGAAGGCTGATGAGAGTAACTCAAATGACAAATTGTAGGTAAATATGAATATGAACTATAAGCTGGCCATAGACTGCATGGAAAAGGAAATTATGTAAAAAATAAATAAATAAAGGGGGAAAAAAACACTTGTAAGTACATTAAGTAGAAGTGGTGATCAACTTCTACTTAATGATCAACTTCCCCCCTTTTTGACACATTCCCATGTGTCAAAAAGGGGGGAAGTTGAGTTTTAACATCAAACAAGGGTTATATGAACATTTTTATGACTTGTGTTTTAATAACTTAGGTACGGTGAAACTTAAGCTAATAGTGACCCAAAAGGTTTCCGGACTTTTTTAGAGAACCAGTGAGAAGCATAAATCATTATTTCCATGTTTAAGCATTAATCATTGAAATGAACTGAATAGCGTTTAGAAGATAAAATGCCCGTGACCATGAGAAGCTGAGTACCACACTGGAGAGGAAACCGTGGGACGGTAGGCGGAAGCAAACACATGATTTTTGTGAAAATCGGGGCAGATGTTAGAATTATAAATGGCTAATTTGTTTTTGATGTCTTTTGTTAAAATGAGTGGTTTTAATAATTTTTAGACACACCTTGCAAATGTGCTTATAATGAGTTGGCACTCGGCCTTTTGAAGGTCGTAAGCTTCGTTCGGCGTGATGGTCCGGACTGATAAAGTGTAGGAAATGCCTTGAGTGCAGAGGGCTAAATGCAAACACGCTTACACACACATGAATTGTGATTAGAATAAGTAACTGGTCAGGAGGTCCTAACATGATGTGCTAAACCGATTTTGAATCACTAGAGGAACATTGGATAACAACATTAGATTATTAGAGCTAGGCAGAGAGGTGTTTTGGTTTGCTGTCTCTTACAGAGACAGGAACAGACACCAGACGAGGTCACAGAGATACGAGGATCCTTCGCAGCAGAGACAGACACAGTGACTGCCGAGACACCAACTGGGTCCAAGTGTCATGGCGTCTTGGGCTCCAGCTAGTCACTCCAAAAGGATGGATCTCATAAACACAGCAATAACCATGAAGGGGGTGGTGGAAATCCAGGAACGCCAGACCAACAAGGTTCGAGAGGCTCTTGGGCAAAAGGGGGACACGTTCCTGTTCCTTTCTCTGGGGGACACAGCTGTGACCCGAGGATACACAGATCGTTGTTTGAAATCGGGGCAGAATAATCCCCTGATCTGTGCCACGACTGAAGGGTTGTCTAACCCCTGAGGTTGAAGAAAGAAGAGCAGAGGATCACCCAACTGGACGACACTGGTGGCTGCAGCAATAAAATAAAGGCTAAAAGCTCCTCGGACAGAGGTTCCAGTCTGAGTACGTCTGAAGGGTATAAGGTAGCACCAAAATAAAGCTGTGGGAGACCTGGGGAGTGATGGGAGTGTCATCTGTACCTACTGGCAGGGGGGGAGGCCTAGCCACTGTGTTCAATCCTCGATTTCATTGCCATCAAATATTACAGCATGACTCATTTTCTAGTTTTGAACTCCAGCTGTTTGAGTTACACCTTAATCCTGCTGCGCCTCTGCTGTGTGCCCTCATATATCGCCCTCCCAAGTTTAACAAGGATTTTATCAAAGAGTTTTCTGATTTTATGGCTGGAATCGCTCTTAAATACGACAGCTTTTTGATCCTTGGCGATTTTAATATTCATGTCTGCTGTGATTCCAAACTTTTGGTCAAGGACTTTTTAAATATTATTGATTCCTTTAACTTGACCCAGTGGGTTTCTGGTCCCACGCACGAAAAAGGTCACACACTGGACTTGGTGCTTTCCCACGGGTTGGAAGTGTGCATCACGGATATATCCGAATTACGCATTTCCGATCATCTTCCTGTGTTGTGCACCCTAACACTGCGCTGCTCGATGGACAAGTCGAACGCCCCACTGCGCAAAAAGCGAGCGCTTAATGTACTGACAGCACCTGCCTTTTCTGCTGCCTTTATGGACTCTGGAATAATGAACTCCAATTGTAAAAATGTTGAGGACCTTTCGGCTATTCTTCATTCTACTTGCACTTATATCTTGGACTCTATTGCACCATTCAGAACTGTGCACGCTAAGAATTATGTGAATGAATGATATTGTTTTATGATGCATTATACTGCTGAGTTATAAGAAATGCTGTTTGCAGAAAGTCATCGCCTTATTTGTCTGATTAGAAGAGAACAGAGACATGCTGGAGTTTTCTGCCCCATCTCAGCAGGAGCAGATAAACAGGGAGCCAAGGTCGTAGCTTAGGCGCTGTGTGAGAGAAAGCATGTGAATGTTTAGGCTTTTATGATTAGGTGGGGGCCACTAGAGGCTATAAGAGTTTGATCAATGCTCCACCATTTTGAGATCTGATGCTGTCTGCGTACGGTGTCCATCTCCCACGCGTGTGATCATTAAAATCATC